>NC_142867.1:132590000-132897916 GCF_051225735.1 Oryctolagus cuniculus
GTTTTCATCCAGGAGTATCTGGACAAATTGTTGTAGCTTTGAAGTGAAATTTAACCAAAACATCACCGTGAAAGTGGTTTTGGAGAAAAGCACAATCTTTCTGTTCAGCGAATGAATCCAATGTCATGTTTACAAATACAAATATCATCTTATCTCAGATTTCTGGAGCTTACTTCCTAGAACTGCACTGTGTGGAGGATTTGACTCCAGGTGGAACCAATTAGCGTTTGCCAGCTGAAAACAAAAAGGGTCCTGCTAAAATGCATTCAAAACCTTAAAGTCCATAGAGAATGTCCAGAAAACACAGACACACACAGAGGCTGTAGCAAGATCTGGGATTGAGATAGCTAAAAATCTCCAGATAGTTTTGTTTTCATCCAGGAGTATCTGGACAAATTGCTGTCGCTTTGAAGTGAAATTTAACCAAAACATCACCGTGAAAGTGGTTTGGAGAAAAGCACAATCTTTCTGTTCAGCGAATGAATCCAATGTCATGTTTACAAATACAAATATCATGTTTTCTCAGGTTTCTGGAGCGTTCTTCCTAGAAAACTCGAATGTGTGGACAATTTGACTCAAGGTGGAACCAATTAGCGTTTGCCAGCAGAAAACAAAAAGGGTCCTGCTAAAATGCATTCAAAACCTTAAAGTCCATAGAGAATGTCCAGAACACACAGACACACACAGAGGCTGTAGCAAGATCTGGGATTGAGATAGCTACAAATCACCAGATAGTTTTGTTTTCATCCAGGAGTATCTGGACAAATTGTTGTAGCTTTGAAGTGAAATTTAACCAAAACATCACCGTGAAAGTGGTTTTGGAGAAAAGCACAATCTTTCTGTTCAGCAAATGAATCCTAAGTCATGTTTACAAATACAAATATCATGTTTTCTCAGGTTTCTGCAGCTTTCTTCCTGGAAAACTCGGATGTGTGGACAATTTGACTCAAGGTGGAACCAATTAGCGTTTGCCAGCAGAAAACAAAAAGGGTCCTGCTAAAATGCATTCAAAACCGTAAAGTCAATAGAGAATGTCCAGAAAACACAAACACACACAGAGGCTGTAGCAAGATCTGGGATTGAGATATCCACCACACACCAGATAGTTTTGTTTTCATCCAGGAGTATCTGGACAAATTGTTGTGGATTTCGGGTGAAATTTAACTAAAAATCACCGTGAAAGTGGTTTTGGAGAAAAGCACAATCTTCCTGTTTGGGAAATGTATCCAATGTCATGTTTACAGAAAGAAATATCATGGTTTCTCAGGTTTCTGGAGATTTCTTCCTAGAAAACTCGAATGTGTGGAGGATTTGACTCCAGGTGGAACCAATTAGCGTTTGCCAGCTGAAAACAAAAAGGGTCCTGCTAAAATGCATTCAAAACCTTAAAGTCCATAGAGAATGTCCAGAACACACAGACACACACAGAGGCTGTAGCAAGATCTGGGATTGAGATAGCTAAAAATCACCAGATAGTTTTGTTTTCATCCAGGAGTATCTGGACAAATTGTTGTAGCTTTGAAGTGAAATTTAACCAAAACATCACCGTGAAAGTGGTTTTGGAGAAAAGCACAATCTTTCTGTTCAGCGAATGAATCCAATGTCATGTTTACAAATACAAATATCATCTTATCTCAGATTTCTGGAGCTTACTTCCTAGAACTGCACTGTGTGGAGGATTTGACTCCAGGTGGAACCAATTAGCGTTTGCCAGCAGAAAACAAAAAGGGTCCTGCTAAAATGCATTCAAAACCTTAAAGTCCATAGAGAATGTCCAGAAAACACAGACACACACAGAGGCTGTAGCAAGATCTGGGATTGAGATAGCTAAAAATCACCAGATAGTTTTGTTTTCATCCAGGAGTATCTGGACAAATTGCTGTCGCTTTGAAGTGAAATTTAACCAAAACATCACCGTGAAAGTGGTTTGGAGAAAAGCACAATCTTTCTGTTCAGCGAATGAATCCAATGTCATGTTTACAAATACAAATATCATGTTTTCTCAGGTTTCTGGAGCGTTCTTCCTAGAAAACTCGAATGTGTGGACAATTTGACTCAAGGTGGAACCAATTAGCGTTTGCCAGCTGAAAACAAAAAGGGTCCTGCTAAAATGCATTCAAAACCTTAAAGTCCATAGAGAATGTCCAGAACACACAGACACACACAGAGGCTGTAGCAAGATCTGGGATTGAGATAGCTACAAATCACCAGATAGTTTTGTTTTCATCCAGGAGTATCTGGACAAATTGTTGTAGCTTTGAAGTGAAATTTAACCAAAACATCACCGTGAAAGTGGTTTTGGAGAAAAGCACAATCTTTCTGTTCAGCAAATGAATCCAATGTCATGTTTACAAATACAAATATCATGTTTTCTCAGGTTTCTGGAGCGTTCTTCCTAGAAAACTGCACTGTGTGGAGGATTTGACTCCAGGTGGAACCAATTAGCGTTTGCCAGCAGAAAACAAAAAGGGTCCTGCTAAAATGCATTCAAAACCTTAAAGTCCATAGAGAATGTCCAGAAAACACAGACACACACAGAGGCTGTAGCAAGATCTGGGATTGAGATAGCTAAAAATCACCAGATAGTTTTGTTTTCATCCAGGAGTATCTGGACAAATTGTTGTAGCTTTGAAGTGAAATTTAACCAAAACATCACCGTGAAAGTGGTTTTGGAGAAAAGCACAATCTTTCTGTTCAGCAAATGAATCCAATGTCATGTTTACAAATACAAATATCATGTTTTCTCAGGTTTCTGCAGCTTTCTTCCTGGAAAACTCGGATGTGTGGACAATTTGACTCCAGGTGGAACCAATTAGCGTTTGCCAGCAGAAAACAAAAAGGGTCCTGCTAAAATGCATTCAAAATCGTAAAGTCCATAGAGAATGTCCAGAAAACACAAACACACACAGAGGCTGTAGCAAGATCTGAGATTGAGATAGCTACAAATCACCAGATAGTTTTGTTTTCATCCAGGAGTATCTGGACAAATTGTTGTCGCTTTGAAGTGAAATTTAACCAAAAAATCACTGTGAAAGTGGTTTGGAGAAAAGCACAATCTTTCTGTTCAGCGAATGAATCCAATGTCATGTTTACAAATACAAATATCATGTTTTCTCAGGTTTCTGCAGCTTTCTTCCTGGAAAACTCCGATGTGTGGAGAATTTGACTCAAAGTGGAACCAATTAGCGTTTGCCAGCAGAAAACAAAAAGGGTCCTGCTAAAATGCATTCGAAATCGTAAAGTCCATAGAGAATGTCCAGAAAACACAAACACACACAGAGGCTGTAGCAAGATCTGAGATTGAGATAGCTAAAAATCACCAGATAGTTTTGTTTTCATCCAGGAGTATCTGGACAAATTGTTGTCGCTTTGAAGTGAAATTTAACCAAAAAATCACTGTGAAAGTGTTTTGGAGAAATGCACAATATTTCTGTTCAGTGAATGAATCCAATGTCATGTTTACAAATACAAATATCATGTTTTCTCAGGTTTCTGGAGCGTTCTTCCTAGAAAACTCGAATGTGTGGAGGATTTGACTCCAGGTGGAACCAATTAGCGTTTGCCAGCAGAAAACAAAAAGGGTCCTGCTAAAATGCATTCAAAACCTTAAAGTCCATAGAGAATGTCCAGAACACACAGACACACACAGAGGCTGTAGCAAGATCTGGGATTGAGATAGCTAAAAATCACCAGATAGTTTTGTTTTCATCCAGGAGTATCTGGACAAATTGTTGTAGCTTTGAAGTGAAATTTAACCAAAACATCACCGTGAAAGTGGTTTTGGAGAAAAGCACAATCTTTCTGTTCAGCAAATGAATCCAATGTCATGTTTACAAATACAAATATCATGTTTTCTCAGGTTTCTGGAGCGTTCTTCCTAGAAAACTGCACTGTGTGGAGGATTTGACTCCAGGTGGAACCAATTAGCGTTTGCCAGCAGAAAACAAAAAGGGTCCTGCTAAAATGCATTCAAAACCTTAAAGTCCATAGAGAATGTCCAGAAAACACAGACACACACAGAGGCTGTAGCAAGATCTGGGATTGAGATAGCTAAAAATCACCAGATAGTTTTGTTTTCATCCAGGAGTATCTGGACAAATTGTTGTAGCTTTGAAGTGAAATTTAACCAAAACATCACCGTGAAAGTGGTTTTGGAGAAAAGCACAATCTTTCTGTTCAGCAAATGAATCCAATGTCATGTTTACAAATACAAATATCATGTTTTCTCAGGTTTCTGCAGCTTTCTTCCTGGAAAACTCGGATGTGTGGACAATTTGACTCCAGGTGGAACCAATTAGCGTTTGCCAGCTGAAAACAAAAAGGGTCCTGCTAAAATGCATTCAAAACCTTAAAGTCCATAGAGAATGTCCAGAAAACACAGACACACACAGAGGCTGTAGCAAGATCTGGGATTGAGATAGCTAAAAATCACCAGATAGTTTTGTTTTCATCCAGGAGTATCTGGACAAATTGTTGTAGCTTTGAAGTGAAATTTAACCAAAACATCACCGTGAAAGTGGTTTTGGAGAAAAGCACAATCTTTCTGTTCAGCAAATGAATCCAATGTCATGTTTACAAATACAAATATCATGTTTTCTCAGGTTTCTGTAGCTTTCTTCCTAGAAAACTCGAATGTGTGGAGGATGGGACTCCAGGTGGAACCAATTAGCGTTTGCCAGCAGAGAACAAAAAGGGTCCTGCTAAAATGCATTCAAAACCGTAAAGTCCATAGAGAATGTCCAGAAAACACAAACACACACAGAGGCTGTAGCAAGATCTGGGATTGAGATATCCACCACACACCAGATAGTTTTGTTTTCATCCAGGAGTATCTGGACAAATTGTTGTGGATTTCGGGTGAAATTTAACCAAAAATCACCGTGAAAGTGGTTTTGGAGAAAAGCACAATCTTCCTGTTTGGGAAATGTATCCAATGTCATGTTTACAGAAAGAAATATCATGGTTTCTCAGGTTTCTGGAGATTTCTTCCTAGAAAACTCGAATGTGTGGCGGATTTGACTCCAGGTGGAACCAATTAGTGTTTGCCAGCAGAAAACAAAAAGGGTCCTGCTAAAATGCATTCAAAATCGTAAAGTCCATAGAGAATGTCCAGAAAACACAAACACACACAGAGGCTGTAGCAAGATCTGGGATTGAGATAGCTAAAAATCACCAGATAGTTTTGTTTTCATCCAGGAGTATCTGGACAAATTGTTGTATTTTTGAAGTATAATTTAACCAACAATCACCGTGAAAGTGGTTTTGGAGAAAAGCACAATCTTTCTGTTCAGCGAATGAATCCAATGTCATGTTTACAAATACAAATATCATCTTATCTCAGATTTCTTGAGCTTACTTCCAAGAACTGCACTGTGTGGAGGATTTGACTCCAGGTGGAACCAATTAGCGTTTGCCAGCAGAAAACAAAAAGGGTCCTGCTAAAATGCATTCAAAACCTTAAAGTCCATAGAGAATGTCCAGAAAACACAGACACACACAGAGGCTGTAGCAAGATCTGGGATTGAGATAGCTAAAAATCACCAGATAGTTTTGTTTTCATCCAGGATTATCTGGACAAATTGTTGTAGCTTTGAAGTGAAATTTAACCAAAACATCACCGTGAAAGTGGTTTTGGAGAAAAGCACAATCTTTCTGTTCAGCAAATGAATCCAATGTCATGTTTACAAATACAAATATCATGTTTTCTCAGGTTTCTGCAGCTTTCTTCCTGGAAAACTCCGATGTGTGGAGAATTTGACTCCAGGTGGAACCAATTAGCGTTTGCCAGCAGAAAACAAAAAGGGTCCTGCTAAAATGCATTCAAAATCGTAAAGTCCATAGAGAATGTCCAGAAAACACAAACACACACAGAGGCTGTAGCAAGATCTGGGATTGAGATAGCTACAAATCACCAGATAGTTTTGTTTTCATCCAGGAGTATCTGGACAAATTGTTGTCACTTTGAAGTGAAATTTAACCAAAAAATCACTGTGAAAGTGGTTTGGAGAAAAGCACAATCTTTCTGTTCAGCGAATGAATCCAATGTCATGTTTACAAATACAAATATCATGTTTTCTCAGGTTTCTGGAGCGTTCTTCCTAGAAAACTGCACTGTGTGGAGGATTTGACTCCAGGTGGAACCAATTAGCGTTTGCCAGCAGAAAACAAAAAGGGTCCTGCTAAAATGCATTCAAAACCTTAAAGTCCATAGAGAATGTCCAGAAAACACAGACACACACAGAGGCTGTAGCAAGATCTGGGATTGAGATAGCTAAAAATCACCAGATAGTTTTGTTTTCATCCAGGAGTATCTGGACAAATTGTTGTAGCTTTGAAGTGAAATTTAACCAAAACATCACCGTGAAAGTGGTTTTGGAGAAAAGCACAATCTTTCTGTTCAGCAAATGAATCCAATGTCATGTTTACAAATACAAATATCATGTTTTCTCAGGTTTCTGCAGCTTTCTTCCTGGAAAACTCCGATGTGTGGAGAATTTGACTCCAGGTGGAACCAATTAGCGTTTGCCAGCAGAAAACAAAAAGGGTCCTGCTAAAATGCATTCAAAATCGTAAAGTCCATAGAGAATGTCCAGAAAACACAAACACACACAGAGGCTGTAGCAAGATCTGGGATTGAGATAGCTAAAAATCTCCAGATAGTTTTGTTTTCATCCAGGAGTATCTGGACAAATTGTTGTCACTTTGAAGTGAAATTTAACCAAAAAATCACTGTGAAAGTGGTTTGCAGAAAAGCACAATCTTTCTGTTCAGCGAATGAATCCAATGTCATGTTTACAAATACAAATATCATGTTTTCTCAGGTTTCTGGAGCGTTCTTCCTAGAAAACTGCACTGTGTGGAGGATTTGACTCCAGGTGGAACCAATTAGCGTTTGCCAGCAGAAAACAAAAAGGGTCCTGCTAAAATGCATTCAAAACCTTAAAGTCCATAGAGAATGTCCAGAAAACACAGACACACACAGAGGCTGTAGCAAGATCTGGGATTGAGATAGCTACAAATCACCAGATAGTTTTGTTTTCATCCAGGAGTATCTGGACAAATTGTTGTAGCTTTGAAGTGAAATTTAACCAAAACATCACCGTGAAAGTGGTTTTGGAGAAAAGCACAATCTTTCTGTTCAGCGAATGAATCCAATGTCATGTTTACAAATACAAATATCATGTTTTCTCAGGTTTCTGGAGCTTTCTTCCTGGAAAACTCGGATGTGTGGACAATTTGACTCAAGGTGGAACCAATTAGCGTTTGCCAGCAGAAAACAAAAAGGGTCCTGCTAAAATGCATTCAAAACCGTAAAGTCCATAGAGAATGTCCAGAAAACACAAACACACACAGAGGCTGTAGCAAGATCTGGAATTGAGATATCCACCACACACCAGATAGTTTTGTTTTCATCCAGGAGTATCTGGACAAATTGTTGTGGATTTCGGGTGAAATTTAACCAAAAATCACCGTGAAAGTTGTTTTGGAGAAAAGCACAATCTTTCTGTTCAGCGAATGAATCCAATGTAATGTTTACAAATACAAATATCATGTTTTCTCAGGTTTCTGTAGCTTTCTTCCTAGAAAACTCGAATGTGTGGAGGATGGGACTCCAGGTGGAACCAATTAGCGTTTGCCAGCAGAAAACAAAAAGGGTCCTGCTAAAATGCATTCAAAACCGTAAAGTCCATAGAGAATGTCCAGAAAACACAAACACACACAGAGGCTGTAGCAAGATCTGAGATTGAGATAGCTAAAAATCACCAGATAGTTTTGTTTTCATCCAGGAGTATCTGGACAAATTGTTGTCGCTTTGAAGTGAAATTTAACCAAAAAATCACTGTGAAAGTGGTTTGGAGAAAAGCACAATCTTTCTGTTCAGCGAATGAATCCAATGTCATGTTTACAAATACAAATATCATGTTTTCTCAGGTTTCTGCAGCTTTCTTCCTGGAAAACTCCGATGTGTGGAGAATTTGACTCAAAGTGGAACCAATTAGCGTTTGCCAGCAGAAAACAAAAAGGGTCCTGCTAAAATGCATTCGAAATCGTAAAGTCCATAGAGAATGTCCAGAAAACACAAACACACACAGAGGCTGTAGCAAGATCTGAGATTGAGATAGCTACAAATCACCAGATAGTTTTGTTTTCATCCAGGAGTATCTGGACAAATTGTTGTCGCTTTGAAGTGAAATTTAACCAAAAAATCACTGTGAAAGTGGTTTGGAGAAAAGCACAATATTTCTGTTCAGTGAATGAATCCAATGTCATGTTTACAAATACAAATATCATGTTTTCTCAGGTTTCTGGAGCGTTCTTCCTAGAAAACTCGAATGTGTGGAGGATTTGACTCCAGGTGGAACCAATTAGCGTTTGCCAGCTGAAAACAAAAAGGGTCCTGCTAAAATGCATTCAAAACCTTAAAGTCCATAGAGAATGTCCAGAACACACAGACACACACAGAGGCTGTAGCAAGATCTGGGATTGAGATAGCTAAAAATCACCAGATAGTTTTGTTTTCATCCAGGAGTATCTGGACAAATTGTTGTAGCTTTGAAGTGAAATTTAACCAAAACATCACCGTGAAAGTGGTTTTGGAGAAAAGCACAATCTTTCTGTTCAGCAAATGAATCCAATGTCATGTTTACAAATACAAATATCATGTTTTCTCAGGTTTCTGCAGCTTTCTTCCTGGAAAACTCGGATGTGTGGACAATTTGACTCAAGGTGGAACCAATTAGCGTTTGCCAGCAGAAAACAAAAAGGGTCCTGCTAAAATGCATTCAAAATCGTAAAGTCCATAGAGAATGTCCAGAAAACACAGACACACACAGAGGCTGTAGCAAGATCTGGGATTGAGATAGCTACAAATCTCCAGATAGTTTTGTTTTCATCCAGGAGTATCTGGACAAATTGTTGTAGCTTTGAAGTGAAATTTAACCAAAACATCACCGTGAAAGTGGTTTTGGAGAAAAGCACAATCTTTCTGTTCAGCAAATGAACCCAATGTAATGTTTACAAATACAAATATCATGTTTTCTCAGGTTTCTGCAGCTTTCTTCCTGGAAAACTCGGATGTGTGGACAATTTGACTCAAGGTGGAACCAATTAGCGTTTGCCAGCAGAAAACAAAAAGGGTCCTGCTAAAATGCATTCAAAACCTTAAAGTCCATAGAGAATGTCCAGAAAACACAAACACACACAGAGGCTGTAGCAAGATCTGGAATTGAGATATCCACCACACACCAGATAGTTTTGTTTTCATCCAGGAGTATCTGGACAAATTGTTGTGGATTTCGGGTGAAATTTAACCAAAAATCACCGTGAAAGTGGTTTTGGAGAAAAGCACAATCTTTCTGTTCAGCGAATGAATCCAATGTCATGTTTACAAATACAAATATCATGTTTTCTCAGGTTTCTGGAGATTTCTTCCTAGAAAACTCGAATGTGTGGAGGATTTGACTCCAGGTGGAACCAATTAGCGTTTGCCAGCAGAAAACAAAAAGGGTCCTGCTAAAATGCATTCAAAATCATAAAGTCCATAGAGAATGTCCAGAAAACACAAACACACACAGAGGCTGTAGCAAGATCTGGGATTGAGATAGCTACAAATCACCAGATAGTTTTGTTTTCATCCAGGAGTATCTGGACAAATTGTTGTCACTTTGAAGTGAAATTTAACCAAAAAATCACTGTGAAAGTGGTTTGGAGAAAAGCACAATCTTTCTGTTCAGCGAATGAATCCAATGTCATGTTTACAAATACAAATATCATGTTTTCTCAGGTTTCTGGAGCGTTCTTCCTAGAAAACTGCACTGTGTGGAGGATTTGACTCCAGGTGGAACCAATTAGCGTTTGCCAGCAGAAAACAAAAAGGGTCCTGCTAAAATGCATTCAAAACCTTAAAGTCCATAGAGAATGTCCAGAAAACACAGACACACACAGAGGCTGTAGCAAGATCTGGGATTGAGATAGCTAAAAATCACCAGATAGTTTTGTTTTCATCCAGGAGTATCTGGACAAATTGTTGTAGCTTTGAAGTGAAATTTAACCAAAACATCACCGTGAAAGTGGTTTTGGAGAAAAGCACAATCTTTCTGTTCAGCAAATGAATCCAATGTCATGTTTACAAATACAAATATCATGTTTTCTCAGGTTTCTGCAGCTTTCTTCCTGGAAAACTCGGATGTGTGGACAATTTGACTCAAGGTGGAACCAATTAGCGTTTGCCAGCAGAAAACAAAAAGGGTCCTGCTAAAATGCATTCAAAATCGTAAAGTCCATAGAGAATGTCCAGAAAACACAGACACACACAGAGGCTGTAGCAAGATCTGGGATTGAGATAGCTACAAATCTCCAGATAGTTTTGTTTTCATCCAGGAGTATCTGGACAAATTGTTGTAGCTTTGAAGTGAAATTTAACCAAAACATCACCGTGAAAGTGGTTTTGGAGAAAAGCACAATCTTTCTGTTCAGCAAATGAACCCAATGTAATGTTTACAAATACAAATATCATGTTTTCTCAGGTTTCTGCAGCTTTCTTCCTGGAAAACTCGGATGTGTGGACAATTTGACTCAAGGTGGAACCAATTAGCGTTTGCCAGCAGAAAACAAAAAGGGTCCTGCTAAAATGCATTCAAAACCGTAAAGTCCATAGAGAATGTCCAGAAAACACAGACACACACAGAGGCTGTAGCAAGATCTGGAATTGAGATATCCACTACACACCAGATAGTTTTGTTTTCATCCAGGAGTATCTGGACAAATTGTTGTATTTTTGAAGTATAATTTAACCAAAAATCACCGTGAAAGTGGTTTTGGAGAAAAGCACAATTTTCTGTTCAGCAAATGAATCCAATGTCATGTTTACAAATACAAATATCATGTTTTCTCAGGTTTCTGCAGCTTTCTTCCTGGAAAACTCGGATGTGTGGACAATTTGACTCCAGGTGGAACCAATTAGCGTTTGCCAGCTGAAAACAAAAAGGGTCCTGCTAAAATGCATTCAAAACCTTAAAGTCCATAGAGAATGTCCAGAAAACACAAACACACACAGAGGCTGTAGCAAGATCTGGGATTGAGATAGCTACAAATCACCAGATAGTTTTGTTTTCATCCAGGAGTATCTGGACAAATTGTTGTAGCTTTGAAGTGAAATTTAACCAAAACATCACCGTGAAAGTGGTTTTGGAGAAAAGCACAATCTTTCTGTTCAGCAAATGAATCCAATGTCATGTTTACAAATACAAATATCATGTTTTCTCAGGTTTCTGTAGCTTTCTTCCTAGAAAACTCGAATGTGTGGAGGATGGGACTCCAGGTGGAACCAATTAGCGTTTGCCAGCAGAGAACAAAAAGGGTCCTGCTAAAATGCATTCAAAACCGTAAAGTCCATAGAGAATGTCCAGAAAACACAAACACACACAGAGGCTGTAGCAAGATCTGGGATTGAGATATCCACCACACACCAGATAGTTTTGTTTTCATCCAGGAGTATCTGGACAAATTGTTGTGGATTTCGGGTGAAATTTAACCAAAAATCACCGTGAAAGTGGTTTTGGAGAAAAGCACAATCTTCCTGTTTGGGAAATGTATCCAATGTCATGTTTACAGAAAGAAATATCATGGTTTCTCAGGTTTCTGGAGATTTCTTCCTAGAAAACTCGAATGTGTGGCGGATTTGACTCCAGGTGGAACCAATTAGTGTTTGCCAGCAGAAAACAAAAAGGGTCCTGCTAAAATGCATTCAAAATCGTAAAGTCCATAGAGAATGTCCAGAAAACACAAACACACACAGAGGCTGTAGCAAGATCTGGGATTGAGATAGCTAAAAATCACCAGATAGTTTTGTTTTCATCCAGGAGTATCTGGACAAATTGTTGTATTTTTGAAGTATAATTTAACCAAAAATCACCGTGAAAGTGGTTTTGGAGAAAAGCACAATCTTTCTGTTCAGCGAATGAATCCAATGTCATGTTTACAAATACAAATATCATCTTATCTCAGATTTCTGGAGCTTACTTCCAAGAACTGCACTGTGTGGAGGATTTGACTCCAGGTGGAACCAATTAGCGTTTGCCAGCAGAAAACAAAAAGGGTCCTGCTAAAATGCATTCAAAACCTTAAAGTCCATAGAGAATGTCCAGAAAACACAGACACACACAGAGGCTGTAGCAAGATCTGGGATTGAGATAGCTAAAAATCACCAGATAGTTTTGTTTTCATCCAGGATTATCTGGACAAATTGTTGTAGCTTTGAAGTGAAATTTAACCAAAACATCACCGTGAAAGTGGTTTTGGAGAAAAGCACAATCTTTCTGTTCAGCAAATGAATCCAATGTCATGTTTACAAATACAAATATCATGTTTTCTCAGGTTTCTGCAGCTTTCTTCCTGGAAAACTCCGATGTGTGGAGAATTTGACTCCAGGTGGAACCAATTAGCGTTTGCCAGCAGAAAACAAAAAGGGTCCTGCTAAAATGCATTCAAAATCGTAAAGTCCATAGAGAATGTCCAGAAAACACAAACACACACAGAGGCTGTAGCAAGATCTGGGATTGAGATAGCTACAAATCACCAGATAGTTTTGTTTTCATCCAGGAGTATCTGGACAAATTGTTGTCACTTTGAAGTGAAATTTAACCAAAAAATCACTGTGAAAGTGGTTTGGAGAAAAGCACAATCTTTCTGTTCAGCGAATGAATCCAATGTCATGTTTACAAATACAAATATCATGTTTTCTCAGGTTTCTGGAGCGTTCTTCCTAGAAAACTGCACTGTGTGGAGGATTTGACTCCAGGTGGAACCAATTAGCGTTTGCCAGCAGAAAACAAAAAGGGTCCTGCTAAAATGCATTCAAAACCTTAAAGTCCATAGAGAATGTCCAGAAAACACAGACACACACAGAGGCTGTAGCAAGATCTGGGATTGAGATAGCTAAAAATCACCAGATAGTTTTGTTTTCATCCAGGAGTATCTGGACAAATTGTTGTAGCTTTGAAGTGAAATTTAACCAAAACATCACCGTGAAAGTGGTTTTGGAGAAAAGCACAATCTTTCTGTTCAGCAAATGAATCCAATGTCATGTTTACAAATACAAATATCATGTTTTCTCAGGTTTCTGCAGCTTTCTTCCTGGAAAACTCCGATGTGTGGAGAATTTGACTCCAGGTGGAACCAATTAGCGTTTGCCAGCAGAAAACAAAAAGGGTCCTGCTAAAATGCATTCAAAATCGTAAAGTCCATAGAGAATGTCCAGAAAACACAAACACACACAGAGGCTGTAGCAAGATCTGGGATTGAGATAGCTAAAAATCTCCAGATAGTTTTGTTTTCATCCAGGAGTATCTGGACAAATTGTTGTCACTTTGAAGTGAAATTTAACCAAAAAATCACTGTGAAAGTGGTTTGCAGAAAAGCACAATCTTTCTGTTCAGCGAATGAATCCAATGTCATGTTTACAAATACAAATATCATCTTATCTCAGATTTCTGGAGCTTACTTCCTAGAACTGCACTGTGTGGAGGATTTGACTCCAGGTGGAACCAATTAGCGTTTGCCAGCAGAAAACAAAAAGGGTCCTGCTAAAATGCATTCAAAACCTTAAAGTCCATAGAGAATGTCCAGAAAACACAGACACACACAGAGGCTGTAGCAAGATCTGGGATTGAGATAGCTACAAATCACCAGATAGTTTTGTTTTCATCCAGGAGTATCTGGACAAATTGTTGTAGCTTTGAAGTGAAATTTAACCAAAACATCACCGTGAAAGTGGTTTTGGAGAAAAGCACAATCTTTCTGTTCAGCAAATGAATCCAATGTCATGTTTACAAATACAAATATCATGTTTTCTCAGGTTTCTGTAGCTTTCTTCCTAGAAAACTCGAATGTGTGGAGGATGGGACTCAAGGTGGAACCAATTAGCGTTTGCCAGCAGAAAACAAAAAGGGTCCTGCTAAAATGCATTCAAAACCGTAAAGTCCATAGAGAATGTCCAGAAAACACAAACACACACAGAGGCTGTAGCAAGATCTGGAATTGAGATATCCACCACACACCAGATAGTTTTGTTTTCATCCAGGAGTATCTGGACAAATTGTTGTGGATTTCGGGTGAAATTTAACCAAAAATCACCGTGAAAGTGGTTTTGGAGAAAAGCACAATCTTCCTGTTTGGGAAATGTATCCAATGTCATGTTTACAGAAAGAAATATCATGGTTTCTCAGGTTTCTGGAGATTTCTTCCTAGAAAACTCGAATGTGTGGCGGATTTGACTCCAGGTGGAACCAATTAGCGTTTGCCAGCAGAAAACAAAAAGGGTCCTGCTAAAATGCATTCAAAACCGTAAAGTCCATAGAGAATGTCCAGAAAACACAGACACACACAGAGGCTGTAGCAAGATCTGGGATTGAGATAGCTACAAATCTCCAGATAGTTTTGTTTTCATCCAGGAGTATCTGGACAAATTGTTGTATTTTTGAAGTATAATTTAACCAAAAATCACCGTGAAAGTGGTTTTGGAGAAAAGCACAATCTTTCTGTTCAGCGAATGAATCCAATGTCATGTTTACAAATACAAATATCATCTTATCTCAGATTTCTGGAGCTTACTTCCTAGAACTGCACTGTGTGGAGGATTTGACTCCAGGTGGAACCAATTAGCGTTTGCCAGCAGAAAACAAAAAGGGTCCTGCTAAAATGCATTCAAAACCTTAAAGTCCATAGAGAATGTCCAGAAAACACAGACACACACAGAGGCTGTAGCAAGATCTGGGATTGAGATAGCTAAAAATCACCAGATAGTTTTGTTTTCATCCAGGAGTATCTGGACAAATTGTTGTAGCTTTGAAGTGAAATTTAACCAAAACATCACCGTGAAAGTGGTTTTGGAGAAAAGCACAATCTTTCTGTTCAGCAAATGAATCCAATGTCATGTTTACAAATACAAATATCATGTTTTCTCAGGTTTCTGGAGATTTCTTCCTGGAAAACTCCGATGTGTGGAGAATTTGACTCCAGGTGGAACCAATTAGCGTTTGCCAGCAGAAAACAAAAAGGGTCCTGCTAAAATGCATTCAAAACCTTAAAGTCCATAGAGAATGTCCAGAAAACACAAACACACACAGAGGCTGTAGCAAGATCTGGGATTGAGATAGCTAAAAATCTCCAGATAGTTTTGTTTTCATCCAGGAGTATCTGGACAAATTGTTGTAGCTTTTAAGTGAAATTTAACCAAAAAATCACTGTGAAAGTGGTTTGGAGAAAAGCACAATCTTTCTGTTCAGCGAATGAATCCAATGTCATGTTTACAAATACAAATATCATGTTTTCTCAGGTTTCTGGAGCTTTCTTCCTAGAAAACTGCACTGTGTGGAGGATTTGACTCCAGGTGGAACCAATTAGCGTTTGCCAGCAGAAAACAAAAAGGGTCCTGCTAAAATGCATTCAAAACCTTAAAGTCCATAGAGAATGTCCAGAAAACACAGACACACACAGAGGCTGTAGCAAGATCTGGGATTGAGATAGCTAAAAATCACCAGATAGTTTTGTTTTCATCCAGGAGTATCTGGACAAATTGTTGTAGCTTTGAAGTGAAATTTAACCAAAACATCACCGTGAAAGTGGTTTTGGAGAAAAGCACAATCTTTCTGTTCAGCAAATGAATCCAATGTCATGTTTACAAATAGAAATATCATGTTTTCTCAGGTTTCTGGAGATTTCTTCCTGGAAAACTCCGATGTGTGGAGAATTTGACTCCAGGTGGAACCAATTAGCGTTTGCCAGCAGAAAACAAAAAGGGTCCTGCTAAAATGCATTCAAAATCGTAAAGTCCATAGAGAATGTCCAGAAAACACAAACACACACAGAGGCTGTAGCAAGATCTGGGATTGAGATAGCTAAAAATCTCCAGATAGTTTTGTTTTCATCCAGGAGTATCTGGACAAATTGTTGTAGCTTTTAAGTGAAATTTAACCAAAAAATCACTGTGAAAGTGGTTTGGAGAAAAGCACAATCTTTCTGTTCAGCGAATGAATCCAATGTCATGTTTACAAATACAAATATCATGTTTTCTCAGGTTTCTGGAGCTTTCTTCCTAGAAAATTGCACTGTGTGGAGGATTTGACTCCAGGTGGAACCAATTAGCGTTTGCCAGCAGAAAACAAAAAGGGTCCTGCTAAAATGCATTCAAAACCTTAAAGTCCATAGAGAATGTCCAGAAAACACAGACACACACAGAGGCTGTAGCAAGATCTGGGATTGAGATAGCTAAAAATCACCAGATAGTTTTGTTTTCATCCAGGAGTATCTGGACAAATTGTTGTAGCTTTGAAGTGAAATTTAACCAAAACATCACCGTGAAAGTGGTTTTGGAGAAAAGCACAATCTTTCTGTTCAGCAAATGAATCCAATGTCATGTTTACAAATACAAATATCATGTATTTGTATTGAGATATCCACCACACACCAGATAGTTTTGTTTTCATCCAGGAGTATCTGGACAAATTGTTGTAGCTTTGAAGTGAAATTTAACCAAAACATCACCGTGAAAGTGGTTTTGGAGAAAAGCACAATCTTTCTGTTCAGCGAATGAATCCAATGTCATGTTTACAAATACAAATATCATGTTTTCTCAGGTTTCTGCAGCTTTCTTCCTGGAAAACTCGGATGTGTGGACAATTTGACTCAAGGTGGAATCAATTAGCGTTTGCCAGCAGAAAACAAAAAGGGTCCTGCTAAAATGCATTCAAAATCGTAAAGTCCATAGAGAATGTCCAGAAAACACAGACACACACAGAGGCTGTAGCAAGATCTGGGATTGAGATAGCTAAAAATCACCAGATAGTTTTGTTTTCATCCAGGAGTATCTGGACAAATTGTTGTCACTTTGCAGTGAAATTTAACCAAAAAATCACTGTGAAAGTGGTTTGGAGAAAAGCACAATCTTTCTGTTCAGCGAATGAATCCAATGTCATGTTTACAAATAGAAATATCATGTTTTCTCAGGTTTCTGTAGCTTTCTTCCTAGAAAACTGCACTGTGTGGAGGATTTGACTCCAGGTGGAACCAATTAGCGTTTGCCAGCAGAAAACAAAAAGGGGTCCTGCTAAAATGCATTCAAAACCTTAAAGTCCATAGAGAATGTCCAGAAAACACAGACACACACAGAGGCTGTAGCAAGATCTGGGATTGAGATAGCTAAAAATCTCCAGATAGTTTTGTTTTCATCCAGGAGTATCTGGACAAATTGTTGTAGCTTTGAAGTGAAATTTAACCAAAACATCACCGTGAAAGTGGTTTTGGAGAAAAGCACAATCTTTCTGTTCAGCAAATGAATCCAATGTCATGTTTACAAATACAAATATCATGTTTTCTCAGGTTTCTGTAGCTTTCTTCCTAGAAAACTCGAATGTGTGGAGGATGGGACTCAAGGTGGAACCAATTAGCGTTTGCCAGCAGAAAACAAAAAGGGTCCTGCTAAAATGCATTCAAAACCGTAAAGTCCATAGAGAATGTCCAGAAAACACAAACACACACAGAGGCTGTAGCAAGATCTGGAATTGAGATATCCACCACACACCAGATAGTTTTGTTTTCATCCAGGAGTATCTGGACAAATTGTTGTGGATTTCGGGTGAAATTTAACCAAAAATCACCGTGAAAGTGGTTTTGGAGAAAAGCACAATCTTCCTGTTTGGGAAATGTATCCAATGTCATGTTTACAGAAAGAAATATCATGGTTTCTCAGGTTTCTGGAGATTTCTTCCTAGAAAACTCGAATGTGTGGCGGATTTGACTCCAGGTGGAACCAATTAGCGTTTGCCAGCAGAAAACAAAAAGGGTCCTGCTAAAATGCATTCAAAACCGTAAAGTCCATAGAGAATGTCCAGAAAACACAGACACACACAGAGGCTGTAGCAAGATCTGGGATTGAGATAGCTACAAATCTCCAGATAGTTTTGTTTTCATCCAGGAGTATCTGGACAAATTGTTGTATTTTTGAAGTATAATTTAACCAAAAATCACCGTGAAAGTGGTTTTGGAGAAAAGCACAATCTTTCTGTTCAGCGAATGAATCCAATGTCATGTTTACAAATACAAATATCATCTTATCTCAGATTTCTGGAGCTTACTTCCTAGAACTGCACTGTGTGGAGGATTTGACTCCAGGTGGAACCAATTAGCGTTTGCCAGCAGAAAACAAAAAGGGTCCTGCTAAAATGCATTCAAAACCTTAAAGTCCATAGAGAATGTCCAGAAAACACAGACACACACAGAGGCTGTAGCAAGATCTGGGATTGAGATAGCTAAAAATCACCAGATAGTTTTGTTTTCATCCAGGAGTATCTGGACAAATTGTTGTAGCTTTGAAGTGAAATTTAACCAAAACATCACCGTGAAAGTGGTTTTGGAGAAAAGCACAATCTTTCTGTTCAGCAAATGAATCCAATGTCATGTTTACAAATACAAATATCATGTTTTCTCAGGTTTCTGGAGATTTCTTCCTGGAAAACTCCGATGTGTGGAGAATTTGACTCCAGGTGGAACCAATTAGCGTTTGCCAGCAGAAAACAAAAAGGGTCCTGCTAAAATGCATTCAAAACCTTAAAGTCCATAGAGAATGTCCAGAAAACACAAACACACACAGAGGCTGTAGCAAGATCTGGGATTGAGATAGCTAAAAATCTCCAGATAGTTTTGTTTTCATCCAGGAGTATCTGGACAAATTGTTGTAGCTTTGAAGTGAAATTTAACCAAAAAATCACTGTGAAAGTGGTTTGGAGAAAAGCACAATCTTTCTGTTCAGCGAATGAATCCAATGTCATGTTTACAAATACAAATATCATGTTTTCTCAGGTTTCTGGAGCTTTCTTCCTAGAAAACTGCACTGTGTGGAGGATTTGACTCCAGGTGGAACCAATTAGCGTTTGCCAGCAGAAAACAAAAAGGGTCCTGCTAAAATGCATTCAAAACCTTAAAGTCCATAGAGAATGTCCAGAAAACACAAACACACACAGAGGCTGTAGCAAGATCTGGAATTGAGATATCCACCACACACCAGATAGTTTTGTTTTCATCCAGGAGTATCTGGACAAATTGTTGTGGATTTCGGGTGAAATTTAACCAAAAATCACCGTGAAAGTGGTTTTGGAGAAAAGCACAATCTTCCTGTTGGGGAAATGTATACAATGTCATGTTTACAAATACAAATATCATGTTTTCTCAGGTTTCTGGAGATTTCTTCCTGGAAAACTCCGATGTGTGGAGAATTTGACTCCAGGTGGAACCAATTAGCGTTTGCCAGCAGAAAACAAAAAGGGTCCTGCTAAAATGCATTCAAAATCGTAAAGTCCATAGAGAATGTCCAGAAAACACAAACACACACAGAGGCTGTAGCAAGATCTGGGATTGAGATAGCTAAAAATCTCCAGATAGTTTTGTTTTCATCCAGGAGTATCTGGACAAATTGTTGTAGCTTTTAAGTGAAATTTAACCAAAAAATCACTGTGAAAGTGGTTTGGAGAAAAGCACAATCTTTCTGTTCAGCGAATGAATCCAATGTCATGTTTACAAATACAAATATCATGTTTTCTCAGGTTTCTGGAGCTTTCTTCCTAGAAAACTGCACTGTGTGGAGGATTTGACTCCAGGTGGAACCAATTAGCGTTTGCCAGCAGAAAACAAAAAGGGTCCTGCTAAAATGCATTCAAAACCTTAAAGTCCATAGAGAATGTCCAGAAAACACAGACACACACAGAGGCTGTAGCAAGATCTGGGATTGAGATAGCTAAAAATCACCAGATAGTTTTGTTTTCATCCAGGATTATCTGGACAAATTGTTGTAGCTTTGAAGTGAAATTTAACCAAAACATCACCGTGAAAGTGGTTTTGGAGAAAAGCACAATCTTTCTGTTCAGCGAATGAATCCAATGTCATGTTTACAAATACAAATATCATGTTTTCTCAGGTTTCTGCAGCTTTCTTCCTGGAAAACTCGGATGTGTGGACAATTTGACTCCAGGTGGAACCAATTAGCGTTTGCCAGCAGAAAACAAAAAGGGTCCTGCTAAAATGCATTCAAAATCGTAAAGTCCATAGAGAATGTCCAGAAAACACAGACACACACAGAGGCTGTAGCAAGATCTTAGATTGAGATAGCTACAAATCACCAGATAGTTTTGTTTTCATCCAGGAGTATCTGGACAAATTGTTGTCACTTTGAAGTGAAATTTAACCAAAAAATCACTGTGAAAGTGGTTTGGAGAAAAGCACAATCTTTCTGTTCAGCGAATGAATCCAATGTCATGTTTACAAATACAAATATCATGTTTTCTCAGGTTTCTGGAGCGTTCTTCCTAGAAAACTGCACTGTGTGGAGGATTTGACTCCAGGTGGAACCAATTAGCGTTTGCCAGCAGAAAACAAAAAGGGGTCCTGCTAAAATGCATTCAAAACCTTAAAGTCCATAGAGAATGTCCAGAAAACACAGACACACACAGAGGCTGTTGCAAGATCTGGGATTGAGATAGCTAAAAATCTCCAGATAGTTTTGTTTTCATCCAGGAGTATCTGGACAAATTGTTGTAGCTTTGAAGTGAAATCTAACCAAAACATCACCGTGAAAGTGGTTTTGGAGAAAAGCACAATCTTTCTGTTCAGCAAATGAATCCAATGTCATGTTTACAAATACAAATATCATGTTTTCTCAGGTTTCTGGAGATTTCTTCCTGGAAAACTCCGATGTGTGGAGAATTTGACTCCAGGTGGAACCAATTAGCGTTTGCCAGCAGAAAACAAAAAGGGTCCTGCTAAAATGCATTCAAAATCATAAAGTCCATAGAGAATGTCCAGAAAACACAAACACACACAGAGGCTGTAGCAAGATCTGGGATTGAGATAGCTAAAAATCTCCAGATAGTTTTGTTTTCATCCAGGAGTATCTGGACAAATTGTTGTAGCTTTTAAGTGAAATTTAACCAAAAAATCACTGTGAAAGTGGTTTGGAGAAAAGCACAATCTTTCTGTTCAGCGAATGAATCCAATGTCATGTTTACAAATACAAATATCATGTTTTCTCAGGTTTCTGGAGCTTTCTTCCTAGAAAACTGCACTGTGTGGAGGATTTGACTCCAGGTGGAACCAATTAGCGTTTGCCAGCAGAAAACAAAAAGGGTCCTGCTAAAATGCATTCAAAACCTTAAAGTCCATAGAGAATGTCCAGAAAACACAGACACACACAGAGGCTGTAGCAAGATCTGGGATTGAGATAGCTAAAAATCACCAGATAGTTTTGTTTTCATCCAGGAGTATCTGGACAAATTGTTGTAGCTTTGAAGTGAAATTTAACCAAAACATCACCGTGAAAGTGGTTTTGGAGAAAAGCACAATCTTTCTGTTCAGCAAATGAATCCAATGTCATGTTTACAAATACAAATATCATGTTTTCTCAGGTTTCTGTAGCTTTCTTCCTAGAAAACTCGAATGTGTGGAGGATGGGACTCCAGGTGGAACCAATTAGCGTTTGCCAGCAGAAAACAAAAAGGGTCCTGCTAAAATGCATTCAAAACCTTAAAGTCCATAGAGAATGTCCAGAAAACACAAACACACACAGAGGCTGTAGCAAGATCTGGGATTGAGATATCCACCACACACCAGATAGTTTTGTTTTCATCCAGGAGTATCTGGACAAATTGTTGTGGATTTCGGGTGAAATTTAACCAAAAATCACCGTGAAAGTGGTTTTGGAGAAAAGCACAATCTTTCTGTTCAGCAAATGAATCCAATGTCATGTTTACAAATACAAATATCATGTATTTGTATTGAGATATCCACCACACACCAGATAGTTTTGTTTTCATCCAGGAGTATCTGGACAAATTGTTGTGGATTTCGGGTGAAATTTAACCAAAAATCACCGTGAAAGTTGTTTTGGAGAAAAGCACAATCTTTCTGTTCAGCAAATGAATCCAATGTCATGTTTACAAATACAAATATCATGTTTTCTCAGGTTTCTGGAGATTTCTTCCTAGAAAACTCGAATGTGTGGAGGATTTGACTCCAGGTGGAACCAATTAGCGTTTGCCAGCAGAAAACAAAAAGGGTCCTGCTAAAATGCATTCAAAACCTTAAAGTCCATAGAGAATGTCCAGAAAACACAGACACACACAGAGGCTGTAGCAAGATCTGGGATTGAGATAGCTACAAATCACCAGATAGTTTTGTTTTCATCCAGGAGTATCTGGACAAATTGTTGTAGCTTTGAAGTGAAATTTAACCAAAAATCACCGTGAAAGTGGTTTTGGAGAAAAGCACAATCTTTCTGTTCAGCGAATGAATCCAATGTCATGTTTACAAATACAAATATCATCTTATCTCAGATTTCTGGAGCTTACTTCCTAGAACTGCACTGTGTGGAGGATTTGACTCCAGGTGGAACCAATTAGCGTTTGCCAGCAGAAAACAAAAAGGGTCCTGCTAAAATGCATTCAAAACCTTAAAGTCCATAGAGAATGTCCAGAAAACACAGACACACACAGAGGCTGTAGCAAGAT
Organism: Oryctolagus cuniculus; assembly: GCF_051225735.1. Taxonomy (NCBI): domain Eukaryota; kingdom Metazoa; phylum Chordata; class Mammalia; order Lagomorpha; family Leporidae; genus Oryctolagus; species Oryctolagus cuniculus. Next base: position 132,612,551 of record NC_142867.1, read on the forward strand.
CTGGGATTGAGATAGCTAAAAATCACCAGATAGTTTTGTTTTCATCCAGGAGTATCTGGACAAATTGTTGTAGCTTTGAAGTGAAATTTAACCAAAACATCACCGTGAAAGTGGTTTTGGAGAAAAGCACAATCTTTCTGTTCAGCGAATGAATCCAATGTCATGTTTACAAATACAAATATCATGTTTTCTCAGGTTTCTGGAGCTTTCTTCCTGGAAAACTCGGATGTGTGGACAATTTGACTCCAGGTGGAACCAATTAGCGTTTGCCAGCAGAAAACAAAAAGGGTCCTGCTAAAATGCATTCAAAACCTTAAAGTCCATAGAGAATGTCCAGAAAACACAAACACACACAGAGGCTGTAGCAAGATCTGGGATTGAGATAGCTAAAAATCTCCAGATAGTTTTGTTTTCATCCAGGAGTATCTGGACAAATTGTTGTAGCTTTTAAGTGAAATTTAACCAAAAAATCACTGTGAAAGTGGTTTGGAGAAAAGCACAATCTTTCTGTTCAGCGAATGAATCCAATGTCATGTTTACAAATACAAATATCATGTTTTCTCAGGTTTCTGGAGCTTTCTTCCTAGAAAACTGCACTGTGTGGAGGATTTGACTCCAGGTGGAACCAATTAGCGTTTGCCAGCAGAAAACAAAAAGGGTCCTGCTAAAATGCATTCAAAACCTTAAAGTCCATAGAGAATGTCCAGAAAACACAGACACACACAGAGGCTGTAGCAAGATCTGGGATTGAGATAGCTAAAAATCACCAGATAGTTTTGTTTTCATCCAGGAGTATCTGGACAAATTGTTGTAGCTTTGAAGTGAAATTTAACCAAAACATCACCGTGAAAGTGGTTTTGGAGAAAAGCACAATCTTTCTGTTCAGCGAATGAATCCAATGTCATGTTTACAAATACAAATATCATGTTTTCTCAGGTTTCTGCAGCTTTCTTCCTGGAAAACTCGGATGTGTGGACAATTTGACTCAAGGTGGAATCAATTAGCGTTTGCCAGCAGAAAACAAAAAGGGTCCTGCTAAAATGCATTCAAAACCTTAAAGTCCATAGAGAATGTCCAGAAAACACAAACACACACAGAGGCTGTAGCAAGATCTGGGATTGAGATAGCTAAAAATCTCCAGATAGTTTTGTTTTCATCCAGGAGTATCTGGACAAATTGTTGTCGCTTTGAAGTGAAATTTAACCAAAACATCACCGTGAAAGTGGTTTTGGAGAAAAGCACAATCTTTCTGTTCAGCAAATGAATCCAATGTCATGTTTACAAATACAAATATCATGTTTTCTCAGGTTTCTGTAGCTTTCTTCCTAGAAAACTCGAATGTGTGGAGGATGGGACTCCAGGTGGAACCAATTAGCGTTTGCCAGCAGAAAACAAAAAGGGTCCTGCTAAAATGCATTCAAAACCTTAAAGTCCATAGAGAATGTCCAGAAAACACAAACACACACAGAGGCTGTAGCAAGATCTGGGATTGAGATATCCACCACACACCAGATAGTTTTGTTTTCATCCAGGAGTATCTGGACAAATTGTTGTGGATTTCGGGTGAAATTTAACCAAAAATCACCGTGAAAGTGGTTTTGGAGAAAAGCACAATCTTTCTGTTCAGCAAATGAATCCAATGTCATGTTTACAAATACAAATATCATGTTTTCTCAGGTTTCTGGAGATTTCTTCCTAGAAAACTCGAATGTGTGGAGGATTTGACTCCAGGTGGAACCAATTAGCGTTTGCCAGCAGAAAACAAAAAGGGTCCTGCTAAAATGCATTCAAAACCGTAAAGTCCATAGAGAATGTCCAGAAAACACAAACACACACAGAGGCTGTAGCAAGATCTGGGATTGAGATAGCTACAAATCTCCAGATAGTTTTGTTTTCATCCAGGAGTATCTGGACAAATTGTTGTAGCTTTGAAGTGAAATTTAACCAAAACATCACCGTGAAAGTGGTTTTGGAGAAAAGCACAATCTTTCTGTTCAGCAAATGAATCCAATGTCATGTTTACAAATACAAATATCATGTTTTCTCAGGTTTCTGTAGCTTTCTTCCTAGAAAACTCGAATGTGTGGAGGATGGGACTCAAGGTGGAACCAATTAGCGTTTGCCAGCAGAAAACAAAAAGGGTCCTGCTAAAATGCATTCAAAACCGTAAAGTCCATAGAGAATGTCCAGAAAACACAAACACACACAGAGGCTGTAGCAAGATCTGGAATTGAGATATCCACCACACACCAGATAGTTTTGTTTTCATCCAGGAGTATCTGGACAAATTGTTGTGGATTTCGGGTGAAATTTAACCAAAAATCACCGTGAAAGTGGTTTTGGAGAAAAGCACAATCTTCCTGTTTGGGAAATGTATCCAATGTCATGTTTACAGAAAGAAATATCATGGTTTCTCAGGTTTCTGGAGATTTCTTCCTAGAAAACTCGAATGTGTGGCGGATTTGACTCCAGGTGGAACCAATTAGCGTTTGCCAGCAGAAAACAAAAAGGGTCCTGCTAAAATGCATTCAAAACCGTAAAGTCCATAGAGAATGTCCAGAAAACACAGACACACACAGAGGCTGTAGCAAGATCTGGGATTGAGATAGCTACAAATCTCCAGATAGTTTTGTTTTCATCCAGGAGTATCTGGACAAATTGTTGTATTTTTGAAGTATAATTTAACCAAAAATCACCGTGAAAGTGGTTTTGGAGAAAAGCACAATCTTTCTGTTCAGCAAATGAATCCAATGTCATGTTTACAAATACAAATATCATGTTTTCTCAGGTTTCTGTAGCTTTCTTCCTAGAAAACTCGAATGTGTGGAGGATGGGACTCCAGGTGGAACCAATTAGCGTTTGCCAGCAGAAAACAAAAAGGGTCCTGCTAAAATGCATTCAAAACCTTAAAGTCCATAGAGAATGTCCAGAAAACACAAACACACACAGAGGCTGTAGCAAGATCTGGGATTGAGATATCCACCACACACCAGATAGTTTTGTTTTCATCCAGGAGTATCTGGACAAATTGTTGTGGATTTCGGGTGAAATTTAACCAAAAATCACCGTGAAAGTGGTTTTGGAGAAAAGCACAATCTTTCTGTTCAGCAAATGAATCCAATGTCATGTTTACAAATACAAATATCATGTATTTGTATTGAGATATCCACCACACACCAGATAGTTTTGTTTTCATCCAGGAGTATCTGGACAAATTGTTGTGGATTTCGGGTGAAATTTAACCAAAAATCACCGTGAAAGTGGTTTTGGAGAAAAGCACAATCTTTCTGTTCAGCGAATGAATCCAATGTCATGTTTACAAATACAAATATCATGTTTTCTCAGGTTTCTGCAGCTTTCTTCCTGGAAAACTCGGATGTGTGGACAATTTGACTCAAGGTGGAATCAATTAGCGTTTGCCAGCAGAAAACAAAAAGGGTCCTGCTAAAATGCATTCAAAATCGTAAAGTCCATAGAGAATGTCCAGAAAACACAGACACACACAGAGGCTGTAGCAAGATCTGGGATTGAGATAGCTAAAAATCACCAGATAGTTTTGTTTTCATCCAGGAGTATCTGGACAAATTGTTGTCACTTTGCAGTGAAATTTAACCAAAAAATCACTGTGAAAGTGGTTTGGAGAAAAGCACAATCTTTCTGTTCAGCGAATGAATCCAATGTCATGTTTACAAATAGAAATATCATGTTTTCTCAGGTTTCTGTAGCTTTCTTCCTAGAAAACTGCACTGTGTGGAGGATTTGACTCCAGGTGGAACCAATTAGCGTTTGCCAGCAGAAAACAAAAAGGGGTCCTGCTAAAATGCATTCAAAACCTTAAAGTCCATAGAGAATGTCCAGAAAACACAGACACACACAGAGGCTGTAGCAAGATCTGGGATTGAGATAGCTAAAAATCTCCAGATAGTTTTGTTTTCATCCAGGAGTATCTGGACAAATTGTTGTAGCTTTGAAGTGAAATTTAACCAAAACATCACCGTGAAAGTGGTTTTGGAGAAAAGCACAATCTTTCTGTTCAGCAAATGAATCCAATGTCATGTTTACAAATACAAATATCATGTTTTCTCAGGTTTCTGTAGCTTTCTTCCTAGAAAACTCGAATGTGTGGAGGATGGGACTCAAGGTGGAACCAATTAGCGTTTGCCAGCAGAAAACAAAAAGGGTCCTGCTAAAATGCATTCAAAACCGTAAAGTCCATAGAGAATGTCCAGAAAACACAAACACACACAGAGGCTGTAGCAAGATCTGGAATTGAGATATCCACCACACACCAGATAGTTTTGTTTTCATCCAGGAGTATCTGGACAAATTGTTGTGGATTTCGGGTGAAATTTAACCAAAAATCACCGTGAAAGTGGTTTTGGAGAAAAGCACAATCTTCCTGTTTGGGAAATGTATCCAATGTCATGTTTACAGAAAGAAATATCATGGTTTCTCAGGTTTCTGGAGATTTCTTCCTAGAAAACTCGAATGTGTGGCGGATTTGACTCCAGGTGGAACCAATTAGCGTTTGCCAGCAGAAAACAAAAAGGGTCCTGCTAAAATGCATTCAAAACCGTAAAGTCCATAGAGAATGTCCAGAAAACACAGACACACACAGAGGCTGTAGCAAGATCTGGGATTGAGATAGCTACAAATCTCCAGATAGTTTTGTTTTCATCCAGGAGTATCTGGACAAATTGTTGTATTTTTGAAGTATAATTTAACCAAAAATCACCGTGAAAGTGGTTTTGGAGAAAAGCACAATCTTTCTGTTCAGCGAATGAATCCAATGTCATGTTTACAAATACAAATATCATCTTATCTCAGATTTCTGGAGCTTACTTCCTAGAACTGCACTGTGTGGAGGATTTGACTCCAGGTGGAACCAATTAGCGTTTGCCAGCAGAAAACAAAAAGGGTCCTGCTAAAATGCATTCAAAACCTTAAAGTCCATAGAGAATGTCCAGAAAACACAGACACACACAGAGGCTGTAGCAAGATCTGGGATTGAGATAGCTAAAAATCACCAGATAGTTTTGTTTTCATCCAGGAGTATCTGGACAAATTGTTGTAGCTTTGAAGTGAAATTTAACCAAAACATCACCGTGAAAGTGGTTTTGGAGAAAAGCACAATCTTTCTGTTCAGCAAATGAATCCAATGTCATGTTTACAAATACAAATATCATGTTTTCTCAGGTTTCTGCAGCTTTCTTCCTGGAAAACTCCGATGTGTGGAGAATTTGACTCCAGGTGGAACCAATTAGCGTTTGCCAGCAGAAAACAAAAAGGGTCCTGCTAAAATGCATTCAAAATCGTATAGTCCATAGAGATTGTCCAGAAAACACAAACACACACAGAGGCTGTAGCAAGATCTGGGATTGAGATAGCTAAAAATCTCCAGATAGTTTTGTTTTCATCCAGGAGTATCTGGACAAATTGTTGTAGCTTTTAAGTGAAATTTAACCAAAACATCACCGTGAAAGTGGTTTTGGAGAAAAGCACAATCTTTCTGTTCAGCAAATGAATCCAATGTCATGTTTACAAATACAAATATCATGTTTTCTCAGGTTTCTGTAGCTTTCTTCCTAGAAAACTCGAATGTGTGGAGGATGGGACTCCAGGTGGAACCAATTAGCGTTTGCCAGCAGAAAACAAAAAGGGTCCTGCTAAAATGCATTCAAAACCTTAAAGTCCATAGAGAATGTCCAGAAAACACAAACACACACAGAGGCTGTAGCAAGATCTGGGATTGAGATATCCACCACACACCAGATAGTTTTGTTTTCATCCAGGAGTATCTGGACAAATTGTTGTGGATTTCGGGTGAAATTTAACCAAAAATCACCGTGAAAGTGGTTTTGGAGAAAAGCACAATCTTTCTGTTCAGCAAATGAATCCAATGTCATGTTTACAAATACAAATATCATGTTTTCTCAGGTTTCTGGAGATTTCTTCCTAGAAAACTCGAATGTGTGGAGGATTTGACTCCAGGTGGAACCAATTAGCGTTTGCCAGCAGAAAACAAAAAGGGTCCTGCTAAAATGCATTCAAAACCGTAAAGTCCATAGAGAATGTCCAGAAAACACAAACACACACAGAGGCTGTAGCAAGATCTGGGATTGAGATAGCTACAAATCTCCAGATAGTTTTGTTTTCATCCAGGAGTATCTGGACAAATTGTTGTAGCTTTGAAGTGAAATTTAACCAAAACATCACCGTGAAAGTGGTTTTGGAGAAAAGCACAATCTTTCTGTTCAGCAAATGAATCCAATGTCATGTTTACAAATACAAATATCATGTTTTCTCAGGTTTCTGTAGCTTTCTTCCTAGAAAACTCGAATGTGTGGAGGATGGGACTCCAGGTGGAACCAATTAGCGTTTGCCAGCAGAAAACAAAAAGGGTCCTGCTAAAATGCATTCAAAACCTTAAAGTCCATAGAGAATGTCCAGAAAACACAAACACACACAGAGGCTGTAGCAAGATCTGGGATTGAGATATCCACCACACACCAGATAGTTTTGTTTTCATCCAGGAGTATCTGGACAAATTGTTGTGGATTTCGGGTGAAATTTAACCAAAAATCACCGTGAAAGTGGTTTTGGAGAAAAGCACAATCTTTCTGTTCAGCAAATGAATCCAATGTCATGTTTACAAATACAAATATCATGTATTTGTATTGAGATATCCACCACACACCAGATAGTTTTGTTTTCATCCAGGAGTATCTGGACAAATTGTTGTGGATTTCGGGTGAAATTTAACCAAAAATCACCGTGAAAGTTGTTTTGGAGAAAAGCACAATCTTTCTGTTCAGCAAATGAATCCAATGTCATGTTTACAAATACAAATATCATGTTTTCTCAGGTTTCTGGAGATTTCTTCCTAGAAAACTCGAATGTGTGGAGGATTTGACTCCAGGTGGAACCAATTAGCGTTTGCCAGCAGAAAACAAAAAGGGTCCTGCTAAAATGCATTCAAAACCTTAAAGTCCATAGAGAATGTCCAGAAAACACAGACACACACAGAGGCTGTAGCAAGATCTGGGATTGAGATAGCTACAAATCACCAGATAGTTTTGTTTTCATCCAGGAGTATCTGGACAAATTGTTGTAGCTTTGAAGTGAAATTTAACCAAAAATCACCGTGAAAGTGGTTTTGGAGAAAAGCACAATCTTTCTGTTCAGCGAATGAATCCAATGTCATGTTTACAAATACAAATATCATCTTATCTCAGATTTCTGGAGCTTACTTCCTAGAACTGCACTGTGTGGAGGATTTGACTCCAGGTGGAACCAATTAGCGTTTGCCAGCAGAAAACAAAAAGGGTCCTGCTAAAATGCATTCAAAACCTTAAAGTCCATAGAGAATGTCCAGAAAACACAGACACACACAGAGGCTGTAGCAAGATCTGGGATTGAGATAGCTAAAAATCACCAGATAGTTTTGTTTTCATCCAGGAGTATCTGGACAAATTGTTGTAGCTTTGAAGTGAAATTTAACCAAAACATCACCGTGAAAGTGGTTTTGGAGAAAAGCACAATCTTTCTGTTCAGCGAATGAATCCAATGTCATGTTTACAAATACAAATATCATGTTTTCTCAGGTTTCTGGAGCTTTCTTCCTGGAAAACTCGGATGTGTGGACAATTTGACTCCAGGTGGAACCAATTAGCGTTTGCCAGCAGAAAACAAAAAGGGTCCTGCTAAAATGCATTCAAAACCTTAAAGTCCATAGAGAATGTCCAGAAAACACAAACACACACAGAGGCTGTAGCAAGATCTGGGATTGAGATAGCTAAAAATCTCCAGATAGTTTTGTTTTCATCCAGGAGTATCTGGACAAATTGTTGTAGCTTTTAAGTGAAATTTAACCAAAAAATCACTGTGAAAGTGGTTTGGAGAAAAGCACAATCTTTCTGTTCAGCGAATGAATCCAATGTCATGTTTACAAATACAAATATCATGTTTTCTCAGGTTTCTGGAGCTTTCTTCCTAGAAAACTGCACTGTGTGGAGGATTTGACTCCAGGTGGAACCAATTAGCGTTTGCCAGCAGAAAACAAAAAGGGTCCTGCTAAAATGCATTCAAAACCTTAAAGTCCATAGAGAATGTCCAGAAAACACAGACACACACAGAGGCTGTAGCAAGATCTGGGATTGAGATAGCTAAAAATCACCAGATAGTTTTGTTTTCATCCAGGAGTATCTGGACAAATTGTTGTAGCTTTGAAGTGAAATTTAACCAAAACATCACCGTGAAAGTGGTTTTGGAGAAAAGCACAATCTTTCTGTTCAGCAAATGAATCCAATGTCATGTTTACAAATACAAATATCATGTATTTGTATTGAGATATCCACCACACACCAGATAGTTTTGTTTTCATCCAGGAGTATCTGGACAAATTGTTGTAGCTTTGAAGTGAAATTTAACCAAAACATCACCGTGAAAGTGGTTTTGGAGAAAAGCACAATCTTTCTGTTCAGCGAATGAATCCAATGTCATGTTTACAAATACAAATATCATGTTTTCTCAGGTTTCTGCAGCTTTCTTCCTGGAAAACTCGGATGTGTGGACAATTTGACTCAAGGTGGAATCAATTAGCGTTTGCCAGCAGAAAACAAAAAGGGTCCTGCTAAAATGCATTCAAAATCGTAAAGTCCATAGAGAATGTCCAGAAAACACAGACACACACAGAGGCTGTAGCAAGATCTGGGATTGAGATAGCTAAAAATCACCAGATAGTTTTGTTTTCATCCAGGAGTATCTGGACAAATTGTTGTCACTTTGCAGTGAAATTTAACCAAAAAATCACTGTGAAAGTGGTTTGGAGAAAAGCACAATCTTTCTGTTCAGCGAATGAATCCAATGTCATGTTTACAAATAGAAATATCATGTTTTCTCAGGTTTCTGTAGCTTTCTTCCTAGAAAACTGCACTGTGTGGAGGATTTGACTCCAGGTGGAACCAATTAGCGTTTGCCAGCAGAAAACAAAAAGGGGTCCTGCTAAAATGCATTCAAAACCTTAAAGTCCATAGAGAATGTCCAGAAAACACAGACACACACAGAGGCTGTAGCAAGATCTGGGATTGAGATAGCTAAAAATCTCCAGATAGTTTTGTTTTCATCCAGGAGTATCTGGACAAATTGTTGTAGCTTTGAAGTGAAATTTAACCAAAACATCACCGTGAAAGTGGTTTTGGAGAAAAGCACAATCTTTCTGTTCAGCAAATGAATCCAATGTCATGTTTACAAATACAAATATCATGTTTTCTCAGGTTTCTGTAGCTTTCTTCCTAGAAAACTCGAATGTGTGGAGGATGGGACTCAAGGTGGAACCAATTAGCGTTTGCCAGCAGAAAACAAAAAGGGTCCTGCTAAAATGCATTCAAAACCGTAAAGTCCATAGAGAATGTCCAGAAAACACAAACACACACAGAGGCTGTAGCAAGATCTGGAATTGAGATATCCACCACACACCAGATAGTTTTGTTTTCATCCAGGAGTATCTGGACAAATTGTTGTGGATTTCGGGTGAAATTTAACCAAAAATCACCGTGAAAGTGGTTTTGGAGAAAAGCACAATCTTCCTGTTTGGGAAATGTATCCAATGTCATGTTTACAGAAAGAAATATCATGGTTTCTCAGGTTTCTGGAGATTTCTTCCTAGAAAACTCGAATGTGTGGCGGATTTGACTCCAGGTGGAACCAATTAGCGTTTGCCAGCAGAAAACAAAAAGGGTCCTGCTAAAATGCATTCAAAACCGTAAAGTCCATAGAGAATGTCCAGAAAACACAGACACACACAGAGGCTGTAGCAAGATCTGGGATTGAGATAGCTACAAATCTCCAGATAGTTTTGTTTTCATCCAGGAGTATCTGGACAAATTGTTGTATTTTTGAAGTATAATTTAACCAAAAATCACCGTGAAAGTGGTTTTGGAGAAAAGCACAATCTTTCTGTTCAGCGAATGAATCCAATGTCATGTTTACAAATACAAATATCATCTTATCTCAGATTTCTGGAGCTTACTTCCTAGAACTGCACTGTGTGGAGGATTTGACTCCAGGTGGAACCAATTAGCGTTTGCCAGCAGAAAACAAAAAGGGTCCTGCTAAAATGCATTCAAAACCTTAAAGTCCATAGAGAATGTCCAGAAAACACAGACACACACAGAGGCTGTAGCAAGATCTGGGATTGAGATAGCTAAAAATCACCAGATAGTTTTGTTTTCATCCAGGAGTATCTGGACAAATTGTTGTAGCTTTGAAGTGAAATTTAACCAAAACATCACCGTGAAAGTGGTTTTGGAGAAAAGCACAATCTTTCTGTTCAGCAAATGAATCCAATGTCATGTTTACAAATACAAATATCATGTTTTCTCAGGTTTCTGCAGCTTTCTTCCTGGAAAACTCCGATGTGTGGAGAATTTGACTCCAGGTGGAACCAATTAGCGTTTGCCAGCAGAAAACAAAAAGGGTCCTGCTAAAATGCATTCAAAATCGTATAGTCCATAGAGATTGTCCAGAAAACACAAACACACACAGAGGCTGTAGCAAGATCTGGGATTGAGATAGCTAAAAATCTCCAGATAGTTTTGTTTTCATCCAGGAGTATCTGGACAAATTGTTGTCGCTTTGAAGTGAAATTTAACCAAAACATCACCGTGAAAGTGGTTTTGGAGAAAAGCACAATCTTTCTGTTCAGCAAATGAATCCAATGTCATGTTTACAAATACAAATATCATGTTTTCTCAGGTTTCTGTAGCTTTCTTCCTAGAAAACTCGAATGTGTGGAGGATGGGACTCCAGGTGGAACCAATTAGCGTTTGCCAGCAGAAAACAAAAAGGGTCCTGCTAAAATGCATTCAAAACCTTAAAGTCCATAGAGAATGTCCAGAAAACACAAACACACACAGAGGCTGTAGCAAGATCTGGGATTGAGATATCCACCACACACCAGATAGTTTTGTTTTCATCCAGGAGTATCTGGACAAATTGTTGTGGATTTCGGGTGAAATTTAACCAAAAATCACCGTGAAAGTGGTTTTGGAGAAAAGCACAATCTTTCTGTTCAGCAAATGAATCCAATGTCATGTTTACAAATACAAATATCATGTTTTCTCAGGTTTCTGGAGATTTCTTCCTAGAAAACTCGAATGTGTGGAGGATTTGACTCCAGGTGGAACCAATTAGCGTTTGCCAGCAGAAAACAAAAAGGGTCCTGCTAAAATGCATTCAAAACCGTAAAGTCCATAGAGAATGTCCAGAAAACACAAACACACACAGAGGCTGTAGCAAGATCTGGGATTGAGATAGCTACAAATCTCCAGATAGTTTTGTTTTCATCCAGGAGTATCTGGACAAATTGTTGTAGCTTTGAAGTGAAATTTAACCAAAACATCACCGTGAAAGTGGTTTTGGAGAAAAGCACAATCTTTCTGTTCAGCAAATGAATCCAATGTCATGTTTACAAATACAAATATCATGTTTTCTCAGGTTTCTGTAGCTTTCTTCCTAGAAAACTCGAATGTGTGGAGGATGGGACTCAAGGTGGAACCAATTAGCGTTTGCCAGCAGAAAACAAAAAGGGTCCTGCTAAAATGCATTCAAAACCGTAAAGTCCATAGAGAATGTCCAGAAAACACAAACACACACAGAGGCTGTAGCAAGATCTGGAATTGAGATATCCACCACACACCAGATAGTTTTGTTTTCATCCAGGAGTATCTGGACAAATTGTTGTGGATTTCGGGTGAAATTTAACCAAAAATCACCGTGAAAGTGGTTTTGGAGAAAAGCACAATCTTCCTGTTTGGGAAATGTATCCAATGTCATGTTTACAGAAAGAAATATCATGGTTTCTCAGGTTTCTGGAGATTTCTTCCTAGAAAACTCGAATGTGTGGCGGATTTGACTCCAGGTGGAACCAATTAGCGTTTGCCAGCAGAAAACAAAAAGGGTCCTGCTAAAATGCATTCAAAACCGTAAAGTCCATAGAGAATGTCCAGAAAACACAGACACACACAGAGGCTGTAGCAAGATCTGGGATTGAGATAGCTACAAATCTCCAGATAGTTTTGTTTTCATCCAGGAGTATCTGGACAAATTGTTGTATTTTTGAAGTATAATTTAACCAAAAATCACCGTGAAAGTGGTTTTGGAGAAAAGCACAATCTTTCTGTTCAGCAAATGAATCCAATGTCATGTTTACAAATACAAATATCATGTATTTGTATTGAGATATCCACCACACACCAGATAGTTTTGTTTTCATCCAGGAGTATCTGGACAAATTGTTGTGGATTTCGGGTGAAATTTAACCAAAAATCACCGTGAAAGTTGTTTTGGAGAAAAGCACAATCTTTCTGTTCAGCAAATGAATCCAATGTCATGTTTACAAATACAAATATCATGTTTTCTCAGGTTTCTGGAGATTTCTTCCTAGAAAACTCGAATGTGTGGAGGATTTGACTCCAGGTGGAACCAATTAGCGTTTGCCAGCAGAAAACAAAAAGGGTCCTGCTAAAATGCATTCAAAACCTTAAAGTCCATAGAGAATGTCCAGAAAACACAGACACACACAGAGGCTGTAGCAAGATCTGGGATTGAGATAGCTAAAAATCACCAGATAGTTTTGTTTTCATCCAGGAGTATCTGGACAAATTGTTGTAGCTTTGAAGTGAAATTTAACCAAAACATCACCGTGAAAGTGGTTTTGGAGAAAAGCACAATCTTTCTGTTCAGCAAATGAATCCAATGTCATGTTTACAAATACAAATATCATGTATTTGTATTGAGATATCCACCACACACCAGATAGTTTTGTTTTCATCCAGGAGTATCTGGACAAATTGTTGTAGCTTTGAAGTGAAATTTAACCAAAACATCACCGTGAAAGTGGTTTTGGAGAAAAGCACAATCTTTCTGTTCAGCGAATGAATCCAATGTCATGTTTACAAATACAAATATCATGTTTTCTCAGGTTTCTGCAGCTTTCTTCCTGGAAAACTCGGATGTGTGGACAATTTGACTCAAGGTGGAATCAATTAGCGTTTGCCAGCAGAAAACAAAAAGGGTCCTGCTAAAATGCATTCAAAATCGTAAAGTCCATAGAGAATGTCCAGAAAACACAGACACACACAGAGGCTGTAGCAAGATCTGGGATTGAGATAGCTAAAAATCACCAGATAGTTTTGTTTTCATCCAGGAGTATCTGGACAAATTGTTGTCACTTTGCAGTGAAATTTAACCAAAAAATCACTGTGAAAGTGGTTTGGAGAAAAGCACAATCTTTCTGTTCAGCGAATGAATCCAATGTCATGTTTACAAATAGAAATATCATGTTTTCTCAGGTTTCTGTAGCTTTCTTCCTAGAAAACTGCACTGTGTGGAGGATTTGACTCCAGGTGGAACCAATTAGCGTTTGCCAGCAGAAAACAAAAAGGGGTCCTGCTAAAATGCATTCAAAACCTTAAAGTCCATAGAGAATGTCCAGAAAACACAGACACACACAGAGGCTGTAGCAAGATCTGGGATTGAGATAGCTAAAAATCTCCAGATAGTTTTGTTTTCATCCAGGAGTATCTGGACAAATTGTTGTAGCTTTGAAGTGAAATTTAACCAAAACATCACCGTGAAAGTGGTTTTGGAGAAAAGCACAATCTTTCTGTTCAGCAAATGAATCCAATGTCATGTTTACAAATACAAATATCATGTTTTCTCAGGTTTCTGTAGCTTTCTTCCTAGAAAACTCGAATGTGTGGAGGATGGGACTCAAGGTGGAACCAATTAGCGTTTGCCAGCAGAAAACAAAAAGGGTCCTGCTAAAATGCATTCAAAACCGTAAAGTCCATAGAGAATGTCCAGAAAACACAAACACACACAGAGGCTGTAGCAAGATCTGGAATTGAGATATCCACCACACACCAGATAGTTTTGTTTTCATCCAGGAGTATCTGGACAAATTGTTGTGGATTTCGGGTGAAATTTAACCAAAAATCACCGTGAAAGTGGTTTTGGAGAAAAGCACAATCTTCCTGTTTGGGAAATGTATCCAATGTCATGTTTACAGAAAGAAATATCATGGTTTCTCAGGTTTCTGGAGATTTCTTCCTAGAAAACTCGAATGTGTGGCGGATTTGACTCCAGGTGGAACCAATTAGCGTTTGCCAGCAGAAAACAAAAAGGGTCCTGCTAAAATGCATTCAAAACCGTAAAGTCCATAGAGAATGTCCAGAAAACACAGACACACACAGAGGCTGTAGCAAGATCTGGGATTGAGATAGCTACAAATCTCCAGATAGTTTTGTTTTCATCCAGGAGTATCTGGACAAATTGTTGTATTTTTGAAGTATAATTTAACCAAAAATCACCGTGAAAGTGGTTTTGGAGAAAAGCACAATCTTTCTGTTCAGCGAATGAATCCAATGTCATGTTTACAAATACAAATATCATCTTATCTCAGATTTCTGGAGCTTACTTCCTAGAACTGCACTGTGTGGAGGATTTGACTCCAGGTGGAACCAATTAGCGTTTGCCAGCAGAAAACAAAAAGGGTCCTGCTAAAATGCATTCAAAACCTTAAAGTCCATAGAGAATGTCCAGAAAACACAGACACACACAGAGGCTGTAGCAAGATCTGGGATTGAGATAGCTAAAAATCACCAGATAGTTTTGTTTTCATCCAGGAGTATCTGGACAAATTGTTGTAGCTTTGAAGTGAAATTTAACCAAAACATCACCGTGAAAGTGGTTTTGGAGAAAAGCACAATCTTTCTGTTCAGCAAATGAATCCAATGTCATGTTTACAAATACAAATATCATGTTTTCTCAGGTTTCTGCAGCTTTCTTCCTGGAAAACTCCGATGTGTGGAGAATTTTACTCCAGGTGGAACCAATTAGCGTTTGCCAGCAGAAAACAAAAAGGGTCCTGCTAAAATGCATTCAAAATCGTATAGTCCATAGAGATTGTCCAGAAAACACAAACACACACAGAGGCTGTAGCAAGATCTGGGATTGAGATAGCTAAAAATCTCCAGATAGTTTTGTTTTCATCCAGGAGTATCTGGACAAATTGTTGTCGCTTTGAAGTGAAATTTAACCAAAACATCACCGTGAAAGTGGTTTTGGAGAAAAGCACAATCTTTCTGTTCAGCAAATGAATCCAATGTCATGTTTACAAATACAAATATCATGTTTTCTCAGGTTTCTGTAGCTTTCTTCCTAGAAAACTCGAATGTGTGGAGGATGGGACTCCAGGTGGAACCAATTAACGTTTGCCAGCAGAAAACAAAAAGGGTCCTGCTAAAATGCATTCAAAACCTTAAAGTCCATAGAGAATGTCCAGAAAACACAGACACACACAGAGGCTGTAGCAAGATCTGGGATTGAGATATCCACCACACACCAGATAGTTTTGTTTTCATCCAGGAGTATCTGGACAAATTGTTGTGGATTTCGGGTGAAATTTAACCAAAAATCACCGTGAAAGTGGTTTTGGAGAAAAGCACAATCTTTCTGTTCAGCAAATGAATCCAATGTCATGTTTACAAATACAAATATCATGTTTTCTCAGGTTTCTGGAGATTTCTTCCTAGAAAACTCGAATGTGTGGAGGATTTGACTCCAGGTGGAACCAATTAGCGTTTGCCAGCAGAAAACAAAAAGGGTCCTGCTAAAATGCATTCAAAACCGTAAAGTCCATAGAGAATGTCCAGAAAACACAAACACACACAGAGGCTGTAGCAAGATCTGGGATTGAGATAGCTACAAATCTCCAGATAGTTTTGTTTTCATCCAGGAGTATCTGGACAAATTGTTGTAGCTTTGAAGTGAAATTTAACCAAAACATCACCGTGAAAGTGGTTTTGGAGAAAAGCACAATCTTTCTGTTCAGCAAATGAATCCAATGTCATGTTTACAAATACAAATATCATGTTTTCTCAGGTTTCTGTAGCTTTCTTCCTAGAAAACTCGAATGTGTGGAGGATGGGACTCAAGGTGGAACCAATTAGCGTTTGCCAGCAGAAAACAAAAAGGGTCCTGCTAAAATGCATTCAAAACCGTAAAGTCCATAGAGAATGTCCAGAAAACACAAACACACACAGAGGCTGTAGCAAGATCTGGAATTGAGATATCCACCACACACCAGATAGTTTTGTTTTCATCCAGGAGTATCTGGACAAATTGTTGTGGATTTCGGGTGAAATTTAACCAAAAATCACCGTGAAAGTGGTTTTGGAGAAAAGCACAATCTTCCTGTTTGGGAAATGTATCCAATGTCATGTTTACAGAAAGAAATATCATGGTTTCTCAGGTTTCTGGAGATTTCTTCCTAGAAAACTCGAATGTGTGGCGGATTTGACTCCAGGTGGAACCAATTAGCGTTTGCCAGCAGAAAACAAAAAGGGTCCTGCTAAAATGCATTCAAAACCGTAAAGTCCATAGAGAATGTCCAGAAAACACAGACACACACAGAGGCTGTAGCAAGATCTGGGATTGAGATAGCTACAAATCTCCAGATAGTTTTGTTTTCATCCAGGAGTATCTGGACAAATTGTTGTATTTTTGAAGTATAATTTAACCAAAAATCACCGTGAAAGTGGTTTTGGAGAAAAGCACAATCTTTCTGTTCAGCAAATGAATCCAATGTCATGTTTACAAATACAAATATCATGTATTTGTATTGAGATATCCACCACACACCAGATAGTTTTGTTTTCATCCAGGAGTATCTGGACAAATTGTTGTGGATTTCGGGTGAAATTTAACCAAAAATCACCGTGAAAGTTGTTTTGGAGAAAAGCACAATCTTTCTGTTCAGCAAATGAATCCAATGTCATGTTTACAAATACAAATATCATGTTTTCTCAGGTTTCTGGAGATTTCTTCCTAGAAAACTCGAATGTGTGGAGGATTTGACTCCAGGTGGAACCAATTAGCGTTTGCCAGCAGAAAACAAAAAGGGTCCTGCTAAAATGCATTCAAAACCTTAAAGTCCATAGAGAATGTCCAGAAAACACAGACACACACAGAGGCTGTAGCAAGATCTGGGATTGAGATAGCTAAAAATCACCAGATAGTTTTGTTTTCATCCAGGAGTATCTGGACAAATTGTTGTAGCTTTGAAGTGAAATTTAACCAAAAATCACCGTGAAAGTGGTTTTGGAGAAAAGCACAATCTTTCTGTTCAGCGAATGAATCCAATGTCATGTTTACAAATACAAATATCATCTTATCTCAGATTTCTGGAGCTTACTTCCTAGAACTGCACTGTGTGGAGGATTTGACTCCAGGTGGAACCAATTAGCGTTTGCCAGCAGAAAACAAAAAGGGTCCTGCTAAAATGCATTCAAAACCTTAAAGTCCATAGAGAATGTCCAGAAAACACAGACACACACAGAGGCTGTAGCAAGATCTGGGATTGAGATAGCTAAAAATCACCAGATAGTTTTGTTTTCATCCAGGAGTATCTGGACAAATTGTTGTAGCTTTGAAGTGAAATTTAACCAAAACATCACCGTGAAAGTGGTTTTGGAGAAAAGCACAATCTTTCTGTTCAGCAAATGAATCCAATGTCATGTTTACAAATACAAATATCATGTTTTCTCAGGTTTCTGTAGCTTTCTTCCTAGAAAACTCGAATGTGTGGAGGATGGGACTCAAGGTGGAACCAATTAGCGTTTGCCAGCAGAAAACAAAAAGGGTCCTGCTAAAATGCATTCAAAACCGTAAAGTCCATAGAGAATGTCCAGAAAACACAAACACACACAGAGGCTGTAGCAAGATCTGGAATTGAGATATCCACCACACACCAGATAGTTTTGTTTTCATCCAGGAGTATCTGGACAAATTGTTGTGGATTTCGGGTGAAATTTAACCAAAAATCACCGTGAAAGTGGTTTTGGAGAAAAGCACAATCTTCCTGTTTGGGAAATGTATCCAATGTCATGTTTACAGAAAGAAATATCATGGTTTCTCAGGTTTCTGGAGATTTCTTCCTAGAAAACTCGAATGTGTGGCGGATTTGACTCCAGGTGGAACCAATTAGCGTTTGCCAGCAGAAAACAAAAAGGGTCCTGCTAAAATGCATTCAAAACCGTAAAGTCCATAGAGAATGTCCAGAAAACACAGACACACACAGAGGCTGTAGCAAGATCTGGGATTGAGATAGCTACAAATCTCCAGATAGTTTTGTTTTCATCCAGGAGTATCTGGACAAATTGTTGTATTTTTGAAGTATAATTTAACCAAAAATCACCGTGAAAGTGGTTTTGGAGAAAAGCACAATCTTTCTGTTCAGCGAATGAATCCAATGTCATGTTTACAAATACAAATATCATCTTATCTCAGATTTCTGGAGCTTACTTCCTAGAACTGCACTGTGTGGAGGATTTGACTCCAGGTGGAACCAATTAGCGTTTGCCAGCAGAAAACAAAAAGGGTCCTGCTAAAATGCATTCAAAACCTTAAAGTCCATAGAGAATGTCCAGAAAACACAGACACACACAGAGGCTGTAGCAAGATCTGGGATTGAGATAGCTAAAAATCACCAGATAGTTTTGTTTTCATCCAGGAGTATCTGGACAAATTGTTGTAGCTTTGAAGTGAAATTTAACCAAAACATCACCGTGAAAGTGGTTTTGGAGAAAAGCACAATCTTTCTGTTCAGCAAATGAATCCAATGTCATGTTTACAAATACAAATATCATGTTTTCTCAGGTTTCTGCAGCTTTCTTCCTGGAAAACTCCGATGTGTGGAGAATTTTACTCCAGGTGGAACCAATTAGCGTTTGCCAGCAGAAAACAAAAAGGGTCCTGCTAAAATGCATTCAAAATCGTATAGTCCATAGAGATTGTCCAGAAAACACAAACACACACAGAGGCTGTAGCAAGATCTGGGATTGAGATAGCTAAAAATCTCCAGATAGTTTTGTTTTCATCCAGGAGTATCTGGACAAATTGTTGTCGCTTTGAAGTGAAATTTAACCAAAACATCACCGTGAAAGTGGTTTTGGAGAAAAGCACAATCTTTCTGTTCAGCAAATGAATCCAATGTCATGTTTACAAATACAAATATCATGTTTTCTCAGGTTTCTGTAGCTTTCTTCCTAGAAAACTCGAATGTGTGGAGGATGGGACTCCAGGTGGAACCAATTAGCGTTTGCCAGCAGAAAACAAAAAGGGTCCTGCTAAAATGCATTCAAAACCTTAAAGTCCATAGAGAATGTCCAGAAAACACAAACACACACAGAGGCTGTAGCAAGATCTGGGATTGAGATATCCACCACACACCAGATAGTTTTGTTTTCATCCAGGAGTATCTGGACAAATTGTTGTGGATTTCGGGTGAAATTTAACCAAAAATCACCGTGAAAGTGGTTTTGGAGAAAAGCACAATCTTTCTGTTCAGCAAATGAATCCAATGTCATGTTTACAAATACAAATATCATGTTTTCTCAGGTTTCTGGAGATTTCTTCCTAGAAAACTCGAATGTGTGGAGGATTTGACTCCAGGTGGAACCAATTAGCGTTTGCCAGCAGAAAACAAAAAGGGTCCTGCTAAAATGCATTCAAAACCGTAAAGTCCATAGAGAATGTCCAGAAAACACAAACACACACAGAGGCTGTAGCAAGATCTGGGATTGAGATAGCTACAAATCTCCAGATAGTTTTGTTTTCATCCAGGAGTATCTGGACAAATTGTTGTAGCTTTGAAGTGAAATTTAACCAAAACATCACCGTGAAAGTGGTTTTGGAGAAAAGCACAATCTTTCTGTTCAGCAAATGAATCCAATGTCATGTTTACAAATACAAATATCATGTTTTCTCAGGTTTCTGGAGATTTCCTCCTAGAAAACTCGAATGTGTGGAGGATGGGACTCCAGGTGGAACCAATTAGCGTTTGCCAGCAGAAAACAAAAAGGGTCCTGCTAAAATGCATTCAAAACCTTAAAGTCCATAGAGAATGTCCAGAAAACACAAACACACACAGAGGCTGTAGCAAGATCTGGGATTGAGATATCCACCACACACCAGATAGTTTTGTTTTCATCCAGGAGTATCTGGACAAATTGTTGTGGATTTCGGGTGAAATTTAACCAAAAATCACCGTGAAAGTGGTTTTGGAGAAAAGCACAATCTTTCTGTTCAGCAAATGAATCCAATGTCATGTTTACAAATACAAATATCATGTATTTGTATTGAGATATCCACCACACACCAGATAGTTTTGTTTTCATCCAGGAGTATCTGGACAAATTGTTGTGGATTTCGGGTGAAATTTAACCAAAAATCACCGTGAAAGTTGTTTTGGAGAAAAGCACAATCTTTCTGTTCAGCAAATGAATCCAATGTCATGTTTACAAATACAAATATCATGTTTTCTCAGGTTTCTGGAGATTTCTTCCTAGAAAACTCGAATGTGTGGAGGATTTGACTCCAGGTGGAACCAATTAGCGTTTGCCAGCAGAAAACAAAAAGGGTCCTGCTAAAATGCATTCAAAACCTTAAAGTCCATAGAGAATGTCCAGAAAACACAGACACACACAGAGGCTGTAGCAAGATCTGGGATTGAGATAGCTACAAATCACCAGATAGTTTTGTTTTCATCCAGGAGTATCTGGACAAATTGTTGTAGCTTTGAAGTGAAATTTAACCAAAAATCACCGTGAAAGTGGTTTTGGAGAAAAGCACAATCTTTCTGTTCAGCGAATGAATCCAATGTCATGTTTACAAATACAAATATCATCTTATCTCAGATTTCTGGAGCTTACTTCCTAGAACTGCACTGTGTGGAGGATTTGACTCCAGGTGGAACCAATTAGCGTTTGCCAGCAGAAAACAAAAAGGGTCCTGCTAAAATGCATTCAAAACCTTAAAGTCCATAGAGAATGTCCAGAAAACACAGACACACACAGAGGCTGTAGCAAGATCTGGGATTGAGATAGCTAAAAATCACCAGATAGTTTTGTTTTCATCCAGGAGTATCTGGACAAATTGTTGTAGCTTTGAAGTGAAATTTAACCAAAACATCACCGTGAAAGTGGTTTTGGAGAAAAGCACAATCTTTCTGTTCAGCGAATGAATCCAATGTCATGTTTACAAATACAAATATCATGTTTTCTCAGGTTTCTGGAGCTTTCTTCCTGGAAAACTCGGATGTGTGGACAATTTGACTCCAGGTGGAACCAATTAGCGTTTGCCAGCAGAAAACAAAAAGGGTCCTGCTAAAATGCATTCAAAACCTTAAAGTCCATAGAGAATGTCCAGAAAACACAAACACACACAGAGGCTGTAGCAAGATCTGGGATTGAGATAGCTAAAAATCTCCAGATAGTTTTGTTTTCATCCAGGAGTATCTGGACAAATTGTTGTAGCTTTTAAGTGAAATTTAACCAAAAAATCACTGTGAAAGTGGTTTGGAGAAAAGCACAATCTTTCTGTTCAGCGAATGAATCCAATGTCATGTTTACAAATACAAATATCATGTTTTCTCAGGTTTCTGGAGCTTTCTTCCTAGAAAACTGCACTGTGTGGAGGATTTGACTCCAGGTGGAACCAATTAGCGTTTGCCAGCAGAAAACAAAAAGGGTCCTGCTAAAATGCATTCAAAACCTTAAAGTCCATAGAGAATGTCCAGAAAACACAGACACACACAGAGGCTGTAGCAAGATCTGGGATTGAGATAGCTAAAAATCACCAGATAGTTTTGTTTTCATCCAGGAGTATCTGGACAAATTGTTGTAGCTTTGAAGTGAAATTTAACCAAAACATCACCGTGAAAGTGGTTTTGGAGAAAAGCACAATCTTTCTGTTCAGCAAATGAATCCAATGTCATGTTTACAAATACAAATATCATGTTTTCTCAGGTTTCTGTAGCTTTCTTCCTAGAAAACTCGAATGTGTGGAGGATGGGACTCCAGGTGGAACCAATTAGCGTTTGCCAGCAGAAAACAAAAAGGGTCCTGCTAAAATGCATTCAAAACCTTAAAGTCCATAGAGAATGTCCAGAAAACACAAACACACACAGAGGCTGTAGCAAGATCTGGGATTGAGATATCCACCACACACCAGATAGTTTTGTTTTCATCCAGGAGTATCTGGACAAATTGTTGTGGATTTCGGGTGAAATTTAACCAAAAATCACCGTGAAAGTGGTTTTGGAGAAAAGCACAATCTTTCTGTTCAGCAAATGAATCCAATGTCATGTTTACAAATACAAATATCATGTTTTCTCAGGTTTCTGGAGATTTCTTCCTAGAAAACTCGAATGTGTGGAGGATTTGACTCCAGGTGGAACCAATTAGCGTTTGCCAGCAGAAAACAAAAAGGGTCCTGCTAAAATGCATTCAAAACCGTAAAGTCCATAGAGAATGTCCAGAAAACACAAACACACACAGAGGCTGTAGCAAGATCTGGGATTGAGATAGCTACAAATCTCCAGATAGTTTTGTTTTCATCCAGGAGTATCTGGACAAATTGTTGTGGATTTCGGGTGAAATTTAACCAAAAATCACCGTGAAAGTGGTTTTGGAGAAAAGCACAGTCTTTCTGTTCAGCAAATGAATCCAATGTCATGTTTACAAATACAAATATCATGTTTTCTCAGGTTTCTGTAGCTTTCTTCCTAGAAAACTCGAATGTGTGGAGGATGGGACTCCAGGTGGAACCAATTAGCGTTTGCCAGCAGAAAACAAAAAGGGTCCTGCTAAAATGCATTCAAAACCGTAAAGTCCATAGAGAATGTCCAGAAAACACAAACACACACAGAGGCTGTAGCAAGATCTGGAATTGAGATATCCACCACACACCAGATAGTTTTGTTTTCATCCAGGAGTATCTGGACAAATTGTTGTGGATTTCGGGTGAAATTTAACCAAAAATCACCGTGAAAGTGGTTTTGGAGAAAAGCACAATCTTCCTGTTGGGGAAATGTATACAATGTCATGTTTACAGAAAGAAATATCATGGTTTCTCAGGTTTCTGGAGATTTCTTCCTAGAAAACTCGAATGTGTGGCGGATTTGACTCCAGGTGGAACCAATTAGCGTTTGCCAGCAGAAAACAAAAAGGGTCCTGCTAAAATGTATTCAAAACCGTAAAGTCCATAGAGAATGTCCAGAAAACACAAACACACACAGAGGCTGTAGCAAGATCTGGGATTGAGATAGCTACAAATCACCAGATAGTTTTGTTTTCATCCAGGAGTATCTGGACAAATTGTTGTAGCTTTGAAGTGAAATTTAACCAAAACATCACCGTGAAAGTGGTTTTGGAGAAAAGCACAATCTTTCTGTTCAGCAAATGAATCCAATGTCATGTTTACAAATACAAATATCATGTTTTCTCAGGTTTCTGCAGCTTTCATCCTGGAAAACTCAGATGTGTGGAGAATTTGACTCAAGGTGGAACCAATTAGCGTTTGCCAGCAGAAAACAAAAAGGGTCCTGCTAAAATGCATTCAAAATCGTAAAGTCCATAGAGAATGTCCAGAAAACACAAACACACACAGAGGCTGTAGCAAGATCTGAGATTGAGATAGCTACAAATCACCAGATAGTTTTGTTTTCATCCAGGAGTATCTGGACAAATTGTTGTCGCTTTGAAGTGAAATTTAACCAAAACATCACCGTGAAAGTGGTTTTGGAGAAAAGCACAATCTTTCTGTTCAGCAAATGAATCCAATGTCATGTTTACAAATACAAATATCATGTTTTCTCAGGTTTCTGTAGCTTTCTTCCTAGAAAACTCGAATGTGTGGAGGATGGGACTCCAGGTGGAACCAATTAGCGTTTGCCAGCAGAAAACAAAAAGGGTCCTGCTAAAATGCATTCAAAACCTTAAAGTCCATAGAGAATGTCCAGAAAACACAAACACACACAGAGGCTGTAGCAAGATCTGGGATTGAGATAGCTACAAATCACCAGATAGTTTTGTTTTCATCCAGGAGTATCTGGACAAATTGTTGTCGCTTTGAAGTGAAATTTAACCAAAAAATCACTGTGAAAGTGGTTTGGAGAAAAGCACAATCTTTCTGTTCAGCGAATGAATCCAATGTCATGTTTACAAATACAAATATCATGTTTTCTCAGGTTTCTGGAGCGTTCTTCCTAGAAAACTGCACTGTGTGGAGGATTTGACTCCAGGTGGAACCAATTAGCGTTTGCCAGCAGAAAACAAAAAGGGTCCTGCTAAAATGCATTCAAAACCTTAAAGTCCATAGAGAATGTCCAGAAAACACAGACACACACAGAGGCTGTAGCAAGATCTGGGATTGAGATAGCTAAAAATCTCCAGATAGTTTTGTTTTCATCCAGGAGTATCTGGACAAATTGTTGTAGCTTTGAAGTGAAATTTAACCAAAACATCACCGTGAAAGTGGTTTTGGAGAAAAGCACAATCTTTCTGTTCAGCAAATGAATCCAATGTCATGTTTACAAATACAAATATCATGTTTTCTCAGGTTTCTGGAGCTTTCTTCCTAGAAAACTCGAATGTGTGAAGGCATTCCTACTATTCGGGATTTCTGTAGCATGAGTATAGGAAAACACTTTACGGAAGTTTAGTAACACACATGTTGGCAGACGCGTATCACAGTAGTTCTGCAGCCTGAATGTATAAGACACAGTTTATAGGAGTTCTTTTGCTTGGGAGTAGGTATAGGCAGTATATGGGTTTTCTGTGGCCTGAGTGCAGGAGACGCAGTGTAAAGCAAAGAGGCAGAGAGGCAGTTCACAGGCAGCTCACAGGAGTTCTGCAGCTTGAGTGTTGGAACTGCGCTTAGGGGAGTTCTGTAGCATGGGATTAGTCTAATGCAGTAAGCTTGATTTCTGTAGCATGAGTGTAGAAGATGCAGCTTACTGGATTTCTGTAAGCTGGATGTAGAGAGAGGCAGTTCACAGTAGTTCTGCAGCTCAAATGTATAAGACACAGTTTATGGGAGTTCTGTTGCTTGGGAGTAGGCATAGGCAGTATGCTGGTTTTCTGTAGCCTGGGTGCAGGAGACGCAGCTAACCTGAGTTCTGTAAGGTGGGTGTACAGAGAGGCAGTTTACATGAGTGTAGGAGATGCAGCTTACAGGATTTCTGTAAGCTAGATGTTGAGAGAGGCAGTCTCCAGGAGTTCTGCAGCCTGAGTGTAGGAGACTCGGTTTACGGGAGTTCTGTCGATTCTGACTAGGCATATGCACTATGCGGGATTTCTATAGCATTCGTGCAGGAGACACATATTATGGGCGTTTTGTGAACCAGCTCTAGAGCGAGGCCATTTACAGGAGTTCTGTTGCCTGACTGTAGGAGACACAGTCTGTGGGAGTTCTGTTGCTTGGGAGTAGGCATACCCCTATGCAGCCTTTTTGTAGCCTGAATGTAGGAGACGCAACTTACTGGAGTTCTGCAAGCTGGCAGTACAGAGCCGTAGTTTACAGGAGTTCTGCAGCCTGAGTGTAGGAGACTAAGTGTAGGAGATGCAGCTTACGGGATTTCTGTAAGCTGGATGTTGAGAGAGGCAGTCTCCAGGAGTTCTGCAGCCTGAGTGTAGGAGACTCAGTTTACGGGAGTTCTGTCGATTCTGACTAGGCATATGCACTATGCGGGATTTCTATAGCATTCGTGCAGGAGACACATATTATGGGCGTTTTGTGAACCAGCTCTAGAGCGAGGCCATTTACAGGAGTTCTGTTGCCTGAGTGTAGTAGACACAGTTTATGGGAGTTCTGTTGTTTGTGAGTAGGCATACCCCTATGCAGCCTTTTTGTAGCCTGAATGTAGGACACGCAGCTTAAAGCAGTTCTATCAGCTGGGTGTACAGAGAGGCAGTTTACAGGAGTTTTGCAGCCTGAGTGTAGGAGACTCAGTTTACGGGAGTTCTGTAGCATGGGAATAGTCATGCGCAGTAAGCGGAATTTCTGTCACGAGTGTAGGAGATGCAGCTTACCGGATTTCTGTAAGCTGGATGATGAGAGAGGCAGTTTACAGGAGTTGTGCAGCCTGAGTGTAGGAGACTCAGTTTTTCAGATTTCTGTAGTTTCTGAGAAGGCATTCACACTATGCGGATTTCTGTAGCATGCGTATAGGAAAACACTTTACGGGAGTTTTATAACATTGATGTAGAGGGACACAGTTCACAGTAGTTCTGCAGCCTGAATATATAAGACACAGTTTATGGGAGTTCTGTTGCTTGAGAGTAGGCAGAGGCAGTATATGGGTTTCCCGTGGCCTGAGTGCAGGAGACGCAGTTTAAAGCAGTTCTATAAGCTGGGTGTACAGAGAGGCAGTTTACAGGAGTTCTGCAGCCTGAGTGTAGGAGACTCAGTTTACGGGAGTTCTGTAGCATGGGACTAGCCATACGAAGTAAGCGGGATTTCTGTAGCATGAGTGTAGAAGATGCAGCTTACTGGATTTCTGTAAGTCGGATGTAGAGAGCGGCAGTTTACAGGAATTGTGCAGCCTGAGTATAGGAGACTCAGTGAACCAGATCTGTAGAATCTGAGAAGGCATTCCTACTATTCGGGATTTCTGTAGCATGAGTATAGGAAAACACTTTACGGAAGTTTTGTAACACACATGTAGGCAGACGCGTATCACAGAAGTTCTGCAGCCTGAATGTATAAGACACAGTTTATAGGAGTTCTTTTGCTTGGGAGTAGGTATAGGCAGTATATGGGTTTTCTGTGGCCTGAGTGCAGGAGACGCAGTGTAAAGCAGTTCTATAAGCTGGCTGTACAGAGAGGCAGTTCACAGGAGTTCTGCAGCTTGAGTGTTGGAACTGAGCTTAGGGGAGTTCTGTAGCATGGGATTAGTCTAATGCAGTAAGCTTGATTTCTGTAGCATGAGTGTAGAAGATGCAGCTTACTGGATTTCTGTAAGCTGGATGTAGAGAGAGGCAGTTCACAGTAGTTCTGCAGCTCAAATGTATAAGACACAGTTTATGGGAGTTCTGTTGCTTGGGAGTAGGCATAGGCAGTATGCTGGTTTTCTGTAGCCTGGGTGCAGGAGACGCAGCTAACCTGAGTTCTGTAAGGTGGGTGTACAGAGAGGCAGTTTACATGAGTGTAGGAGATGCAGCTTACAGGATTTCTGTAAGCTAGATGTTGAGAGAGGCAGTCTCCAGGAGTTCTGCAGCCTGAGTGTAGGAGACTCGGTTTACGGGAGTTCTGTCGATTCTGACTAGGCATATGCACTATGCGGGATTTCTATAGCATTTGTGCAGGAGACACATATTATGGGCATTTTGTGAACCAGCTCTAGAGCGAGGCCATTTACAGGAGTTCTGTTGCCTGAGTGTAGTAGACACAGTTTATGGGAGTTCTGTTGTTTGGGAGTAGGCATACCCCTATGCGGCCTTTTTGTAGCCTGAATGTAGGAGACGCAGCTTAAAGCAGTTCTATAAGCTGGGTGTACAGAGAGGCAGTTTACAGGAGTTTTGCAGCCTGAGTGTAGGAGACTCAGTTTACGGGAGTTCTGTAGCATGGGAATAGTCATGCGCAGTAAGCGGAATTTCTGTCACGAGTGTAGGAGATGCAGCTTACCGGATTTCTGTAAGCTGGATGATGAGAGAGGCAGTTTACAGGAGTTGTGCAGCCTGAGTGTAGGAGACTCAGTTTTTCAGATTTCTGTAGTTTCTGAGAAGGCATTCACACTATGCGGGATTTCTGTAGCATGCGTATAGGAAAACACTTTACGGGAGTTTTATAACATTGATGTAGAGGGACGCAGTTCACAGTAGTTCTGCAGCCTGAATATATAAGACACAGTTCATGGGAGTTCTGTTGCTTGAGAGTAGGCAGAGGCAGTATATGGGTTTCCCGTGGCCTGAGTGCAGGAGACGCAGTTTAAAGCAGTTCTATAAGCTGGCTGTACAGAGAGGCAGTTACAGGAGTTCTGCAGCCTGAGTGTAGGAGACTCAGTTTACGGGAGTTCTGTAGCATGGGACTAGCCATACGAAGTAAGCGGGATTTCTGTAGCATGAGTGTAGAAGATGCAGCTTACTGGATTTCTGTAAGCTGGATGTAGAGAGAGGCAGTTCACAGTAGTTCTGCAGCTCAAATGTATAAGACACAGTTTATGGGAGTTCTGTTGCTTGGGAGTAGGCATAGGCAGTATGCTGGTTTTCTGTAGCCTGGGTGCAGGAGACGCAGCTAACCTGAGTTCTGTAAGGTGGGTGTACAGAGAGGCAGTTTACATGAGTGTAGGAGATGCAGCTTACCGGATTCTGTAAGCTGGATGTTGAGAGAGGCAGTCTCCAGGAGTTCTGCAGCCTGAGTGTAGGAGACTCGCTTTACGGGAGTTCTGTCGATTCTGACTAGGCATATGCACTATGCGGGATTTCTATAGCATTCGTGCAGGAGACACATATTATGGGCGTTTTGTGAACCAGCTCTAGAGCGAGGCCATTTACAGGAGTTCCGTTGCCTGAGTGTAGTAGACACAGTTTATGGGAGTTCTGTTGTTTGGGAGTAGGCATACCCCTATGCGGCCTTTTTGTAGCCTGAATGTAGGAGACGCAGCTTAAAGCAGTTCTATAAGCTGGGTGTACAGAGAGGCAGTTTACAGGAGTTTTGCAGCCTGAGTGTAGGAGACTCAGTTTACGGGAGTTCTGTAGCATGGGAATAGTCATGCGCAGTAAGCGGAATTTCTGTCACGAGTGTAGGAGATGCAGCTTACCGGATTTCTGTAAGCTGGATGATGAGAGAGGCAGTTTACAGGAGTTGTGCAGCCTGAGTGTAGGAGACTCAGTTTTTCAGATTTCTGTAGTTTCTGAGAAGGCATTCACACTATGCGGGATTTCTGTAGCATGCGTATAAGGAAAACACTTTACGGGAGTTTTATAACATTAATGTAGAGGGACGCAGTTCACAGTAGTTCTGCAGCCTGAATATATAAGACACAGTTCATGGGAGTTCTGTTGCTTGAGAGTAGGCAGAGGCAGTATATGGGTTTCCCGTGGCCTGAGTGCAGGAGACGCAGTTTAAAGCAGTTCTATAAGCTGGCTGTACAGAGAGGCAGTTTACAGGAGTTCTGCAGCCTGAGTGTAGGAGACTCAGTTTACGGGAGTTCTGTAGCACGGGACTAGCCATACGAAGTAAGCGGGATTTCTGTAGCATGAGTGTAGAAGATGCAGCTTACTGGATTTCTGTAAGTCGGATGTAGAGAGCGGCAGTTTACAGGAATTGTGCAGCCTGAGTATAGGAGACTCAGTGAACCAGGTTTCTGTAGAATCTGAGAAGGCATTCCTACTATTCGGGATTTCTGTAGCATGAGTATAGGAAAACACTTTACGGAAGTTTAGTAACACACATGTAGGCAGACGCGTATCACAGTAGTTCTGCAGCCTGAATGTATAAGACACAGTTTATAGGAGTTCTTTTGCTTGGGAGTAGGTATAGGCAGTATATGGGTTTTCTGTGGCCTGAGTGCAGGAGACGCAGTGTTATAAGTGCAGTTCTATAAGCTGGCTGTACAGAGAGGCAGTTCACAGGAGTTCTGCAGCTTGAGTGTTGGAACTGCGCTTAGGGGAGTTCTGTAGCATGGGATTAGTCTAATGCAGTAAGCTTGATTTCTGTAGCATGAGTGTAGAAGATGCAGCTTTACTGGATTTCTGTAAGCTGGATGTAGAGAGAGGCAGTTCACAGTAGTTCTGCAGCTCAAATGTATAAGAAACAGTTTATGGGAGTTCTGTTGCTTGGGAGTAGGCATAGGCAGTATGCTGGTTTTCTGTAGCCTGGGTGCAGGAGACGCAGCTAACCTGAGTTCTGTAAGGTGGGTGTACAGAGAGGCAGTTTACATGAGTGTAGGAGATGCAGCTTACAGGATTTCTGTAAGCTAGATGTTGAGAGAGGCAGTCTCCAGGAGTTCTGCAGCCTGAGTGTAGGAGACTCGGTTTACGGGAGTTCTGTCGATTCTGACTAGGCATATGCACTATGCGGGATTTCTATAGCATTCGTGCAGGAGACACATATTATGGGCGTTTTGTGAACCAGCTCTAGAGCGAGGCCATTTACAGGAGTTCTGCTGCCTGACTGTAGTAGACACAGTCTGTGGGAGTTCTGTTGCTTGGGAGTAGGCATACCCCTATGCAGCCTTTTTGTAGCCTGAATGTAGGAGACGCAACTTACTGGAGTTCTGCAAGCTGGCAGTGCAGAGCCGTAGTTTACAGGAGTTCTGCAGCCTGAGTGTAGGAGACTAAGTGTAGGAGATGCAGCTTACCGGATTTCTGTAAGCTGGATGTTGAGAGAGGCAGTCTCCAGGAGTTCTGCAGCCTGAGTGTAGGAGACTCAGTTTACGGGAGTTCTGTCGATTCTGACTAGGCATATGCACTATGCGGGATTTCTATAGCATTCGTGCAGGAGACACACATTATGGGCGTTTTGTGAAACAGCTCTAGAGCGAGGCCATTTACAGGAGTTCTGTTAGCTGACTGTAGTAGACACAGTCTGTGGGAGTTCTGTTGCTTGGGAGTAGGCATACCCCTATGCGGCCTTTTTGTAGCCTGAATGTAGGAGACGCAGCTTAAAGCAGTTCTATAAGCTGGGTGTACAGAGAGGCAGTTTACAGGAGTTCTGCAGCCTGAGTGTGGGAGACTCAGTTTACGGGAATTCTGTAGCACGGGACTAGCCATACGAAGTAAGCGGGATTTCTGTAGCATGAGTGTAGAAGATGCAGCTTACTGGATTTCTGTAAGTCGGATGTAGAGAGCGGCAGTTTACAGGAATTGTGCAGCCTGAGTATAGGAGACTCAGTGAACCAGGTTTCTGTAGAATCTGAGAAGGCATTCCTACTATTCGGGATTTCTGTAGCATGAGTATAGGAAAACACTTTACGGAAGTTTTGTAACACACATGTAGGCAGACGCGTATCACAGTAGTTCTGCAGCCTGAATGTATAAGACACAGTTTATAGGAGTTCTTTTGCTTGGGAGTAGGTATAGGCAGTATATGGGTTTTCTGTGGCCTGAGTGCAGGAGACGCAGTGTAAAGCAGTTCTATAAGCTGGCTGTACAGAGAGGCAGTTCACAGGAGTTCTGCAGCTTGAGTGTTGGAACTGCGCTTAGGGGAGTTCTGTAGCATGGGATTAGTCTAATGCAGTAAGCTTGATTTCTGTAGCATGAGTGTGGAAGATGCAGCTTTACTGGATTTCTGTAAGCTGGATGTAGAGAGAGGCAGTTCACAGTAGTTCTGCAGCTCAAATGTATAAGAAACAGTTTATGGGAGTTCTGTTGCTTGGGAGTAGGCATAGGCAGTATGCTGGTTTTCTGTAGCCTGGGTGCAGGAGACGCAGCTAACCTGAGTTCTGTAAGGTGGGTGTACAGAGAGGCAGTTTACATGAGTGTAGGAGATGCAGCTTACAGGATTTCTGTAAGCTAGATGTTGAGAGAGGCAGTCTCCAGGAGTTCTGCAGCCTGAGTGTAGGAGACTCGGTTTACGGGAGTTCTGTCGATTCTGACTAGGCATATGCACTATGCGGGATTTCTATAGCATTCGTGCAGGAGACACATATTATGGGCGTTTTGTGAACCAGCTCTAGAGCGAGGCCATTTACAGGAGTTCTGCTGCCTGACTGTAGTAGACACAGTCTGTGGGAGTTCTGTTGCTTGGGAGTAGGCATACCCCTATGCAGCCTTTTTGTAGCCTGAATGTAGGAGACGCAACTTACTGGAGTTCTGCAAGCTGGCAGTGCAGAGCCGTAGTTTACAGGAGTTCTGCAGCCTGAGTGTAGGAGACTAAGTGTAGGAGATGCAGCTTACGGGATTTCTGTAAGCTGGATGTTGAGAGAGGCAGTCTCCAGGAGTTCTGCAGCCTGAGTGTAGGAGACTCAGTTTACGGGAGTTCTGTCGATTCTGACTAGGCATATGCACTATGCGGGATTTCTATAGCATTCGTGCAGGAGACACACATTATGGGCGTTTTGTGAAACAGCTCTAGAGCGAGGCCATTTACAGGAGTTCTGTTAGCTGACTGTAGTAGACACAGTCTGTGGGAGTTCTGTTGCTTGGGAGTAGGCATACCCCTATGCGGCCTTTTTGTAGCCTGAATGTAGGAGACGCAGCTTAAAGCAGTTCTATAAGCTGGGTGTACAGAGAGGCAGTTTACAGGAGTTCTGCAGCCTGAGTGTGGGAGACTCAGTTTACGGGAGTTCTGTAGCACGGGACTAGCCATACGAAGTAAGCGGGATTTCTGTAGCATGAGTGTAGAAGATGCAGCTTACTGGATTTCTGTAAGTCGGATGTAGAGAGCGGCAGTTTACAGGAATTGTGCAGCCTGAGTATAGGAGACTCAGTGAACCAGGTTTCTGTAGAATCTGAGAAGGCATTCCTACTATTCGGGATTTCTGTAGCATGAGTATAGGAAAACACTTTACGGAAGTTTTGTAACACACATGTAGGCAGACGCGTATCACAGTAGTTCTGCAGCCTGAATGTATAAGACACAGTTTATAGGAGTTCTTTTGCTTGGGAGTAGGTATAGGCAGTATATGGGTTTTCTGTGGCCTGAGTGCAGGAGACGCAGTGTTATAAGTGCAGTTCTATAAGCTGGCTGTACAGAGAGGCAGTTCACAGGAGTTCTGCAGCTTGAGTGTTGGAACTGCGCTTAGGGGAGTTCTGTAGCATGGGATTAGTCTAATGCAGTAAGCTTGATTTCTGTAGCATGAGTGTGGAAGATGCAGCTTTACTGGATTTCTGTAAGCTGGATGTAGAGAGAGGCAGTTCACAGTAGTTCTGCAGCTCAAATGTATAAGAAACAGTTTATGGGAGTTCTGTTGCTTGGGAGTAGGCATAGGCAGTATGCTGGTTTTCTGTAGCCTGGGTGCAGGAGACGCAGCTAACCTGAGTTCTGTAAGGTGGGTGTACAGAGAGGCAGTTTACATGAGTGTAGGAGATGCAGCTTACAGGATTTCTGTAAGCTAGATGTTGAGAGAGGCAGTCTCCAGGAGTTCTGCAGCCTGAGTGTAGGAGACTCGGTTTACGGGAGTTCTGTCGATTCTGACTAGGCATATGCACTATGCGGGATTTCTATAGCATTCGTGCAGGAGACACATATTATGGGCATTTTGTGAACCAGCTCTAGAGCGAGGCCATTTACAGGAGTCCTGTTGCCTGACTGTAGTAGACACAGTCTGTGGGAGTTCTGTTGCTTGGGAGTAGGCATACCCCTATGCGGCCTTTTTGTAGCCTGAATGTAGGAGACGCAGCTTAAAGCAGTTCTATAAGCTGGGTGTACAGAGAGGCAGTTTACAGGAGTTTTGCAGCCTGAGTGTAGGAGACTCAGTTTACGGGAGTTCTGTAGCATGGGAATAGTCATGCGCAGTAAGCGGAATTTCTGTCACGAGTGTAGGAGATGCAGCTTACCGGATTTCTGTAAGCTGGATGATGAGAGAGGCAGTTTACAGGAGTTGTGCAGCCTGAGTGTAGGAGACTCAGTTTTTCAGATTTCTGTAGTTTCTGAGAAGGCATTCACACTATGCGGGATTTCTGTAGCATGCGTATAGGAAAACACTTTACGGGAGTTTTATAACATTGATGTAGAGGGACACAGTTCACAGTAGTTCTGCAGCCTGAATATATAAGACACAGTTCATGGGAGTTCTGTTGCTTGAGAGTAGGCAGAGGCAGTATATGGGTTTCCCATGGCCTGAGTGCAGGAGACGCAGTTTAAAGCAGTTCTATAAGCTGGCTGTACAGAGAGGCAGTTTACAGGAGTTCTGCAGCCTGAGTGTAGGAGACTCAGTTTACGGGAGTTCTGTAGCACGGGACTAGCCATACGAAGTAAGCGGGATTTCTGTAGCATGAGTGTAGAAGATGCAGCTTACTGGATTTCTGTAAGTCGGATGTAGAGAGCGGCAGTTTACAGGAATTGTGCAGCCTGAGTATAGGAGACTCAGTGAACCAGGTTTCTGTAGAATCTGAGAAGGCATTCCTACTATTCGGGATTTCTGTAGCATGAGTATAGGAAAACACTTTACGGAAGTTTTGTAACACACATGTAGGCAGACGCGTATCACAGAAGTTCTGCAGCCTGAATGTATAAGACACAGTTTATAGGAGTTCTTTTGCTTGGGAGTAGGTATAGGCAGTATATGGGTTTTCTGTGGCCTGAGTGCAGGAGACGCAGTGTTATAAGTGCAGTTCTATAAGCTGGCTGTACAGAGAGGCAGTTCACAGGAGTTCTGCAGCTTGAGTGTTGGAACTGCGCTTAGGGGAGTTCTGTAGCATGGGATTAGTCTAATGCAGTAAGCTTGATTTCTGTAGCATGAGTGTAGAAGATGCAGCTTTACTGGATTTCTGTAAGCTGGATGTAGAGAGAGGCAGTTCACAGTAGTTCTGCAGCTCAAATGTATAAGAAACAGTTTATGGGAGTTCTGTTGCTTGGGAGTAGGCATAGGCAGTATGCTGGTTTTCTGTAGCCTGGGTGCAGGAGACGCAGCTAACCTGAGTTCTGTAAGGTGGGTGTACAGAGAGGCAGTTTGCATGAGTGTAGGAGATGCAGCTTACAGGATTTCTGTAAGCTAGATGTTGAGAGAGGCAGTCTCCAGGAGTTCTGCAGCCTGAGTGTAGGAGACTCGGTTTACGGGAGTTCTGTCGATTCTGACTAGGCATATGCACTATGCGGGATTTCTATAGCATTCGTGCAGGAGACACATATTATGGGCGTTTTGTGAACCAGCTCTAGAGCGAGGCCATTTACAGGAGTTCTGTTGCCTGACTGTAGGAGACACAGTCTGTGGGAGTTCTGTTGCTTGGGAGTAGGCATACCCCTATGCAGCCTTTTTGTAGCCTGAATGTAGGAGACGCAACTTACTGGAGTTCTGCAAGCTGGCAGTACAGAGCCGTAGTTTACAGGAGTTCTGCAGCCTGAGTGTAGGAGACTAAGTGTAGGAGATGCAGCTTACCGGATTTCTGTAAGCTGGATGTTGAGAGAGGCAGTCTCCAGGAGTTCTGCAGCCTGAGTGTAGGAGACTCAGTTTACGGGAGTTCTGTCGATTCTGACTAGGCATATGCACTATGCGGGATTTCTATAGCATTCGTGCAGGAGACACATATTATGGGCGTTTTGTGAACCAGCTCTAGAGCGAGGCCATTTACAGGAGTCCTGTTGCCTGACTGTAGTAGACACAGTCTGTGGGAGTTCTGTTGCTTGGGAGTAGGCATACCCCTATGCGGCCTTTTTGTAGCCTGAATGTAGGAGACGCAGCTTAAAGCAGTTCTATAAGCTGGGTGTACAGAGAGGCAGTTTACAGGAGTTTTGCAGCCTGAGTGTAGGAGACTCAGTTTACGGGAGTTCTGTAGCATGGGAATAGTCATGCGCAGTAAGCGGAATTTCTGTCACGAGTGTAGGAGATGCAGCTTACCGGATTTCTGTAAGCTGGATGATGAGAGAGGCAGTTTACAGGAGTTGTGCAGCCTGAGTGTAGGAGACTCAGTTTTTCAGATTTCTGTAGTTTCTGAGAAGGCATTCACACTATGCGGGATTTCTGTAGCATGCGTATAGGAAAACACTTTACGGGAGTTTTATAACATTGATGTAGAGGGACACAGTTCACAGTAGTTCTGCAGCCTGAATATATAAGACACAGTTCATGGGAGTTTTGTTGCTTGAGAGTAGGCAGAGGCAGTATATGGGTTTCCCGTGGCCTGAGTGCAGGAGACGCAGTTTAAAGCAGTTCTATAAGCTGGCTGTACAGAGAGGCAGTTTACAGGAGTTCTGCAGCCTGAGTGTAGGAGACTCAGTTTACGGGAGTTCTGTAGCACGGGACTAGCCATACGAAGTAAGCGGGATTTCTGTAGCATGAGTGTAGAAGATGCAGCTTACTGGATTTCTGTAAGTCGGATGTAGAGAGCGGCAGTTTACAGGAATTGTGCAGCCTGAGTATAGGAGACTCAGTGAACCAGGTTTCTGTAGAATCTGAGAAGGCATTCCTACTATTCGGGATTTCTGTAGCATGAGTATAGGAAAACACTTTACGGAAGTTTTGTAACACACATGTAGGCAGACGCGTATCACAGTAGTTCTGCAGCCTGAATGTATAAGACACAGTTTATAGGAGTTCTTTTGCTTGGGAGTAGGTATAGGCAGTATATGGGTTTTCTGTGGCCTGAGTGCAGGAGACGCAGTGTAAAGCAGTTCTATAAGCTGGCTGTACAGAGAGGCAGTTCACAGGAGTTCTGCAGCTTGAGTGTTGGAACTGCGCTTAGGGGAGTTCTGTAGCATGGGATTAGTCTAATGCAGTAAGCTTGATTTCTGTAGCATGAGTGTAGAAGATGCAGCTTTACTGGATTTCTGTAAGCTGGATGTAGAGAGAGGCAGTTCACAGTAGTTCTGCAGCTCAAATGTATAAGAAACAGTTTATGGGAGTTCTGTTGCTTGGGAGTAGGCATAGGCAGTATGCTGGTTTTCTGTAGCCTGGGTGCAGGAGACGCAGCTAACCTGAGTTCTGTAAGGTGGGTGTACAGAGAGGCAGTTTGCATGAGTGTAGGAGATGCAGCTTACAGGATTTCTGTAAGCTAGATGTTGAGAGAGGCAGTCTCCAGGAGTTCTGCAGCCTGAGTGTAGGAGACTCGGTTTACGGGAGTTCTGTCGATTCTGACTAGGCATATGCACTATGCGGGATTTCTATAGCATTCGTGCAGGAGACACATATTATGGGCGTTTTGTGAACCAGCTCTAGAGCGAGGCCATTTACAGGAGTTCTGCTGCCTGACTGTAGTAGACACAGTCTGTGGGAGTTCTGTTGCTTGGGAGTAGGCATACCCCTATGCAGCCTTTTTGTAGCCTGAATGTAGGAGACGCAACTTACTGGAGTTCTGCAAGCTGGCAGTGCAGAGCCGTAGTTTACAGGAGTTCTGCAGCCTGAGTGTAGGAGACTAAGTGTAGGAGATGCAGCTTACCGGATTTCTGTAAGCTGGATGTTGAGAGAGGCAGTCTCCAGGAGTTCTGCAGCCTGAGTGTAGGAGACTCAGTTTACGGGAGTTCTGTCGATTCTGACTAGGCATATGCACTATGCGGGATTTCTATAGCATTCGTGCAGGAGACACATATTATGGGCGTTTTGTGAAACAGCTCTAGAGCGAGGCCATTTACAGGAGTTCTGTTAGCTGACTGTAGTAGACACAGTCTGTGGGAGTTCTGTTGCTTGGGAGTAGGCATACCCCTATGCGGCCTTTTTGTAGCCTGAATGTAGGAGACGCAGCTTAAAGCAGTTCTATAAGCTGGGTGTACAGAGAGGCAGTTTACAGGAGTTCTGCAGCCTGAGTGTGGGAGACTCAGTTTACGGGAGTTCTGTAGCACGGGACTAGCCATACGAAGTAAGCGGGATTTCTGTAGCATGAGTGTAGAAGATGCAGCTTACTGGATTTCTGTAAGTCGGATGTAGAGAGCGGCAGTTTACAGGAATTGTGCAGCCTGAGTATAGGAGACTCAGTGAACCAGGTTTCTGTAGAATCTGAGAAGGCATTCCTACTATTCGGGATTTCTGTAGCATGAGTATAGGAAAACACTTTACGGAAGTTTTGTAACACACATGTAGGCAGACGCGTATCACAGTAGTTCTGCAGCCTGAATGTATAAGACACAGTTTATAGGAGTTCTTTTGCTTGGGAGTAGGTATAGGCAGTATATGGGTTTTCTGTGGCCTGAGTGCAGGAGACGCAGTGTTATAAGTGCAGTTCTATAAGCTGGCTGTACAGAGAGGCAGTTCACAGGAGTTCTGCAGCTTGAGTGTTGGAACTGCGCTTAGGG
Source organism: Oryctolagus cuniculus (assembly GCF_051225735.1). Taxonomy (NCBI): domain Eukaryota; kingdom Metazoa; phylum Chordata; class Mammalia; order Lagomorpha; family Leporidae; genus Oryctolagus; species Oryctolagus cuniculus. The sequence goes on from NC_142867.1 coordinate 132,650,282, forward strand.
GAGTTCTGTAGCATGGGATTAGTCTAATGCAGTAAGCTTGATTTCTGTAGCATGAGTGTGGAAGATGCAGCTTTACTGGATTTCTGTAAGCTGGATGTAGAGAGAGGCAGTTCACAGTAGTTCTGCAGCTCAAATGTATAAGAAACAGTTTATGGGAGTTCTGTTGCTTGGGAGTAGGCATAGGCAGTATGCTGGTTTTCTGTAGCCTGGGTGCAGGAGACGCAGCTAACCTGAGTTCTGTAAGGTGGGTGTACAGAGAGGCAGTTTACATGAGTGTAGGAGATGCAGCTTACAGGATTTCTGTAAGCTAGATGTTGAGAGAGGCAGTCTCCAGGAGTTCTGCAGCCTGAGTGTAGGAGACTCGGTTTACGGGAGTTCTGTCGATTCTGACTAGGCATATGCACTATGCGGGATTTCTATAGCATTCGTGCAGGAGACACATATTATGGGCATTTTGTGAACCAGCTCTAGAGCGAGGCCATTTACAGGAGTTCTGTTGCCTGAGTGTAGTAGACACAGTTTATGGGAGTTCTGTTGTTTGGGAGTAGGCATACCCCTATGCGGCCTTTTTGTAGCCTGAATGTAGGAGACGCAGCTTAAAGCAGTTCTATAAGCTGGGTGTACAGAGAGGCAGTTTACAGGAGTTTTGCAGCCTGAGTGTAGGAGACTCAGTTTACGGGAGTTCTGTAGCATGGGAATAGTCATGCGCAGTAAGCGGAATTTCTGTCACGAGTGTAGGAGATGCAGCTTACCGGATTTCTGTAAGCTGGATGATGAGAGAGGCAGTTTACAGGAGTTGTGCAGCCTGAGTGTAGGAGACTCAGTTTTTCAGATTTCTGTAGTTTCTGAGAAGGCATTCACACTATGCGGGATTTCTGTAGCATGCGTATAGGAAAACACTTTACGGGAGTTTTATAACATTGATGTAGAGGGACGCAGTTCACAGTAGTTCTGCAGCCTGAATATATAAGACACAGTTCATGGGAGTTCTGTTGCTTGAGAGTAGGCAGAGGCAGTATATGGGTTTCCCGTGGCCTGAGTGCAGGAGACGCAGCTTAAAGCAGTTCTATAAGCTGGGTGTACAGAGAGGCAGTTTACAGGAGTTCTGCAGCCTGAGTGTGGGAGACTCAGTTTACGGGAGTTCTGTAGCACGGGACTAGCCATACGAAGTAAGCGGGATTTCTGTAGCATGAGTGTAGAAGATGCAGCTTACTGGATTTCTGTAAGTCGGATGTAGAGAGCGGCAGTTTACAGGAATTGTGCAGCCTGAGTATAGGAGACTCAGTGAACCAGGTTTCTGTAGAATCTGAGAAGGCATTCCTACTATTCGGGATTTCTGTAGCATGAGTATAGGAAAACACTTTACGGAAGTTTTGTAACACACATGTAGGCAGACGCGTATCACAGTAGTTCTGCAGCCTGAATGTATAAGACACAGTTTATAGGAGTTCTTTTGCTTGGGAGTAGGTATAGGCAGTATATGGGTTTTCTGTGGCCTGAGTGCAGGAGACGCAGTGTTATAAGTGCAGTTCTATAAGCTGGCTGTACAGAGAGGCAGTTCACAGGAGTTCTGCAGCTTGAGTGTTGGAACTGCGCTTAGGGGAGTTCTGTAGCATGGGATTAGTCTAATGCAGTAAGCTTGATTTCTGTAGCATGAGTGTAGAAGATGCAGCTTTACTGGATTTCTGTAAGCTGGATGTAGAGAGAGGCAGTTCACAGTAGTTCTGCAGCTCAAATGTATAAGAAACAGTTTATGGGAGTTCTGTTGCTTGGGAGTAGGCATAGGCAGTATGCTGGTTTTCTGTAGCCTGGGTGCAGGAGACGCAGCTAACCTGAGTTCTGTAAGGTGGGTGTACAGAGAGGCAGTTTACATGAGTGTAGGAGATGCAGCTTACAGGATTTCTGTAAGCTAGATGTTGAGAGAGGCAGTCTCCAGGAGTTCTGCAGCCTGAGTGTAGGAGACTCGGTTTACGGGAGTTCTGTCGATTCTGACTAGGCATATGCACTATGCGGGATTTCTATAGCATTCGTGCAGGAGACACATATTATGGGCGTTTTGTGAACCAGCTCTAGAGCGAGGCCATTTACAGGAGTTCTGCTGCCTGACTGTAGTAGACACAGTCTGTGGGAGTTCTGTTGCTTGGGAGTAGGCATACCCCTATGCAGCCTTTTTGTAGCCTGAATGTAGGAGACGCAACTTACTGGAGTTCTGCAAGCTGGCAGTGCAGAGCCGTAGTTTACAGGAGTTCTGCAGCCTGAGTGTAGGAGACTAAGTGTAGGAGATGCAGCTTACCGGATTTCTGTAAGCTGGATGTTGAGAGAGGCAGTCTCCAGGAGTTCTGCAGCCTGAGTGTAGGAGACTCAGTTTACGGGAGTTCTGTCGATTCTGACTAGGCATATGCACTATGCGGGATTTCTATAGCATTCGTGCAGGAGACACATATTATGGGCGTTTTGTGAAACAGCTCTAGAGCGAGGCCATTTACAGGAGTTCTGTTAGCTGACTGTAGTAGACACAGTCTGTGGGAGTTCTGTTGCTTGGGAGTAGGCATACCCCTATGCGGCCTTTTTGTAGCCTGAATGTAGGAGACGCAGCTTAAAGCAGTTCTATAAGCTGGGTGTACAGAGAGGCAGTTTACAGGAGTTCTGCAGCCTGAGTGTGGGAGACTCAGTTTACGGGAGTTCTGTAGCACGGGACTAGCCATACGAAGTAAGCGGGATTTCTGTAGCATGAGTGTAGAAGATGCAGCTTACTGGATTTCTGTAAGTCGGATGTAGAGAGCGGCAGTTTACAGGAATTGTGCAGCCTGAGTATAGGAGACTCAGTGAACCAGGTTTCTGTAGAATCTGAGAAGGCATTCCTACTATTCGGGATTTCTGTAGCATGAGTATAGGAAAACACTTTACGGAAGTTTTGTAACACACATGTAGGCAGACGCGTATCACAGTAGTTCTGCAGCCTGAATGTATAAGACACAGTTTATAGGAGTTCTTTTGCTTGGGAGTAGGTATAGGCAGTATATGGGTTTTCTGTGGCCTGAGTGCAGGAGACGCAGTGTAAAGCAGTTCTATAAGCTGGCTGTACAGAGAGGCAGTTCACAGGAGTTCTGCAGCTTGAGTGTTGGAACTGCGCTTAGGGGAGTTCTGTAGCATGGGATTAGTCTAATGCAGTAAGCTTGATTTCTGTAGCATGAGTGTAGAAGATGCAGCTTTACTGGATTTCTGTAAGCTGGATGTAGAGAGAGGCAGTTCACAGTAGTTCTGCAGCTCAAATGTATAAGAAACAGTTTATGGGAGTTCTGTTGCTTGGGAGTAGGCATAGGCAGTATGCTGGTTTTCTGTAGCCTGGGTGCAGGAGACGCAGCTAACCTGAGTTCTGTAAGGTGGGTGTACAGAGAGGCAGTTTACATGAGTGTAGGAGATGCAGCTTACAGGATTTCTGTAAGCTAGATGTTGAGAGAGGCAGTCTCCAGGAGTTCTGCAGCCTGAGTGTAGGAGACTCGGTTTACGGGAGTTCTGTCGATTCTGACTAGGCATATGCACTATGCGGGATTTCTATAGCATTCGTGCAGGAGACACATATTATGGGCATTTTGTGAACCAGCTCTAGAGCGAGGCCATTTACAGGAGTTCTGTTGCCTGAGTGTAGTAGACACAGTTTATGGGAGTTCTGTTGTTTGGGAGTAGGCATACCCCTATGCGGCCTTTTTGTAGCCTGAATGTAGGAGACGCAGCTTAAAGCAGTTCTATAAGCTGGGTGTACAGAGAGGCAGTTTACAGGAGTTTTGCAGCCTGAGTGTAGGAGACTCAGTTTACGGGAGTTCTGTAGCATGGGAATAGTCATGCGCAGTAAGCGGAATTTCTGTCACGAGTGTAGGAGATGCAGCTTACCGGATTTCTGTAAGCTGGATGATGAGAGAGGCAGTTTACAGGAGTTGTGCAGCCTGAGTGTAGGAGACTCAGTTTTTCAGATTTCTGTAGTTTCTGAGAAGGCATTCACACTATGCGGGATTTCTGTAGCATGCGTATAGGAAAACACTTTACGGGAGTTTTATAACATTGATGTAGAGGGACGCAGTTCACAGTAGTTCTGCAGCCTGAATATATAAGACACAGTTCATGGGAGTTCTGTTGCTTGAGAGTAGGCAGAGGCAGTATATGGGTTTCCCGTGGCCTGAGTGCAGGAGACGCAGTTTAAAGCAGTTCTATAAGCTGGCTGTACAGAGAGGCAGTTACAGGAGTTCTGCAGCCTGAGTGTAGGAGACTCAGTTTACGGGAGTTCTGTAGCACGGGACTAGCCATACGAAGTAAGCGGGATTTCTGTAGCATGAGTGTAGAAGATGCAGCTTACTGGATTTCTGTAAGTCGGATGTAGAGAGCGGCAGTTTACAGGAATTGTGCAGCCTGAGTATAGGAGACTCATTGAACCAGGTTTCTGTAGAATCTGAGAAGGCATTCCTACTATTCGGGATTTCTGTAGCATGAGTATAGGAAAACACTTTACGGAAGTTTTGTAACACACATGTAGGCAGACGCGTATCACAGAAGTTCTGCAGCCTGAATGTATAAGACACAGTTTATAGGAGTTCTTTTGCTTGGGAGTAGGTATAGGCAGTATATGGGTTTTCTGTGGCCTGAGTGCAGGAGACGCAGTGTAAAGCAGTTCTATAAGCTGGCTGTACAGAGAGGCAGTTCACAGGAGTTCTGCAGCTTGAGTGTTGGAACTGAGCTTAGGGGAGTTCTGTAGCATGGGATTAGTCTAATGCAGTAAGCTTGATTTCTGTAGCATGAGTGTAGAAGATGCAGCTTACTGGATTTCTGTAAGCTGGATGTAGAGAGAGGCAGTTCACAGTAGTTCTGCAGCTCAAATGTATAAGACACAGTTTATGGGAGTTTTGTTGCTTGGGAGTAGGCATAGGCAGTATGCTGGTTTTCTGTAGCCTGGGTGCAGGAGACGCAGCTAACCTGCGTTCAGTAAGGTGGGTGTACAGAGAGGCAGTTTGCATGAGTGTAGGAGATGCAGCTTACAGGATTTCTGTAAGCTAGATGTTGAGAGAGGCAGTCTCCAGGAGTTCTGCAGCCTGAGTGTAGGAGACTCGGTTTACGGGAGTTCTGTCGATTCTGACTAGGCATATGCACTATGCAGGATTTCTATAGCATTCGTGCAGGAGACACATATTATGGGCGTTTTGTGAACCAGCTCTAGAGCGAGGCCATTTACAGGAGTTCTGTTGCCTGACTGTAGTAGACACAGTCTGTGGGAGTTCTGTTGCTTGGGAGTAGGCATACCCCTATGCAGCCTTTTTGTAGCCTGAATGTAGGAGACGCAACTTACTGGAGTTCTGCAAGCTGGCAGTACAGAGCCATAGTTTACAGGAGTTCTGCAGCCTGAGTGTAGGAGACTAAGTGTAGGAGATGCAGCTTACGGGATTTCTGTAAGCTGGATGTTGAGAGAGGCAGTCTCCAGGAGTTCTGCAGCCTGAGTGTAGGAGACTCGCTTTACGGGAGTTCTGTCGATTCTGACTAGGCATATGCACTATGCGGGATTTCTATAGCATTCGTGCAGGAGACACATATTATGGGCGTTTTGTGAACCAGCTCTAGAGCGAGGCCATTTACAGGAGTTCTGTTGCCTGAGTGTAGTAGACACAGTTTATGGGAGTTCTGTTGTTTGGGAGTAGGCATACCCCTATGCGGCCTTTTTGTAGCCTGAATGTAGGAGACGCAGCTTAAAGCAGTTCTATAAGCTGGGTGTACAGAGAGGCAGTTTACAGGAGTTTTGCAGCCTGAGTGTAGGAGACTCAGTTTACGGGAGTTCTGTAGCATGGGAATAGTCATGCGCAGTAAGCGGAATTTCTGTCACGAGTGTAGGAGATGCAGCTTACCGGATTTCTGTAAGCTGGATGATGAGAGAGGCAGTTTACAGGAGTTGTGCAGCCTGAGTGTAGGAGACTCAGTTTTTCAGATTTCTGTAGTTTCTGAGAAGGCATTCACACTATGCGGGATTTCTGTAGCATGCGTATAAGGAAAACACTTTACGGGAGTTTTATAACATTGATGTAGAGGGACGCAGTTCACAGTAGTTCTGCAGCCTGAATATATAAGACACAGTTCATGGGAGTTCTGTTGCTTGAGAGTAGGCAGAGGCAGTATATGGGTTTCCCGTGGCCTGAGTGCAGGAGACGCAGTTTAAAGCAGTTCTATAAGCTGGCTGTACAGAGAGGCAGTTTACAGGAGTTCTGCAGCCTGAGTGTAGGAGACTCAGTTTACGGGAGTTCTGTAGCACGGGACTAGCCATACGAAGTAAGCGGGATTTCTGTAGCATGAGTGTAGAAGATGCAGCTTACTGGATTTCTGTAAGTCGGATGTAGAGAGCGGCAGTTTACAGGAATTGTGCAGCCTGAGTATAGGAGACTCAGTGAACCAGGTTTCTGTAGAATCTGAGAAGGCATTCCTACTATTCGGGATTTCTGTAGCATGAGTATAGGAAAACACTTTACGGAAGTTTTGTAACACACATGTAGGCAGACGCGTATCACAGTAGTTCTGCAGCCTGAATGTATAAGACACAGTTTATAGGAGTTCTTTTGCTTGGGAGTAGGTATAGGCAGTATATGGGTTTTCTGTGGCCTGAGTGCAGGAGACGCAGTGTTATAAGTGCAGTTCTATAAGCTGGCTGTACAGAGAGGCAGTTCACAGGAGTTCTGCAGCTTGAGTGTTGGAACTGCGCTTAGGGGAGTTCTGTAGCATGGGATTAGTCTAATGCAGTAAGCTTGATTTCTGTAGCATGAGTGTGGAAGATGCAGCTTTACTGGATTTCTGTAAGCTGGATGTAGAGAGAGGCAGTTCACAGTAGTTCTGCAGCTCAAATGTATAAGAAACAGTTTATGGGAGTTCTGTTGCTTGGGAGTAGGCATAGGCAGTATGCTGGTTTTCTGTAGCCTGGGTGCAGGAGACGCAGCTAACCTGAGTTCTGTAAGGTGGGTGTACAGAGAGGCAGTTTACATGAGTGTAGGAGATGCAGCTTACAGGATTTCTGTAAGCTAGATGTTGAGAGAGGCAGTCTCCAGGAGTTCTGCAGCCTGAGTGTAGGAGACTCGGTTTACGGGAGTTCTGTCGATTCTGACTAGGCATATGCACTATGCGGGATTTCTATAGCATTCGTGCAGGAGACACATATTATGGGCGTTTTGTGAACCAGCTCTAGAGCGAGGCCATTTACAGGAGTTTTGCTGCCTGACTGTAGTAGACACAGTCTGTGGGAGTTCTGTTGCTTGGGAGTAGGCATACCCCTATGCAGCCTTTTTGTAGCCTGAATGTAGGAGACGCAACTTACTGGAGTTCTGCAAGCTGGCAGTACAGAGCCATAGTTTACAGGAGTTCTGCAGCCTGAGTGTAGGAGACTAAGTGTAGGAGATGCAGCTTACGGGATTTCTGTAAGCTGGATGTTGAGAGAGGCAGTCTCCAGGAGTTCTGCAGCCTGAGTGTAGGAGACTCAGTTTACGGGAGTTCTGTCGATTCTGACTAGGCATATGCACTATGCGGGATTTCTATAGCATTCGTGCAGGAGACACATATTATGGGCGTTTTGTGAACCAGCTCTAGAGCGAGGCCATTTACAGGAGTTCTGTTAGCTGACTGTAGTAGACACAGTCTGTGGGAGTTCTGTTGCTTGGGAGTAGGCATACCCCTATGCGGCCTTTTTGTAGCCTGAATGTAGGAGACGCAGCTTAAAGCAGTTCTATAAGCTGGGTGTACAGAGAGGCAGTTTACAGGAGTTTTGCAGCCTGAGTGTGGGAGACTCAGTTTACGGGAGTTCTGTAGCACGGGACTAGCCATACGAAGTAAGCGGGATTTCTGTAGCATGAGTGTAGAAGATGCAGCTTACTGGATTTCTGTAAGTCGGATGTAGAGAGCGGCAGTTTACAGGAATTGTGCAGCCTGAGTATAGGAGACTCAGTGAACCAGGTTTCTGTAGAATCTGAGAAGGCATTCCTACTATTCGGGATTTCTGTAGCATGAGTATAGGAAAACACTTTACGGAAGTTTTGTAACACACATGTAGGCAGACGCGTATCACAGTAGTTCTGCAGCCTGAATGTATAAGACACAGTTTATAGGAGTTCTTTTGCTTGGGAGTAGGTATAGGCAGTATATGGGTTTTCTGTGGCCTGAGTGCAGGAGACGCAGTGTTATAAGTGCAGTTCTATAAGCTGGCTGTACAGAGAGGCAGTTCACAGGAGTTCTGCAGCTTGAGTGTTGGAACTGCGCTTAGGGGAGTTCTGTAGCATGGGATTAGTCTAATGCAGTAAGCTTGATTTCTGTAGCATGAGTGTGGAAGATGCAGCTTTACTGGATTTCTGTAAGCTGGATGTAGAGAGAGGCAGTTCACAGTAGTTCTGCAGCTCAAATGTATAAGAAACAGTTTATGGGAGTTCTGTTGCTTGGGAGTAGGCATAGGCAGTATGCTGGTTTTCTGTAGCCTGGGTGCAGGAGACGCAGCTAACCTGAGTTCTGTAAGGTGGGTGTACAGAGAGGCAGTTTACATGAGTGTAGGAGATGCAGCTTACAGGATTTCTGTAAGCTAGATGTTGAGAGAGGCAGTCTCCAGGAGTTCTGCAGCCTGAGTGTAGGAGACTCGGTTTACGGGAGTTCTGTCGATTCTGACTAGGCATATGCACTATGCGGGATTTCTATAGCATTCGTGCAGGAGACACATATTATGGGCATTTTGTGAACCAGCTCTAGAGCGAGGCCATTTACAGGAGTCCTGTTGCCTGACTGTAGTAGACACAGTCTGTGGGAGTTCTGTTGCTTGGGAGTAGGCATACCCCTATGCGGCCTTTTTGTAGCCTGAATGTAGGAGACGCAGCTTAAAGCAGTTCTATAAGCTGGGTGTACAGAGAGGCAGTTTACAGGAGTTTTGCAGCCTGAGTGTAGGAGACTCAGTTTACGGGAGTTCTGTAGCATGGGAATAGTCATGCGCAGTAAGCGGAATTTCTGTCACGAGTGTAGGAGATGCAGCTTACCGGATTTCTGTAAGCTGGATGATGAGAGAGGCAGTTTACAGGAGTTGTGCAGCCTGAGTGTAGGAGACTCAGTTTTTCAGATTTCTGTAGTTTCTGAGAAGGCATTCACACTATGCGGGATTTCTGTAGCATGCGTATAGGAAAACACTTTACGGGAGTTTTATAACATTGATGTAGAGGGACGCAGTTCACAGTAGTTCTGCAGCCTGAATATATAAGACACAGTTCATGGGAGTTCTGTTGCTTGAGAGTAGGCAGAGGCAGTATATGGGTTTCCCGTGGCCTGAGTGCAGGAGACGCAGTTTAAAGCAGTTCTATAAGCTGGCTGTACAGAGAGGCAGTTACAGGAGTTCTGCAGCCTGAGTGTAGGAGACTCAGTTTACGGGAGTTCTGTAGCACGGGACTAGCCATACGAAGTAAGCGGGATTTCTGTAGCATGAGTGTAGAAGATGCAGCTTACTGGATTTCTGTAAGTCGGATGTAGAGAGCGGCAGTTTACAGGAATTGTGCAGCCTGAGTATAGGAGACTCATTGAACCAGGTTTCTGTAGAATCTGAGAAGGCATTCCTACTATTCGGGATTTCTGTAGCATGAGTATAGGAAAACACTTTACGGAAGTTTTGTAACACACATGTAGGCAGACGCGTATCACAGAAGTTCTGCAGCCTGAATGTATAAGACACAGTTTATAGGAGTTCTTTTGCTTGGGAGTAGGTATAGGCAGTATATGGGTTTTCTGTGGCCTGAGTGCAGGAGACGCAGTGTAAAGCAGTTCTATAAGCTGGCTGTACAGAGAGGCAGTTCACAGGAGTTCTGCAGCTTGAGTGTTGGAACTGCGCTTAGGGGAGTTCTGTAGCATGGGATTAGTCTAATGCAGTAAGCTTGATTTCTGTAGCATGAGTGTAGAAGATGCAGCTTTACTGGATTTCTGTAAGCTGGATGTAGAGAGAGGCAGTTCACAGTAGTTCTGCAGCTCAAATGTATAAGAAACAGTTTATGGGAGTTCTGTTGCTTGGGAGTAGGCATAGGCAGTATGCTGGTTTTCTGTAGCCTGGGTGCAGGAGACGCAGCTAACCTGAGTTCTGTAAGGTGGGTGTACAGAGAGGCAGTTTACATGAGTGTAGGAGATGCAGCTTACAGGATTTCTGTAAGCTAGATGTTGAGAGAGGCAGTCTCCAGGAGTTCTGCAGCCTGAGTGTAGGAGACTCGGTTTACGGGAGTTCTGTCGATTCTGACTAGGCATATGCACTATGCGGGATTTCTATAGCATTCGTGCAGGAGACACATATTATGGGCATTTTGTGAACCAGCTCTAGAGCGAGGCCATTTACAGGAGTTCTGTTGCCTGAGTGTAGTAGACACAGTTTATGGGAGTTCTGTTGTTTGGGAGTAGGCATACCCCTATGCGGCCTTTTTGTAGCCTGAATGTAGGAGACGCAGCTTAAAGCAGTTCTATAAGCTGGGTGTACAGAGAGGCAGTTTACAGGAGTTTTGCAGCCTGAGTGTAGGAGACTCAGTTTACGGGAGTTCTGTAGCATGGGAATAGTCATGCGCAGTAAGCGGAATTTCTGTCACGAGTGTAGGAGATGCAGCTTACCGGATTTCTGTAAGCTGGATGATGAGAGAGGCAGTTTACAGGAGTTGTGCAGCCTGAGTGTAGGAGACTCAGTTTTTCAGATTTCTGTAGTTTCTGAGAAGGCATTCACACTATGCGGGATTTCTGTAGCATGCGTATAGGAAAACACTTTACGGGAGTTTTATAACATTGATGTAGAGGGACGCAGTTCACAGTAGTTCTGCAGCCTGAATATATAAGACACAGTTCATGGGAGTTCTGTTGCTTGAGAGTAGGCAGAGGCAGTATATGGGTTTCCCGTGGCCTGAGTGCAGGAGACGCAGTTTAAAGCAGTTCTATAAGCTGGCTGTACAGAGAGGCAGTTACAGGAGTTCTGCAGCCTGAGTGTAGGAGACTCAGTTTACGGGAGTTCTGTAGCACGGGACTAGCCATACGAAGTAAGCGGGATTTCTGTAGCATGAGTGTAGAAGATGCAGCTTACTGGATTTCTGTAAGTCGGATGTAGAGAGCGGCAGTTTACAGGAATTGTGCAGCCTGAGTATAGGAGACTCATTGAACCAGGTTTCTGTAGAATCTGAGAAGGCATTCCTACTATTCGGGATTTCTGTAGCATGAGTATAGGAAAACACTTTACGGAAGTTTTGTAACACACATGTAGGCAGACGCGTATCACAGAAGTTCTGCAGCCTGAATGTATAAGACACAGTTTATAGGAGTTCTTTTGCTTGGGAGTAGGTATAGGCAGTATATGGGTTTTCTGTGGCCTGAGTGCAGGAGACGCAGTGTAAAGCAGTTCTATAAGCTGGCTGTACAGAGAGGCAGTTCACAGGAGTTCTGCAGCTTGAGTGTTGGAACTGAGCTTAGGGGAGTTCTGTAGCATGGGATTAGTCTAATGCAGTAAGCTTGATTTCTGTAGCATGAGTGTAGAAGATGCAGCTTACTGGATTTCTGTAAGCTGGATGTAGAGAGAGGCAGTTCACAGTAGTTCTGCAGCTCAAATGTATAAGACACAGTTTATGGGAGTTTTGTTGCTTGGGAGTAGGCATAGGCAGTATGCTGGTTTTCTGTAGCCTGGGTGCAGGAGACGCAGCTAACCTGAGTTCAGTAAGGTGGGTGTACAGAGAGGCAGTTTGCATGAGTGTAGGAGATGCAGCTTACAGGATTTCTGTAAGCTAGATGTTGAGAGAGGCAGTCTCCAGGAGTTCTGCAGCCTGAGTGTAGGAGACTCGGTTTACGGGAGTTCTGTCGATTCTGACTAGGCATATGCACTATGCAGGATTTCTATAGCATTCGTGCAGGAGACACATATTATGGGCGTTTTGTGAACCAGCTCTAGAGCGAGGCCATTTACAGGAGTTCTGTTGCCTGACTGTAGTAGACACAGTCTGTGGGAGTTCTGTTGCTTGGGAGTAGGCATACCCCTATGCAGCCTTTTTGTAGCCTGAATGTAGGAGACGCAACTTACTGGAGTTCTGCAAGCTGGCAGTACAGAGCCATAGTTTACAGGAGTTCTGCAGCCTGAGTGTAGGAGACTAAGTGTAGGAGATGCAGCTTACGGGATTTCTGTAAGCTGGATGTTGAGAGAGGCAGTCTCCAGGAGTTCTGCAGCCTGAGTGTAGGAGACTCGCTTTACGGGAGTTCTGTCGATTCTGACTAGGCATATGCACTATGCGGGATTTCTATAGCATTCGTGCAGGAGACACATATTATGGGCGTTTTGTGAACCAGCTCTAGAGCGAGGCCATTTACAGGAGTTCTGTTGCCTGAGTGTAGTAGACACAGTTTATGGGAGTTCTGTTGTTTGGGAGTAGGCATACCCCTATGCGGCCTTTTTGTAGCCTGAATGTAGGAGACGCAGCTTAAAGCAGTTCTATAAGCTGGGTGTACAGAGAGGCAGTTTACAGGAGTTTTGCAGCCTGAGTGTAGGAGACTCAGTTTACGGGAGTTCTGTAGCATGGGAATAGTCATGCGCAGTAAGCGGAATTTCTGTCACGAGTGTAGGAGATGCAGCTTACCGGATTTCTGTAAGCTGGATGATGAGAGAGGCAGTTTACAGGAGTTGTGCAGCCTGAGTGTAGGAGACTCAGTTTTTCAGATTTCTGTAGTTTCTGAGAAGGCATTCACACTATGCGGGATTTCTGTAGCATGCGTATAAGGAAAACACTTTACGGGAGTTTTATAACATTGATGTAGAGGGACGCAGTTCACAGTAGTTCTGCAGCCTGAATATATAAGACACAGTTCATGGGAGTTCTGTTGCTTGAGAGTAGGCAGAGGCAGTATATGGGTTTCCCGTGGCCTGAGTGCAGGAGACGCAGTTTAAAGCAGTTCTATAAGCTGGCTGTACAGAGAGGCAGTTTACAGGAGTTCTGCAGCCTGAGTGTAGGAGACTCAGTTTACGGGAGTTCTGTAGCACGGGACTAGCCATACGAAGTAAGCGGGATTTCTGTAGCATGAGTGTAGAAGATGCAGCTTACTGGATTTCTGTAAGTCGGATGTAGAGAGCGGCAGTTTACAGGAATTGTGCAGCCTGAGTATAGGAGACTCAGTGAACCAGGTTTCTGTAGAATCTGAGAAGGCATTCCTACTATTCGGGATTTCTGTAGCATGAGTATAGGAAAACACTTTACGGAAGTTTTGTAACACACATGTAGGCAGACGCGTATCACAGTAGTTCTGCAGCCTGAATGTATAAGACACAGTTTATAGGAGTTCTTTTGCTTGGGAGTAGGTATAGGCAGTATATGGGTTTTCTGTGGCCTGAGTGCAGGAGACGCAGTGTTATAAGTGCAGTTCTATAAGCTGGCTGTACAGAGAGGCAGTTCACAGGAGTTCTGCAGCTTGAGTGTTGGAACTGCGCTTAGGGGAGTTCTGTAGCATGGGATTAGTCTAATGCAGTAAGCTTGATTTCTGTAGCATGAGTGTGGAAGATGCAGCTTTACTGGATTTCTGTAAGCTGGATGTAGAGAGAGGCAGTTCACAGTAGTTCTGCAGCTCAAATGTATAAGAAACAGTTTATGGGAGTTCTGTTGCTTGGGAGTAGGCATAGGCAGTATGCTGGTTTTCTGTAGCCTGGGTGCAGGAGACGCAGCTAACCTGAGTTCTGTAAGGTGGGTGTACAGAGAGGCAGTTTACATGAGTGTAGGAGATGCAGCTTACAGGATTTCTGTAAGCTAGATGTTGAGAGAGGCAGTCTCCAGGAGTTCTGCAGCCTGAGTGTAGGAGACTCGGTTTACGGGAGTTCTGTCGATTCTGACTAGGCATATGCACTATGCGGGATTTCTATAGCATTCGTGCAGGAGACACATATTATGGGCGTTTTGTGAACCAGCTCTAGAGCGAGGCCATTTACAGGAGTTTTGCTGCCTGACTGTAGTAGACACAGTCTGTGGGAGTTCTGTTGCTTGGGAGTAGGCATACCCCTATGCAGCCTTTTTGTAGCCTGAATGTAGGAGACGCAACTTACTGGAGTTCTGCAAGCTGGCAGTACAGAGCCATAGTTTACAGGAGTTCTGCAGCCTGAGTGTAGGAGACTAAGTGTAGGAGATGCAGCTTACGGGATTTCTGTAAGCTGGATGTTGAGAGAGGCAGTCTCCAGGAGTTCTGCAGCCTGAGTGTAGGAGACTCAGTTTACGGGAGTTCTGTCGATTCTGACTAGGCATATGCACTATGCGGGATTTCTATAGCATTCGTGCAGGAGACACATATTATGGGCGTTTTGTGAACCAGCTCTAGAGCGAGGCCATTTACAGGAGTTCTGTTAGCTGACTGTAGTAGACACAGTCTGTGGGAGTTCTGTTGCTTGGGAGTAGGCATACCCCTATGCGGCCTTTTTGTAGCCTGAATGTAGGAGACGCAGCTTAAAGCAGTTCTATAAGCTGGGTGTACAGAGAGGCAGTTTACAGGAGTTTTGCAGCCTGAGTGTGGGAGACTCAGTTTACGGGAGTTCTGTAGCACGGGACTAGCCATACGAAGTAAGCGGGATTTCTGTAGCATGAGTGTAGAAGATGCAGCTTACTGGATTTCTGTAAGTCGGATGTAGAGAGCGGCAGTTTACAGGAATTGTGCAGCCTGAGTATAGGAGACTCAGTGAACCAGGTTTCTGTAGAATCTGAGAAGGCATTCCTACTATTCGGGATTTCTGTAGCATGAGTATAGGAAAACACTTTACGGAAGTTTTGTAACACACATGTAGGCAGACGCGTATCACAGTAGTTCTGCAGCCTGAATGTATAAGACACAGTTTATAGGAGTTCTTTTGCTTGGGAGTAGGTATAGGCAGTATATGGGTTTTCTGTGGCCTGAGTGCAGGAGACGCAGTGTTATAAGTGCAGTTCTATAAGCTGGCTGTACAGAGAGGCAGTTCACAGGAGTTCTGCAGCTTGAGTGTTGGAACTGCGCTTAGGGGAGTTCTGTAGCATGGGATTAGTCTAATGCAGTAAGCTTGATTTCTGTAGCATGAGTGTGGAAGATGCAGCTTTACTGGATTTCTGTAAGCTGGATGTAGAGAGAGGCAGTTCACAGTAGTTCTGCAGCTCAAATGTATAAGAAACAGTTTATGGGAGTTCTGTTGCTTGGGAGTAGGCATAGGCAGTATGCTGGTTTTCTGTAGCCTGGGTGCAGGAGACGCAGCTAACCTGAGTTCTGTAAGGTGGGTGTACAGAGAGGCAGTTTACATGAGTGTAGGAGATGCAGCTTACAGGATTTCTGTAAGCTAGATGTTGAGAGAGGCAGTCTCCAGGAGTTCTGCAGCCTGAGTGTAGGAGACTCGGTTTACGGGAGTTCTGTCGATTCTGACTAGGCATATGCACTATGCGGGATTTCTATAGCATTCGTGCAGGAGACACATATTATGGGCATTTTGTGAACCAGCTCTAGAGCGAGGCCATTTACAGGAGTCCTGTTGCCTGACTGTAGTAGACACAGTCTGTGGGAGTTCTGTTGCTTGGGAGTAGGCATACCCCTATGCGGCCTTTTTGTAGCCTGAATGTAGGAGACGCAGCTTAAAGCAGTTCTATAAGCTGGGTGTACAGAGAGGCAGTTTACAGGAGTTTTGCAGCCTGAGTGTAGGAGACTCAGTTTACGGGAGTTCTGTAGCATGGGAATAGTCATGCGCAGTAAGCGGAATTTCTGTCACGAGTGTAGGAGATGCAGCTTACCGGATTTCTGTAAGCTGGATGATGAGAGAGGCAGTTTACAGGAGTTGTGCAGCCTGAGTGTAGGAGACTCAGTTTTTCAGATTTCTGTAGTTTCTGAGAAGGCATTCACACTATGCGGGATTTCTGTAGCATGCGTATAAGGAAAACACTTTACGGGAGTTTTATAACATTGATGTAGAGGGACGCAGTTCACAGTAGTTCTGCAGCCTGAATATATAAGACACAGTTCATGGGAGTTCTGTTGCTTGAGAGTAGGCAGAGGCAGTATATGGGTTTCCCGTGGCCTGAGTGCAGGAGACGCAGTTTAAAGCAGTTCTATAAGCTGGCTGTACAGAGAGGCAGTTTACAGGAGTTCTGCAGCCTGAGTGTAGGAGACTCAGTTTACGGGAGTTCTGTAGCACGGGACTAGCCATACGAAGTAAGCGGGATTTCTGTAGCATGAGTGTAGAAGATGCAGCTTACTGGATTTCTGTAAGTCGGATGTAGAGAGCGGCAGTTTACAGGAATTGTGCAGCCTGAGTATAGGAGACTCAGTGAACCAGGTTTCTGTAGAATCTGAGAAGGCATTCCTACTATTCGGGATTTCTGTAGCATGAGTATAGGAAAACACTTTACGGAAGTTTTGTAACACACATGTAGGCAGACGCGTATCACAGTAGTTCTGCAGCCTGAATGTATAAGACACAGTTTATAGGAGTTCTTTTGCTTGGGAGTAGGTATAGGCAGTATATGGGTTTTCTGTGGCCTGAGTGCAGGAGACGCAGTGTAAAGCAGTTCTATAAGCTGGCTGTACAGAGAGGCAGTTCACAGGAGTTCTGCAGCTTGAGTGTTGGAACTGAGCTTAGGGGAGTTCTGTAGCATGGGATTAGTCTAATGCAGTAAGCTTGATTTCTGTAGCATGAGTGTAGAAGATGCAGCTTACTGGATTTCTGTAAGCTGGATGTAGAGAGAGGCAGTTCACAGTAGTTCTGCAGCTCAAATGTATAAGACACAGTTTATGGGAGTTTTGTTGCTTGGGAGTAGGCATAGGCAGTATGCTGGTTTTCTGTAGCCTGGGTGCAGGAGACGCAGCTAACCTGAGTTCAGTAAGGTGGGTGTACAGAGAGGCAGTTTGCATGAGTGTAGGAGATGCAGCTTACAGGATTTCTGTAAGCTAGATGTTGAGAGAGGCAGTCTCCAGGAGTTCTGCAGCCTGAGTGTAGGAGACTCGGTTTACGGGAGTTCTGTCGATTCTGACTAGGCATATGCACTATGCAGGATTTCTATAGCATTCGTGCAGGAGACACATATTATGGGCGTTTTGTGAACCAGCTCTAGAGCGAGGCCATTTACAGGAGTTCTGTTGCCTGACTGTAGTAGACACAGTCTGTGGGAGTTCTGTTGCTTGGGAGTAGGCATACCCCTATGCAGCCTTTTTGTAGCCTGAATGTAGGAGACGCAACTTACTGGAGTTCTGCAAGCTGGCAGTACAGAGCCATAGTTGACAGGAGTTCTGCAGCCTGAGTGTAGGAGACTAAGTGTAGGAGATGCAGCTTACGGGATTTCTGTAAGCTGGATGTTGAGAGAGGCAGTCTCCAGGAGTTCTGCAGCCTGAGTGTAGGAGACTCGGTTTACGGGAGTTCTGTCGATTCTGACTAGGCATATGCACTATGCGGGATTTCTATAGCATTCGTGCAGGAGACACATATTATGGGCGTTTTGTGAACCAGCTCTAGAGCGAGGCCATTTACAGGAGTTCTGTTGCCTGAGTGTAGTAGACACAGTTTATGGGAGTTCTGTTGTTTGGGAGTAGGCATACCCCTATGCGGCCTTTTTGTAGCCTGAATGTAGGAGACGCAGCTTAAAGCAGTTCTATAAGCTGGGTGTACAGAGAGGCAGTTTACAGGAGTTTTGCAGCCTGAGTGTAGGAGACTCAGTTTACGGGAGTTCTGTAGCATGGGAATAGTCATGCGCAGTAAGCGGAATTTCTGTCACGAGTGTAGGAGATGCAGCTTACCGGATTTCTGTAAGCTGGATGATGAGAGAGGCAGTTTACAGGAGTTGTGCAGCCTGAGTGTAGGAGACTCAGTTTTTCAGATTTCTGTAGTTTCTGAGAAGGCATTCACACTATGCGGGATTTCTGTAGCATGCGTATAAGGAAAACACTTTACGGGAGTTTTATAACATTGATGTAGAGGGACGCAGTTCACAGTAGTTCTGCAGCCTGAATATATAAGACACAGTTCATGGGAGTTCTGTTGCTTGAGAGTAGGCAGAGGCAGTATATGGGTTTCCCGTGGCCTGAGTGCAGGAGACGCAGTTTAAAGCAGTTCTATAAGCTGGCTGTACAGAGAGGCAGTTTACAGGAGTTCTGCAGCCTGAGTGTAGGAGACTCAGTTTACGGGAGTTCTGTAGCACGGGACTAGCCATACGAAGTAAGCGGGATTTCTGTAGCATGAGTGTAGAAGATGCAGCTTACTGGATTTCTGTAAGTCGGATGTAGAGAGCGGCAGTTTACAGGAATTGTGCAGCCTGAGTATAGGAGACTCAGTGAACCAGGTTTCTGTAGAATCTGAGAAGGCATTCCTACTATTCGGGATTTCTGTAGCATGAGTATAGGAAAACACTTTACGGAAGTTTTGTAACACACATGTAGGCAGACGCGTATCACAGTAGTTCTGCAGCCTGAATGTATAAGACACAGTTTATAGGAGTTCTTTTGCTTGGGAGTAGGTATAGGCAGTATATGGGTTTTCTGTGGCCTGAGTGCAGGAGACGCAGTGTTATAAGTGCAGTTCTATAAGCTGGCTGTACAGAGAGGCAGTTCACAGGAGTTCTGCAGCTTGAGTGTTGGAACTGCGCTTAGGGGAGTTCTGTAGCATGGGATTAGTCTAATGCAGTAAGCTTGATTTCTGTAGCATGAGTGTGGAAGATGCAGCTTTACTGGATTTCTGTAAGCTGGATGTAGAGAGAGGCAGTTCACAGTAGTTCTGCAGCTCAAATGTATAAGAAACAGTTTATGGGAGTTCTGTTGCTTGGGAGTAGGCATAGGCAGTATGCTGGTTTTCTGTAGCCTGGGTGCAGGAGACGCAGCTAACCTGAGTTCTGTAAGGTGGGTGTACAGAGAGGCAGTTTACATGAGTGTAGGAGATGCAGCTTACAGGATTTCTGTAAGCTAGATGTTGAGAGAGGCAGTCTCCAGGAGTTCTGCAGCCTGAGTGTAGGAGACTCGGTTTACGGGAGTTCTGTCGATTCTGACTAGGCATATGCACTATGCGGGATTTCTATAGCATTCGTGCAGGAGACACATATTATGGGCATTTTGTGAACCAGCTCTAGAGCGAGGCCATTTACAGGAGTCCTGTTGCCTGACTGTAGTAGACACAGTCTGTGGGAGTTCTGTTGCTTGGGAGTAGGCATACCCCTATGCGGCCTTTTTGTAGCCTGAATGTAGGAGACGCAGCTTAAAGCAGTTCTATAAGCTGGGTGTACAGAGAGGCAGTTTACAGGAGTTTTGCAGCCTGAGTGTAGGAGACTCAGTTTACGGGAGTTCTGTAGCATGGGAATAGTCATGCGCAGTAAGCGGAATTTCTGTCACGAGTGTAGGAGATGCAGCTTACCGGATTTCTGTAAGCTGGATGATGAGAGAGGCAGTTTACAGGAGTTGTGCAGCCTGAGTGTAGGAGACTCAGTTTTTCAGATTTCTGTAGTTTCTGAGAAGGCATTCACACTATGCGGGATTTCTGTAGCATGCGTATAAGGAAAACACTTTACGGGAGTTTTATAACATTGATGTAGAGGGACGCAGTTCACAGTAGTTCTGCAGCCTGAATATATAAGACACAGTTCATGGGAGTTCTGTTGCTTGAGAGTAGGCAGAGGCAGTATATGGGTTTCCCGTGGCCTGAGTGCAGGAGACGCAGTTTAAAGCAGTTCTATAAGCTGGCTGTACAGAGAGGCAGTTTACAGGAGTTCTGCAGCCTGAGTGTAGGAGACTCAGTTTACGGGAGTTCTGTAGCACGGGACTAGCCATACGAAGTAAGCGGGATTTCTGTAGCATGAGTGTAGAAGATGCAGCTTACTGGATTTCTGTAAGTCGGATGTAGAGAGCGGCAGTTTACAGGAATTGTGCAGCCTGAGTATAGGAGACTCAGTGAACCAGGTTTCTGTAGAATCTGAGAAGGCATTCCTACTATTCGGGATTTCTGTAGCATGAGTATAGGAAAACACTTTACGGAAGTTTTGTAACACACATGTAGGCAGACGCGTATCACAGTAGTTCTGCAGCCTGAATGTATAAGACACAGTTTATAGGAGTTCTTTTGCTTGGGAGTAGGTATAGGCAGTATATGGGTTTTCTGTGGCCTGAGTGCAGGAGACGCAGTGTAAAGCAGTTCTATAAGCTGGCTGTACAGAGAGGCAGTTCACAGGAGTTCTGCAGCTTGAGTGTTGGAACTGAGCTTAGGGGAGTTCTGTAGCATGGGATTAGTCTAATGCAGTAAGCTTGATTTCTGTAGCATGAGTGTAGAAGATGCAGCTTACTGGATTTCTGTAAGCTGGATGTAGAGAGAGGCAGTTCACAGTAGTTCTGCAGCTCAAATGTATAAGACACAGTTTATGGGAGTTTTGTTGCTTGGGAGTAGGCATAGGCAGTATGCTGGTTTTCTGTAGCCTGGGTGCAGGAGACGCAGCTAACCTGAGTTCAGTAAGGTGGGTGTACAGAGAGGCAGTTTGCATGAGTGTAGGAGATGCAGCTTACAGGATTTCTGTAAGCTAGATGTTGAGAGAGGCAGTCTCCAGGAGTTCTGCAGCCTGAGTGTAGGAGACTCGGTTTACGGGAGTTCTGTCGATTCTGACTAGGCATATGCACTATGCAGGATTTCTATAGCATTCGTGCAGGAGACACATATTATGGGCGTTTTGTGAACCAGCTCTAGAGCGAGGCCATTTACAGGAGTTCTGTTGCCTGACTGTAGTAGACACAGTCTGTGGGAGTTCTGTTGCTTGGGAGTAGGCA
Organism: Oryctolagus cuniculus; assembly: GCF_051225735.1. Classification (NCBI taxonomy): domain Eukaryota; kingdom Metazoa; phylum Chordata; class Mammalia; order Lagomorpha; family Leporidae; genus Oryctolagus; species Oryctolagus cuniculus. The sequence goes on from NC_142867.1 coordinate 132,671,042, forward strand.
TACCCCTATGCAGCCTTTTTGTAGCCTGAATGTAGGAGACGCAACTTACTGGAGTTCTGCAAGCTGGCAGTACAGAGCCATAGTTGACAGGAGTTCTGCAGCCTGAGTGTAGGAGACTAAGTGTAGGAGATGCAGCTTACGGGATTTCTGTAAGCTGGATGTTGAGAGAGGCAGTCTCCAGGAGTTCTGCAGCCTGAGTGTAGGAGACTCGGTTTACGGGAGTTCTGTCGATTCTGACTAGGCATATGCACTATGCGGGATTTCTATAGCATTCGTGCAGGAGACACATATTATGGGCGTTTTGTGAACCAGCTCTAGAGCGAGGCCATTTACAGGAGTTCTGTTGCCTGAGTGTAGTAGACACAGTTTATGGGAGTTCTGTTGTTTGGGAGTAGGCATACCCCTATGCGGCCTTTTTGTAGCCTGAATGTAGGAGACGCAGCTTAAAGCAGTTCTATAAGCTGGGTGTACAGAGAGGCAGTTTACAGGAGTTTTGCAGCCTGAGTGTAGGAGACTCAGTTTACGGGAGTTCTGTAGCATGGGAATAGTCATGCGCAGTAAGCGGAATTTCTGTCACGAGTGTAGGAGATGCAGCTTACCGGATTTCTGTAAGCTGGATGATGAGAGAGGCAGTTTACAGGAGTTGTGCAGCCTGAGTGTAGGAGACTCAGTTTTTCAGATTTCTGTAGTTTCTGAGAAGGCATTCACACTATGCGGGATTTCTGTAGCATGCGTATAAGGAAAACACTTTACGGGAGTTTTATAACATTGATGTAGAGGGACGCAGTTCACAGTAGTTCTGCAGCCTGAATATATAAGACACAGTTCATGGGAGTTCTGTTGCTTGAGAGTAGGCAGAGGCAGTATATGGGTTTCCCGTGGCCTGAGTGCAGGAGACGCAGTTTAAAGCAGTTCTATAAGCTGGCTGTACAGAGAGGCAGTTTACAGGAGTTCTGCAGCCTGAGTGTAGGAGACTCAGTTTACGGGAGTTCTGTAGCACGGGACTAGCCATACGAAGTAAGCGGGATTTCTGTAGCATGAGTGTAGAAGATGCAGCTTACTGGATTTCTGTAAGTCGGATGTAGAGAGCGGCAGTTTACAGGAATTGTGCAGCCTGAGTATAGGAGACTCAGTGAACCAGGTTTCTGTAGAATCTGAGAAGGCATTCCTACTATTCGGGATTTCTGTAGCATGAGTATAGGAAAACACTTTACGGAAGTTTTGTAACACACATGTAGGCAGACGCGTATCACAGTAGTTCTGCAGCCTGAATGTATAAGACACAGTTTATAGGAGTTCTTTTGCTTGGGAGTAGGTATAGGCAGTATATGGGTTTTCTGTGGCCTGAGTGCAGGAGACGCAGTGTAAAGCAGTTCTATAAGCTGGCTGTACAGAGAGGCAGTTCACAGGAGTTCTGCAGCTTGAGTGTTGGAACTGAGCTTAGGGGAGTTCTGTAGCATGGGATTAGTCTAATGCAGTAAGCTTGATTTCTGTAGCATGAGTGTAGAAGATGCAGCTTACTGGATTTCTGTAAGCTGGATGTAGAGAGAGGCAGTTCACAGTAGTTCTGCAGCTCAAATGTATAAGACACAGTTTATGGGAGTTTTGTTGCTTGGGAGTAGGCATAGGCAGTATGCTGGTTTTCTGTAGCCTGGGTGCAGGAGACGCAGCTAACCTGAGTTCAGTAAGGTGGGTGTACAGAGAGGCAGTTTGCATGAGTGTAGGAGATGCAGCTTACAGGATTTCTGTAAGCTAGATGTTGAGAGAGGCAGTCTCCAGGAGTTCTGCAGCCTGAGTGTAGGAGACTCGGTTTACGGGAGTTCTGTCGATTCTGACTAGGCATATGCACTATGCAGGATTTCTATAGCATTCGTGCAGGAGACACATATTATGGGCGTTTTGTGAACCAGCTCTAGAGCGAGGCCATTTACAGGAGTTCTGTTGCCTGACTGTAGTAGACACAGTCTGTGGGAGTTCTGTTGCTTGGGAGTAGGCATACCCCTATGCAGCCTTTTTGTAGCCTGAATGTAGGAGACGCAACTTACTGGAGTTCTGCAAGCTGGCAGTACAGAGCCATAGTTGACAGGAGTTCTGCAGCCTGAGTGTAGGAGACTAAGTGTAGGAGATGCAGCTTACGGGATTTCTGTAAGCTGGATGTTGAGAGAGGCAGTCTCCAGGAGTTCTGCAGCCTGAGTGTAGGAGACTCGGTTTACGGGAGTTCTGTCGATTCTGACTAGGCATATGCACTATGCGGGATTTCTATAGCATTCGTGCAGGAGACACATATTATGGGCGTTTTGTGAACCAGCTCTAGAGCGAGGCCATTTACAGGAGTTCTGTTGCCTGAGTGTAGTAGACACAGTTTATGGGAGTTCTGTTGTTTGGGAGTAGGCATACCCCTATGCGGCCTTTTTGTAGCCTGAATGTAGGAGACGCAGCTTAAAGCAGTTCTATAAGCTGGGTGTACAGAGAGGCAGTTTACAGGAGTTTTGCAGCCTGAGTGTAGGAGACTCAGTTTACGGGAGTTCTGTAGCATGGGAATAGTCATGCGCAGTAAGCGGAATTTCTGTCACGAGTGTAGGAGATGCAGCTTACCGGATTTCTGTAAGCTGGATGATGAGAGAGGCAGTTTACAGGAGTTGTGCAGCCTGAGTGTAGGAGACTCAGTTTTTCAGATTTCTGTAGTTTCTGAGAAGGCATTCACACTATGCGGGATTTCTGTAGCATGCGTATAAGGAAAACACTTTACGGGAGTTTTATAACATTGATGTAGAGGGACGCAGTTCACAGTAGTTCTGCAGCCTGAATATATAAGACACAGTTCATGGGAGTTCTGTTGCTTGAGAGTAGGCAGAGGCAGTATATGGGTTTCCCGTGGCCTGAGTGCAGGAGACGCAGTTTAAAGCAGTTCTATAAGCTGGCTGTACAGAGAGGCAGTTTACAGGAGTTCTGCAGCCTGAGTGTAGGAGACTCAGTTTACGGGAGTTCTGTAGCACGGGACTAGCCATACGAAGTAAGCGGGATTTCTGTAGCATGAGTGTAGAAGATGCAGCTTACTGGATTTCTGTAAGTCGGATGTAGAGAGCGGCAGTTTACAGGAATTGTGCAGCCTGAGTATAGGAGACTCAGTGAACCAGGTTTCTGTAGAATCTGAGAAGGCATTCCTACTATTCGGGATTTCTGTAGCATGAGTATAGGAAAACACTTTACGGAAGTTTTGTAACACACATGTAGGCAGACGCGTATCACAGTAGTTCTGCAGCCTGAATGTATAAGACACAGTTTATAGGAGTTCTTTTGCTTGGGAGTAGGTATAGGCAGTATATGGGTTTTCTGTGGCCTGAGTGCAGGAGACGCAGTGTAAAGCAGTTCTATAAGCTGGCTGTACAGAGAGGCAGTTCACAGGAGTTCTGCAGCTTGAGTGTTGGAACTGAGCTTAGGGGAGTTCTGTAGCATGGGATTAGTCTAATGCAGTAAGCTTGATTTCTGTAGCATGAGTGTAGAAGATGCAGCTTACTGGATTTCTGTAAGCTGGATGTAGAGAGAGGCAGTTCACAGTAGTTCTGCAGCTCAAATGTATAAGACACAGTTTATGGGAGTTTTGTTGCTTGGGAGTAGGCATAGGCAGTATGCTGGTTTTCTGTAGCCTGGGTGCAGGAGACGCAGCTAACCTGAGTTCAGTAAGGTGGGTGTACAGAGAGGCAGTTTGCATGAGTGTAGGAGATGCAGCTTACAGGATTTCTGTAAGCTAGATGTTGAGAGAGGCAGTCTCCAGGAGTTCTGCAGCCTGAGTGTAGGAGACTCGGTTTACGGGAGTTCTGTCGATTCTGACTAGGCATATGCACTATGCAGGATTTCTATAGCATTCGTGCAGGAGACACATATTATGGGCGTTTTGTGAACCAGCTCTAGAGCGAGGCCATTTACAGGAGTTCTGTTGCCTGACTGTAGTAGACACAGTCTGTGGGAGCTCTGTTGCTTGGGAGTAGGCATACCCCTATGCAGCCTTTTTGTAGCCTGAATGTAGGAGACGCAACTTACTGGAGTTCTGCAAGCTGGCAGTACAGAGCCATAGTTGACAGGAGTTCTGCAGCCTGAGTGTAGGAGACTAAGTGTAGGAGATGCAGCTTACGGGATTTCTGTAAGCTGGATGTTGAGAGAGGCAGTCTCCAGGAGTTCTGCAGCCTGAGTGTAGGAGACTCGGTTTACGGGAGTTCTGTCGATTCTGACTAGGCATATGCACTATGCGGGATTTCTATAGCATTCGTGCAGGAGACACATATTATGGGCGTTTTGTGAACCAGCTCTAGAGCGAGGCCATTTACAGGAGTTCTGTTGCCTGAGTGTAGTAGACACAGTTTATGGGAGTTCTGTTGTTTGGGAGTAGGCATACCCCTATGCGGCCTTTTTGTAGCCTGAATGTAGGAGACGCAGCTTAAAGCAGTTCTATAAGCTGGGTGTACAGAGAGGCAGTTTACAGGAGTTTTGCAGCCTGAGTGTAGGAGACTCAGTTTACGGGAGTTCTGTAGCATGGGAATAGTCATGCGCAGTAAGCGGAATTTCTGTCACGAGTGTAGGAGATGCAGCTTACCGGATTTCTGTAAGCTGGATGATGAGAGAGGCAGTTTACAGGAGTTGTGCAGCCTGAGTGTAGGAGACTCAGTTTTTCAGATTTCTGTAGTTTCTGAGAAGGCATTCACACTATGCGGGATTTCTGTAGCATGCGTATAAGGAAAACACTTTACGGGAGTTTTATAACATTGATGTAGAGGGACGCAGTTCACAGTAGTTCTGCAGCCTGAATATATAAGACACAGTTCATGGGAGTTCTGTTGCTTGAGAGTAGGCAGAGGCAGTATATGGGTTTCCCGTGGCCTGAGTGCAGGAGACGCAGTTTAAAGCAGTTCTATAAGCTGGCTGTACAGAGAGGCAGTTTACAGGAGTTCTGCAGCCTGAGTGTAGGAGACTCAGTTTACGGGAGTTCTGTAGCACGGGACTAGCCATACGAAGTAAGCGGGATTTCTGTAGCATGAGTGTAGAAGATGCAGCTTACTGGATTTCTGTAAGTCGGATGTAGAGAGCGGCAGTTTACAGGAATTGTGCAGCCTGAGTATAGGAGACTCAGTGAACCAGGTTTCTGTAGAATCTGAGAAGGCATTCCTACTATTCGGGATTTCTGTAGCATGAGTATAGGAAAACACTTTACGGAAGTTTAGTAACACACATGTAGGCAGACGCGTATCACAGTAGTTCTGCAGCCTGAATGTATAAGACACAGTTTATAGGAGTTCTTTTGCTTGGGAGTAGGTATAGGCAGTATATGGGTTTTCTGTGGCCTGAGTGCAGGAGACGCAGTGTTATAAGTGCAGTTCTATAAGCTGGCTGTACAGAGAGGCAGTTCACAGGAGTTCTGCAGCTTGAGTGTTGGAACTGCGCTTAGGGGAGTTCTGTAGCATGGGATTAGTCTAATGCAGTAAGCTTGATTTCTGTAGCATGAGTGTAGAAGATGCAGCTTTACTGGATTTCTGTAAGCTGGATGTAGAGAGAGGCAGTTCACAGTAGTTCTGCAGCTCAAATGTATAAGAAACAGTTTATGGGAGTTCTGTTGCTTGGGAGTAGGCATAGGCAGTATGCTGGTTTTCTGTAGCCTGGGTGCAGGAGACGCAGCTAACCTGAGTTCTGTAAGGTGGGTGTACAGAGAGGCAGTTTACATGAGTGTAGGAGATGCAGCTTACAGGATTTCTGTAAGCTAGATGTTGAGAGAGGCAGTCTCCAGGAGTTCTGCAGCCTGAGTGTAGGAGACTCGGTTTACGGGAGTTCTGTCGATTCTGACTAGGCATATGCACTATGCGGGATTTCTATAGCATTCGTGCAGGAGACACATATTATGGGCGTTTTGTGAACCAGCTCTAGAGCGAGGCCATTTACAGGAGTTCTGCTGCCTGACTGTAGTAGACACAGTCTGTGGGAGTTCTGTTGCTTGGGAGTAGGCATACCCCTATGCAGCCTTTTTGTAGCCTGAATGTAGGAGACGCAACTTACTGGAGTTCTGCAAGCTGGCAGTGCAGAGCCGTAGTTTACAGGAGTTCTGCAGCCTGAGTGTAGGAGACTAAGTGTAGGAGATGCAGCTTACGGGATTTCTGTAAGCTGGATGTTGAGAGAGGCAGTCTCCAGGAGTTCTGCAGCCTGAGTGTAGGAGACTCAGTTTACGGGAGTTCTGTCGATTCTGACTAGGCATATGCACTATGCGGGATTTCTATAGCATTCGTGCAGGAGACACATATTATGGGCGTTTTGTGAACCAGCTCTAGAGCGAGGCCATTTACAGGAGTTCTGTTAGCTGACTGTAGTAGACACAGTCTGTGGGAGTTCTGTTGCTTGGGAGTAGGCATACCCCTATGCGGCCTTTTTGTAGCCTGAATGTAGGAGACGCAGCTTAAAGCAGTTCTATAAGCTGGGTGTACAGAGAGGCAGTTTACAGGAGTTTTGCAGCCTGAGTGTGGGAGACTCAGTTTACGGGAGTTCTGTAGCACGGGACTAGCCATACGAAGTAAGCGGGATTTCTGTAGCATGAGTGTAGAAGATGCAGCTTACTGGATTTCTGTAAGTCGGATGTAGAGAGCGGCAGTTTACAGGAATTGTGCAGCCTGAGTATAGGAGACTCAGTGAACCAGGTTTCTGTAGAATCTGAGAAGGCATTCCTACTATTCGGGATTTCTGTAGCATGAGTATAGGAAAACACTTTACGGAAGTTTTGTAACACACATGTAGGCAGACGCGTATCACAGTAGTTCTGCAGCCTGAATGTATAAGACACAGTTTATAGGAGTTCTTTTGCTTGGGAGTAGGTATAGGCAGTATATGGGTTTTCTGTGGCCTGAGTGCAGGAGACGCAGTGTAAAGCAGTTCTATAAGCTGGCTGTACAGAGAGGCAGTTCACAGGAGTTCTGCAGCTTGAGTGTTGGAACTGCGCTTAGGGGAGTTCTGTAGCATGGGATTAGTCTAATGCAGTAAGCTTGATTTCTGTAGCATGAGTGTGGAAGATGCAGCTTTACTGGATTTCTGTAAGCTGGATGTAGAGAGAGGCAGTTCACAGTAGTTCTGCAGCTCAAATGTATAAGAAACAGTTTATGGGAGTTCTGTTGCTTGGGAGTAGGCATAGGCAGTATGCTGGTTTTCTGTAGCCTGGGTGCAGGAGACGCAGCTAACCTGAGTTCTGTAAGGTGGGTGTACAGAGAGGCAGTTTACATGAGTGTAGGAGATGCAGCTTACAGGATTTCTGTAAGCTAGATGTTGAGAGAGGCAGTCTCCAGGAGTTCTGCAGCCTGAGTGTAGGAGACTCGGTTTACGGGAGTTCTGTCGATTCTGACTAGGCATATGCACTATGCGGGATTTCTATAGCATTCGTGCAGGAGACACATATTATGGGCATTTTGTGAACCAGCTCTAGAGCGAGGCCATTTACAGGAGTCCTGTTGCCTGACTGTAGTAGACACAGTCTGTGGGAGTTCTGTTGCTTGGGAGTAGGCATACCCCTATGCGGCCTTTTTGTAGCCTGAATGTAGGAGACGCAGCTTAAAGCAGTTCTATAAGCTGGGTGTACAGAGAGGCAGTTTACAGGAGTTTTAAAGCCTGAGTGTAGGAGACTCAGTTTACGGGAGTTCTGTAGCATGGGAATAGTCATGCGCAGTAAGCGGAATTTCTGTCACGAGTGTAGGAGATGCAGCTTACCGGATTTCTGTAAGCTGGATGATGAGAGAGGCAGTTTACAGGAGTTGTGCAGCCTGAGTGTAGGAGACTCAGTTTTTCAGATTTCTGTAGTTTCTGAGAAGGCATTCACACTATGCGGGATTTCTGTAGCATGCGTATAGGAAAACACTTTACGGGAGTTTTATAACATTGATGTAGAGGGACACAGTTCACAGTAGTTCTGCAGCCTGAATATATAAGACACAGTTCATGGGAGTTCTGTTGCTTGAGAGTAGGCAGAGGCAGTATATGGGTTTCCCATGGCCTGAGTGCAGGAGACGCAGTTTAAAGCAGTTCTATAAGCTGGCTGTACAGAGAGGCAGTTTACAGGAGTTCTGCAGCCTGAGTGTAGGAGACTCAGTTTACGGGAGTTCTGTAGCACGGGACTAGCCATACGAAGTAAGCGGGATTTCTGTAGCATGAGTGTAGAAGATGCAGCTTACTGGATTTCTGTAAGTCGGATGTAGAGAGCGGCAGTTTACAGGAATTGTGCAGCCTGAGTATAGGAGACTCAGTGAACCAGGTTTCTGTAGAATCTGAGAAGGCATTCCTACTATTCGGGATTTCTGTAGCATGAGTATAGGAAAACACTTTACGGAAGTTTTGTAACACACATGTAGGCAGACGCGTATCACAGTAGTTCTGCAGCCTGAATGTATAAGACACAGTTTATAGGAGTTCTTTTGCTTGGGAGTAGGTATAGGCAGTATATGGGTTTTCTGTGGCCTGAGTGCAGGAGACGCAGTGTTATAAGTGCAGTTCTATAAGCTGGCTGTACAGAGAGGCAGTTCACAGGAGTTCTGCAGCTTGAGTGTTGGAACTGCGCTTAGGGGAGTTCTGTAGCATGGGATTAGTCTAATGCAGTAAGCTTGATTTCTGTAGCATGAGTGTGGAAGATGCAGCTTTACTGGATTTCTGTAAGCTGGATGTAGAGAGAGGCAGTTCACAGTAGTTCTGCAGCTCAAATGTATAAGAAACAGTTTATGGGAGTTCTGTTGCTTGGGAGTAGGCATAGGCAGTATGCTGGTTTTCTGTAGCCTGGGTGCAGGAGACGCAGCTAACCTGAGTTCTGTAAGGTGGGTGTACAGAGAGGCAGTTTGCATGAGTGTAGGAGATGCAGCTTACAGGATTTCTGTAAGCTAGATGTTGAGAGAGGCAGTCTCCAGGAGTTCTGCAGCCTGAGTGTAGGAGACTCGGTTTACGGGAGTTCTGTCGATTCTGACTAGGCATATGCACTATGCGGGATTTCTATAGCATTCGTGCAGGAGACACATATTATGGGCGTTTTGTGAACCAGCTCTAGAGCGAGGCCATTTACAGGAGTTCTGTTGCCTGACTGTAGGAGACACAGTCTGTGGGAGTTCTGTTGCTTGGGAGTAGGCATACCCCTATGCAGCCTTTTTGTAGCCTGAATGTAGGAGACGCAACTTACTGGAGTTCTGCAAGCTGGCAGTACAGAGCCGTAGTTTACAGGAGTTCTGCAGCCTGAGTGTAGGAGACTAAGTGTAGGAGATGCAGCTTACCGGATTTCTGTAAGCTGGATGTTGAGAGAGGCAGTCTCCAGGAGTTCTGCAGCCTGAGTGTAGGAGACTCAGTTTACGGGAGTTCTGTCGATTCTGACTAGGCATATGCACTATGCGGGATTTCTATAGCATTCGTGCAGGAGACACATATTATGGGCGTTTTGTGAACCAGCTCTAGAGCGAGGCCATTTACAGGAGTCCTGTTGCCTGACTGTAGTAGACACAGTCTGTGGGAGTTCTGTTGCTTGGGAGTAGGCATACCCCTATGCGGCCTTTTTGTAGCCTGAATGTAGGAGACGCAGCTTAAAGCAGTTCTATAAGCTGGGTGTACAGAGAGGCAGTTTACAGGAGTTTTGCAGCCTGAGTGTAGGAGACTCAGTTTACGGGAGTTCTGTAGCATGGGAATAGTCATGCGCAGTAAGCGGAATTTCTGTCACGAGTGTAGGAGATGCAGCTTACCGGATTTCTGTAAGCTGGATGATGAGAGAGGCAGTTTACAGGAGTTGTGCAGCCTGAGTGTAGGAGACTCAGTTTTTCAGATTTCTGTAGTTTCTGAGAAGGCATTCACACTATGCGGGATTTCTGTAGCATGCGTATAAGGAAAACACTTTACGGGAGTTTTATAACATTGATGTAGAGGGACGCAGTTCACAGTAGTTCTGCAGCCTGAATATATAAGACACAGTTCATGGGAGTTCTGTTGCTTGAGAGTAGGCAGAGGCAGTATATGGGTTTCCCGTGGCCTGAGTGCAGGAGACGCAGTTTAAAGCAGTTCTATAAGCTGGCTGTACAGAGAGGCAGTTTACAGGAGTTCTGCAGCCTGAGTGTAGGAGACTCAGTTTACGGGAGTTCTGTAGCACGGGACTAGCCATACGAAGTAAGCGGGATTTCTGTAGCATGAGTGTAGAAGATGCAGCTTACTGGATTTCTGTAAGTCGGATGTAGAGAGCGGCAGTTTACAGGAATTGTGCAGCCTGAGTATAGGAGACTCAGTGAACCAGGTTTCTGTAGAATCTGAGAAGGCATTCCTACTATTCGGGATTTCTGTAGCATGAGTATAGGAAAACACTTTACGGAAGTTTTGTAACACACATGTAGGCAGACGCGTATCACAGTAGTTCTGCAGCCTGAATGTATAAGACACAGTTTATAGGAGTTCTTTTGCTTGGGAGTAGGTATAGGCAGTATATGGGTTTTCTGTGGCCTGAGTGCAGGAGACGCAGTGTTATAAGTGCAGTTCTATAAGCTGGCTGTACAGAGAGGCAGTTCACAGGAGTTCTGCAGCTTGAGTGTTGGAACTGCGCTTAGGGGAGTTCTGTAGCATGGGATTAGTCTAATGCAGTAAGCTTGATTTCTGTAGCATGAGTGTAGAAGATGCAGCTTTACTGGATTTCTGTAAGCTGGATGTAGAGAGGGGCAGTTCACAGTAGTTCTGCAGCTCAAATGTATAAGAAACAGTTTATGGGAGTTCTGTTGCTTGGGAGTAGGCATAGGCAGTATGCTGGTTTTCTGTAGCCTGGGTGCAGGAGACGCAGCTAACCTGAGTTCTGTAAGGTGGGTGTACAGAGAGGCAGTTTACATGAGTGTAGGAGATGCAGCTTACAGGATTTCTGTAAGCTAGATGTTGAGAGAGGCAGTCTCCAGGAGTTCTGCAGCCTGAGTGTAGGAGACTCGGTTTACGGGAGTTCTGTCGATTCTGACTAGGCATATGCACTATGCGGGATTTCTATAGCATTCGTGCAGGAGACACATATTATGGGCGTTTTGTGAACCAGCTCTAGAGCGAGGCCATTTACAGGAGTTCTGCTGCCTGACTGTAGTAGACACAGTCTGTGGGAGTTCTGTTGCTTGGGAGTAGGCATACCCCTATGCAGCCTTTTTGTAGCCTGAATGTAGGAGACGCAACTTACTGGAGTTCTGCAAGCTGGCAGTGCAGAGCCGTAGTTTACAGGAGTTCTGCAGCCTGAGTGTAGGAGACTAAGTGTAGGAGATGCAGCTTACCGGATTTCTGTAAGCTGGATGTTGAGAGAGGCAGTCTCCAGGAGTTCTGCAGCCTGAGTGTAGGAGACTCAGTTTACGGGAGTTCTGTCGATTCTGACTAGGCATATGCACTATGCGGGATTTCTATAGCATTCGTGCAGGAGACACATATTATGGGCGTTTTGTGAAACAGCTCTAGAGCGAGGCCATTTACAGGAGTTCTGTTAGCTGACTGTAGTAGACACAGTCTGTGGGAGTTCTGTTGCTTGGGAGTAGGCATACCCCTATGCGGCCTTTTTGTAGCCTGAATGTAGGAGACGCAGCTTAAAGCAGTTCTATAAGCTGGGTGTACAGAGAGGCAGTTTACAGGAGTTTTAAAGCCTGAGTGTAGGAGACTCAGTTTACGGGAGTTCTGTAGCATGGGAATAGTCATGCGCAGTAAGCGGAATTTCTGTCACGAGTGTAGGAGATGCAGCTTACCGGATTTCTGTAAGCTGGATGATGAGAGAGGCAGTTTACAGGAGTTGTGCAGCCTGAGTGTAGGAGACTCAGTTTTTCAGATTTCTGTAGTTTCTGAGAAGGCATTCACACTATGCGGGATTTCTGTAGCATGCGTATAGGAAAACACTTTACGGGAGTTTTATAACATTGATGTAGAGGGACACAGTTCACAGTAGTTCTGCAGCCTGAATATATAAGACACAGTTCATGGGAGTTCTGTTGCTTGAGAGTAGGCAGAGGCAGTATATGGGTTTCCCATGGCCTGAGTGCAGGAGACGCAGTTTAAAGCAGTTCTATAAGCTGGCTGTACAGAGAGGCAGTTTACAGGAGTTCTGCAGCCTGAGTGTAGGAGACTCAGTTTACGGGAGTTCTGTAGCACGGGACTAGCCATACGAAGTAAGCGGGATTTCTGTAGCATGAGTGTAGAAGATGCAGCTTACTGGATTTCTGTAAGTCGGATGTAGAGAGCGGCAGTTTACAGGAATTGTGCAGCCTGAGTATAGGAGACTCAGTGAACCAGGTTTCTGTAGAATCTGAGAAGGCATTCCTACTATTCGGGATTTCTGTAGCATGAGTATAGGAAAACACTTTACGGAAGTTTTGTAACACACATGTAGGCAGACGCGTATCACAGTAGTTCTGCAGCCTGAATGTATAAGACACAGTTTATAGGAGTTCTTTTGCTTGGGAGTAGGTATAGGCAGTATATGGGTTTTCTGTGGCCTGAGTGCAGGAGACGCAGTGTTATAAGTGCAGTTCTATAAGCTGGCTGTACAGAGAGGCAGTTCACAGGAGTTCTGCAGCTTGAGTGTTGGAACTGCGCTTAGGGGAGTTCTGTAGCATGGGATTAGTCTAATGCAGTAAGCTTGATTTCTGTAGCATGAGTGTGGAAGATGCAGCTTTACTGGATTTCTGTAAGCTGGATGTAGAGAGAGGCAGTTCACAGTAGTTCTGCAGCTCAAATGTATAAGAAACAGTTTATGGGAGTTCTGTTGCTTGGGAGTAGGCATAGGCAGTATGCTGGTTTTCTGTAGCCTGGGTGCAGGAGACGCAGCTAACCTGAGTTCTGTAAGGTGGGTGTACAGAGAGGCAGTTTGCATGAGTGTAGGAGATGCAGCTTACAGGATTTCTGTAAGCTAGATGTTGAGAGAGGCAGTCTCCAGGAGTTCTGCAGCCTGAGTGTAGGAGACTCGGTTTACGGGAGTTCTGTCGATTCTGACTAGGCATATGCACTATGCGGGATTTCTATAGCATTCGTGCAGGAGACACATATTATGGGCGTTTTGTGAACCAGCTCTAGAGCGAGGCCATTTACAGGAGTTCTGTTGCCTGACTGTAGGAGACACAGTCTGTGGGAGTTCTGTTGCTTGGGAGTAGGCATACCCCTATGCAGCCTTTTTGTAGCCTGAATGTAGGAGACGCAACTTACTGGAGTTCTGCAAGCTGGCAGTACAGAGCCGTAGTTTACAGGAGTTCTGCAGCCTGAGTGTAGGAGACTAAGTGTAGGAGATGCAGCTTACCGGATTTCTGTAAGCTGGATGTTGAGAGAGGCAGTCTCCAGGAGTTCTGCAGCCTGAGTGTAGGAGACTCAGTTTACGGGAGTTCTGTCGATTCTGACTAGGCATATGCACTATGCGGGATTTCTATAGCATTCGTGCAGGAGACACATATTATGGGCGTTTTGTGAACCAGCTCTAGAGCGAGGCCATTTACAGGAGTCCTGTTGCCTGACTGTAGTAGACACAGTCTGTGGGAGTTCTGTTGCTTGGGAGTAGGCATACCCCTATGCGGCCTTTTTGTAGCCTGAATGTAGGAGACGCAGCTTAAAGCAGTTCTATAAGCTGGGTGTACAGAGAGGCAGTTTACAGGAGTTTTGCAGCCTGAGTGTAGGAGACTCAGTTTACGGGAGTTCTGTAGCATGGGAATAGTCATGCGCAGTAAGCGGAATTTCTGTCACGAGTGTAGGAGATGCAGCTTACCGGATTTCTGTAAGCTGGATGATGAGAGAGGCAGTTTACAGGAGTTGTGCAGCCTGAGTGTAGGAGACTCAGTTTTTCAGATTTCTGTAGTTTCTGAGAAGGCATTCACACTATGCGGGATTTCTGTAGCATGCGTATAAGGAAAACACTTTACGGGAGTTTTATAACATTGATGTAGAGGGACGCAGTTCACAGTAGTTCTGCAGCCTGAATATATAAGACACAGTTCATGGGAGTTCTGTTGCTTGAGAGTAGGCAGAGGCAGTATATGGGTTTCCCGTGGCCTGAGTGCAGGAGACGCAGTTTAAAGCAGTTCTATAAGCTGGCTGTACAGAGAGGCAGTTTACAGGAGTTCTGCAGCCTGAGTGTAGGAGACTCAGTTTACGGGAGTTCTGTAGCACGGGACTAGCCATACGAAGTAAGCGGGATTTCTGTAGCATGAGTGTAGAAGATGCAGCTTACTGGATTTCTGTAAGTCGGATGTAGAGAGCGGCAGTTTACAGGAATTGTGCAGCCTGAGTATAGGAGACTCAGTGAACCAGGTTTCTGTAGAATCTGAGAAGGCATTCCTACTATTCGGGATTTCTGTAGCATGAGTATAGGAAAACACTTTACGGAAGTTTTGTAACACACATGTAGGCAGACGCGTATCACAGTAGTTCTGCAGCCTGAATGTATAAGACACAGTTTATAGGAGTTCTTTTGCTTGGGAGTAGGTATAGGCAGTATATGGGTTTTCTGTGGCCTGAGTGCAGGAGACGCAGTGTTATAAGTGCAGTTCTATAAGCTGGCTGTACAGAGAGGCAGTTCACAGGAGTTCTGCAGCTTGAGTGTTGGAACTGCGCTTAGGGGAGTTCTGTAGCATGGGATTAGTCTAATGCAGTAAGCTTGATTTCTGTAGCATGAGTGTAGAAGATGCAGCTTTACTGGATTTCTGTAAGCTGGATGTAGAGAGGGGCAGTTCACAGTAGTTCTGCAGCTCAAATGTATAAGAAACAGTTTATGGGAGTTCTGTTGCTTGGGAGTAGGCATAGGCAGTATGCTGGTTTTCTGTAGCCTGGGTGCAGGAGACGCAGCTAACCTGAGTTCTGTAAGGTGGGTGTACAGAGAGGCAGTTTACATGAGTGTAGGAGATGCAGCTTACAGGATTTCTGTAAGCTAGATGTTGAGAGAGGCAGTCTCCAGGAGTTCTGCAGCCTGAGTGTAGGAGACTCGGTTTACGGGAGTTCTGTCGATTCTGACTAGGCATATGCACTATGCGGGATTTCTATAGCATTCGTGCAGGAGACACATATTATGGGCGTTTTGTGAACCAGCTCTAGAGCGAGGCCATTTACAGGAGTTCTGCTGCCTGACTGTAGTAGACACAGTCTGTGGGAGTTCTGTTGCTTGGGAGTAGGCATACCCCTATGCAGCCTTTTTGTAGCCTGAATGTAGGAGACGCAACTTACTGGAGTTCTGCAAGCTGGCAGTGCAGAGCCGTAGTTTACAGGAGTTCTGCAGCCTGAGTGTAGGAGACTAAGTGTAGGAGATGCAGCTTACCGGATTTCTGTAAGCTGGATGTTGAGAGAGGCAGTCTCCAGGAGTTCTGCAGCCTGAGTGTAGGAGACTCAGTTTACGGGAGTTCTGTCGATTCTGACTAGGCATATGCACTATGCGGGATTTCTATAGCATTCGTGCAGGAGACACATATTATGGGCGTTTTGTGAAACAGCTCTAGAGCGAGGCCATTTACAGGAGTTCTGTTAGCTGACTGTAGTAGACACAGTCTGTGGGAGTTCTGTTGCTTGGGAGTAGGCATACCCCTATGCGGCCTTTTTGTAGCCTGAATGTAGGAGACGCAGCTTAAAGCAGTTCTATAAGCTGGGTGTACAGAGAGGCAGTTTACAGGAGTTTTGCAGCCTGAGTGTGGGAGACTCAGTTTACGGGAGTTCTGTAGCACGGGACTAGCCATACGAAGTAAGCGGGATTTCTGTAGCATGAGTGTAGAAGATGCAGCTTACTGGATTTCTGTAAGTCGGATGTAGAGAGCGGCAGTTTACAGGAATTGTGCAGCCTGAGTATAGGAGACTCAGTGAACCAGGTTTCTGTAGAATCTGAGAAGGCATTCCTACTATTCGGGATTTCTGTAGCATGAGTATAGGAAAACACTTTACGGAAGTTTTGTAACACACATGTAGGCAGACGCGTATCACAGTAGTTCTGCAGCCTGAATGTATAAGACACAGTTTATAGGAGTTCTTTTGCTTGGGAGTAGGTATAGGCAGTATATGGGTTTTCTGTGGCCTGAGTGCAGGAGACGCAGTGTTATAAGTGCAGTTCTATAAGCTGGCTGTACAGAGAGGCAGTTCACAGGAGTTCTGCAGCTTGAGTGTTGGAACTGCGCTTAGGGGAGTTCTGTAGCATGGGATTAGTCTAATGCAGTAAGCTTGATTTCTGTAGCATGAGTGTGGAAGATGCAGCTTTACTGGATTTCTGTAAGCTGGATGTAGAGAGAGGCAGTTCACAGTAGTTCTGCAGCTCAAATGTATAAGAAACAGTTTATGGGAGTTCTGTTGCTTGGGAGTAGGCATAGGCAGTATGCTGGTTTTCTGTAGCCTGGGTGCAGGAGACGCAGCTAACCTGAGTTCTGTAAGGTGGGTGTACAGAGAGGCAGTTTACATGAGTGTAGGAGATGCAGCTTACAGGATTTCTGTAAGCTAGATGTTGAGAGAGGCAGTCTCCAGGAGTTCTGCAGCCTGAGTGTAGGAGACTCGGTTTACGGGAGTTCTGTCGATTCTGACTAGGCATATGCACTATGCGGGATTTCTATAGCATTCGTGCAGGAGACACATATTATGGGCATTTTGTGAACCAGCTCTAGAGCGAGGCCATTTACAGGAGTTCTGTTGCCTGAGTGTAGTAGACACAGTTTATGGGAGTTCTGTTGTTTGGGAGTAGGCATACCCCTATGCGGCCTTTTTGTAGCCTGAATGTAGGAGACGCAGCTTAAAGCAGTTCTATAAGCTGGGTGTACAGAGAGGCAGTTTACAGGAGTTTTGCAGCCTGAGTGTAGGAGACTCAGTTTACGGGAGTTCTGTAGCATGGGAATAGTCATGCGCAGTAAGCGGAATTTCTGTCACGAGTGTAGGAGATGCAGCTTACCGGATTTCTGTAAGCTGGATGATGAGAGAGGCAGTTTACAGGAGTTGTGCAGCCTGAGTGTAGGAGACTCAGTTTTTCAGATTTCTGTAGTTTCTGAGAAGGCATTCACACTATGCGGGATTTCTGTAGCATGCGTATAGGAAAACACTTTACGGGAGTTTTATAACATTGATGTAGAGGGACGCAGTTCACAGTAGTTCTGCAGCCTGAATATATAAGACACAGTTCATGGGAGTTCTGTTGCTTGAGAGTAGGCAGAGGCAGTATATGGGTTTCCCGTGGCCTGAGTGCAGGAGACGCAGTTTAAAGCAGTTCTATAAGCTGGCTGTACAGAGAGGCAGTTACAGGAGTTCTGCAGCCTGAGTGTAGGAGACTCAGTTTACGGGAGTTCTGTAGCACGGGACTAGCCATACGAAGTAAGCGGGATTTCTGTAGCATGAGTGTAGAAGATGCAGCTTACTGGATTTCTGTAAGTCGGATGTAGAGAGCGGCAGTTTACAGGAATTGTGCAGCCTGAGTATAGGAGACTCATTGAACCAGGTTTCTGTAGAATCTGAGAAGGCATTCCTACTATTCGGGATTTCTGTAGCATGAGTATAGGAAAACACTTTACGGAAGTTTTGTAACACACATGTAGGCAGACGCGTATCACAGAAGTTCTGCAGCCTGAATGTATAAGACACAGTTTATAGGAGTTCTTTTGCTTGGGAGTAGGTATAGGCAGTATATGGGTTTTCTGTGGCCTGAGTGCAGGAGACGCAGTGTAAAGCAGTTCTATAAGCTGGCTGTACAGAGAGGCAGTTCACAGGAGTTCTGCAGCTTGAGTGTTGGAACTGCGCTTAGGGGAGTTCTGTAGCATGGGATTAGTCTAATGCAGTAAGCTTGATTTCTGTAGCATGAGTGTAGAAGATGCAGCTTACTGGATTTCTGTAAGCTGGATGTAGAGAGAGGCAGTTCACAGTAGTTCTGCAGCTCAAATGTATAAGACACAGTTTATGGGAGTTTTGTTGCTTGGGAGTAGGCATAGGCAGTATGCTGGTTTTCTGTAGCCTGGGTGCAGGAGACGCAGCTAACCTGAGTTCAGTAAGGTGGGTGTACAGAGAGGCAGTTTGCATGAGTGTAGGAGATGCAGCTTACAGGATTTCTGTAAGCTAGATGTTGAGAGAGGCAGTCTCCAGGAGTTCTGCAGCCTGAGTGTAGGAGACTCGGTTTACGGGAGTTCTGTCGATTCTGACTAGGCATATGCACTATGCAGGATTTCTATAGCATTCGTGCAGGAGACACATATTATGGGCGTTTTGTGAACCAGCTCTAGAGCGAGGCCATTTACAGGAGTTCTGTTGCCTGACTGTAGTAGACACAGTCTGTGGGAGCTCTGTTGCTTGGGAGTAGGCATACCCCTATGCAGCCTTTTTGTAGCCTGAATGTAGGAGACGCAACTTACTGGAGTTCTGCAAGCTGGCAGTACAGAGCCGTAGTTTACAGGAGTTCTGCAGCCTGAGTGTAGGAGACTAAGTGTAGGAGATGCAGCTTACCGGATTTCTGTAAGCTGGATGTTGAGAGAGGCAGTCTCCAGGAGTTCTGCAGCCTGAGTGTAGGAGACTCAGTTTACGGGAGTTCTGTCGATTCTGACTAGGCATATGCACTATGCGGGATTTCTATAGCATTCGTGCAGGAGACACATATTATGGGCGTTTTGTGAACCAGCTCTAGAGCGAGGCCATTTACAGGAGTCCTGTTGCCTGACTGTAGTAGACACAGTCTGTGGGAGTTCTGTTGCTTGGGAGTAGGCATACCCCTATGCGGCCTTTTTGTAGCCTGAATGTAGGAGACGCAGCTTAAAGCAGTTCTATAAGCTGGGTGTACAGAGAGGCAGTTTACAGGAGTTTTGCAGCCTGAGTGTAGGAGACTCAGTTTACGGGAGTTCTGTAGCATGGGAATAGTCATGCGCAGTAAGCGGAATTTCTGTCACGAGTGTAGGAGATGCAGCTTACCGGATTTCTGTAAGCTGGATGATGAGAGAGGCAGTTTACAGGAGTTGTGCAGCCTGAGTGTAGGAGACTCAGTTTTTCAGATTTCTGTAGTTTCTGAGAAGGCATTCACACTATGCGGGATTTCTGTAGCATGCGTATAGGAAAACACTTTACGGGAGTTTTATAACATTGATGTAGAGGGACACAGTTCACAGTAGTTCTGCAGCCTGAATATATAAGACACAGTTCATGGGAGTTTTGTTGCTTGAGAGTAGGCAGAGGCAGTATATGGGTTTCCCGTGGCCTGAGTGCAGGAGACGCAGTTTAAAGCAGTTCTATAAGCTGGCTGTACAGAGAGGCAGTTTACAGGAGTTCTGCAGCCTGAGTGTAGGAGACTCAGTTTACGGGAGTTCTGTAGCACGGGACTAGCCATACGAAGTAAGCGGGATTTCTGTAGCATGAGTGTAGAAGATGCAGCTTACTGGATTTCTGTAAGTCGGATGTAGAGAGCGGCAGTTTACAGGAATTGTGCAGCCTGAGTATAGGAGACTCATTGAACCAGGTTTCTGTAGAATCTGAGAAGGCATTCCTACTATTCGGGATTTCTGTAGCATGAGTATAGGAAAACACTTTACGGAAGTTTTGTAACACACATGTAGGCAGACGCGTATCACAGTAGTTCTGCAGCCTGAATGTATAAGACACAGTTTATAGGAGTTCTTTTGCTTGGGAGTAGGTATAGGCAGTATATGGGTTTTCTGTGGCCTGAGTGCAGGAGACGCAGTGTTATAAGTGCAGTTCTATAAGCTGGCTGTACAGAGAGGCAGTTCACAGGAGTTCTGCAGCTTGAGTGTTGGAACTGCGCTTAGGGGAGTTCTGTAGCATGGGATTAGTCTAATGCAGTAAGCTTGATTTCTGTAGCATGAGTGTAGAAGATGCAGCTTTACTGGATTTCTGTAAGCTGGATGTAGAGAGAGGCAGTTCACAGTAGTTCTGCAGCTCAAATGTATAAGAAACAGTTTATGGGAGTTCTGTTGCTTGGGAGTAGGCATAGACAGTATGCTGGTTTTCTGTAGCCTGGGTGCAGGAGACGCAGCTAACCTGAGTTCTGTAAGGTGGGTGTACAGAGAGGCAGTTTACATGAGTGTAGGAGATGCAGCTTACAGGATTTCTGTAAGCTAGATGTTGAGAGAGGCAGTCTCCAGGAGTTCTGCAGCCTGAGTGTAGGAGACTCGGTTTACGGGAGTTCTGTCGATTCTGACTAGGCATATGCACTATGCGGGATTTCTATAGCATTCGTGCAGGAGACACATATTATGGGCGTTTTGTGAACCAGCTCTAGAGCGAGGCCATTTACAGGAGTTCTGTTAGCTGACTGTAGTAGACACAGTCTGTGGGAGTTCTGTTGCTTGGGAGTAGGCATACCCCTATGCAGCCTTTTTGTAGCCTGAATGTAGGAGACGCAACTTACTGGAGTTCTGCAAGCTGGCAGTGCAGAGCCGTAGTTTACAGGAGTTCTGCAGCCTGAGTGTAGGAGACTAAGTGTAGGAGATGCAGCTTACCGGATTTCTGTAAGCTGGATGTTGAGAGAGGCAGTCTCCAGGAGTTCTGCAGCCTGAGTGTAGGAGACTCAGTTTACGGGAGTTCTGTCGATTCTGACTAGGCATATGCACTATGCGGGATTTCTATAGCATTCGTGCAGGAGACACATATTATGGGCGTTTTGTGAAACAGCTCTAGAGCGAGGCCATTTACAGGAGTTCTGTTAGCTGACTGTAGTAGACACAGTCTGTGGGAGTTCTGTTGCTTGGGAGTAGGCATACCCCTATGCGGCCTTTTTGTAGCCTGAATGTAGGAGACGCAGCTTAAAGCAGTTCTATAAGCTGGGTGTACAGAGAGGCAGTTTACAGGAGTTTTGCAGCCTGAGTGTGGGAGACTCAGTTTACGGGAGTTCTGTAGCACGGGACTAGCCATACGAAGTAAGCGGGATTTCTGTAGCATGAGTGTAGAAGATGCAGCTTACTGGATTTCTGTAAGTCGGATGTAGAGAGCGGCAGTTTACAGGAATTGTGCAGCCTGAGTATAGGAGACTCAGTGAACCAGGTTTCTGTAGAATCTGAGAAGGCATTCCTACTATTCGGGATTTCTGTAGCATGAGTATAGGAAAACACTTTACGGAAGTTTTGTAACACACATGTAGGCAGACGCGTATCACAGTAGTTCTGCAGCCTGAATGTATAAGACACAGTTTATAGGAGTTCTTTTGCTTGGGAGTAGGTATAGGCAGTATATGGGTTTTCTGTGGCCTGAGTGCAGGAGACGCAGTGTAAAGCAGTTCTATAAGCTGGCTGTACAGAGAGGCAGTTCACAGGAGTTCTGCAGCTTGAGTGTTGGAACTGCGCTTAGGGGAGTTCTGTAGCATGGGATTAGTCTAATGCAGTAAGCTTGATTTCTGTAGCATGAGTGTGGAAGATGCAGCTTTACTGGATTTCTGTAAGCTGGATGTAGAGAGAGGCAGTTCACAGTAGTTCTGCAGCTCAAATGTATAAGAAACAGTTTATGGGAGTTCTGTTGCTTGGGAGTAGGCATAGGCAGTATGCTGGTTTTCTGTAGCCTGGGTGCAGGAGACGCAGCTAACCTGAGTTCTGTAAGGTGGGTGTACAGAGAGGCAGTTTACATGAGTGTAGGAGATGCAGCTTACAGGATTTCTGTAAGCTAGATGTTGAGAGAGGCAGTCTCCAGGAGTTCTGCAGCCTGAGTGTAGGAGACTCGCTTTACGGGAGTTCTGTCGATTCTGACTAGGCATATGCACTATGCGGGATTTCTATAGCATTCGTGCAGGAGACACATATTATGGGCATTTTGTGAACCAGCTCTAGAGCGAGGCCATTTACAGGAGTTCTGTTGCCTGAGTGTAGTAGACACAGTTTATGGGAGTTCTGTTGTTTGGGAGTAGGCATACCCCTATGCGGCCTTTTTGTAGCCTGAATGTAGGAGACGCAGCTTAAAGCAGTTCTATAAGCTGGGTGTACAGAGAGGCAGTTTACAGGAGTTTTGCAGCCTGAGTGTAGGAGACTCAGTTTACGGGAGTTCTGTAGCATGGGAATAGTCATGCGCAGTAAGCGGAATTTCTGTCACGAGTGTAGGAGATGCAGCTTACCGGATTTCTGTAAGCTGGATGATGAGAGAGGCAGTTTACAGGAGTTGTGCAGCCTGAGTGTAGGAGACTCAGTTTTTCAGATTTCTGTAGTTTCTGAGAAGGCATTCACACTATGCGGGATTTCTGTAGCATGCGTATAGGAAAACACTTTACGGGAGTTTTATAACATTGATGTAGAGGGACGCAGTTCACAGTAGTTCTGCAGCCTGAATATATAAGACACAGTTCATGGGAGTTCTGTTGCTTGAGAGTAGGCAGAGGCAGTATATGGGTTTCCCGTGGCCTGAGTGCAGGAGACGCAGTTTAAAGCAGTTCTATAAGCTGGCTGTACAGAGAGGCAGTTACAGGAGTTCTGCAGCCTGAGTGTAGGAGACTCAGTTTACGGGAGTTCTGTAGCACGGGACTAGCCATACGAAGTAAGCGGGATTTCTGTAGCATGAGTGTAGAAGATGCAGCTTACTGGATTTCTGTAAGTCGGATGTAGAGAGCGGCAGTTTACAGGAATTGTGCAGCCTGAGTATAGGAGACTCATTGAACCAGGTTTCTGTAGAATCTGAGAAGGCATTCCTACTATTCGGGATTTCTGTAGCATGAGTATAGGAAAACACTTTACGGAAGTTTTGTAACACACATGTAGGCAGACGCGTATCACAGAAGTTCTGCAGCCTGAATGTATAAGACACAGTTTATAGGAGTTCTTTTGCTTGGGAGTAGGTATAGGCAGTATATGGGTTTTCTGTGGCCTGAGTGCAGGAGACGCAGTGTAAAGCAGTTCTATAAGCTGGCTGTACAGAGAGGCAGTTCACAGGAGTTCTGCAGCTTGAGTGTTGGAACTGAGCTTAGGGGAGTTCTGTAGCATGGGATTAGTCTAATGCAGTAAGCTTGATTTCTGTAGCATGAGTGTAGAAGATGCAGCTTACTGGATTTCTGTAAGCTGGATGTAGAGAGAGGCAGTTCACAGTAGTTCTGCAGCTCAAATGTATAAGACACAGTTTATGGGAGTTTTGTTGCTTGGGAGTAGGCATAGGCAGTATGCTGGTTTTCTGTAGCCTGGGTGCAGGAGACGCAGCTAACCTGAGTTCAGTAAGGTGGGTGTACAGAGAGGCAGTTTGCATGAGTGTAGGAGATGCAGCTTACAGGATTTCTGTAAGCTAGATGTTGAGAGAGGCAGTCTCCAGGAGTTCTGCAGCCTGAGTGTAGGAGACTCGGTTTACGGGAGTTCTGTCGATTCTGACTAGGCATATGCACTATGCAGGATTTCTATAGCATTCGTGCAGGAGACACATATTATGGGCGTTTTGTGAACCAGCTCTAGAGCGAGGCCATTTACAGGAGTTCTGTTGCCTGACTGTAGTAGACACAGTCTGTGGGAGTTCTGTTGCTTGGGAGTAGGCATACCCCTATGCAGCCTTTTTGTAGCCTGAATGTAGGAGACGCAACTTACTGGAGTTCTGCAAGCTGGCAGTACAGAGCCATAGTTTACAGGAGTTCTGCAGCCTGAGTGTAGGAGACTAAGTGTAGGAGATGCAGCTTACGGGATTTCTGTAAGCTGGATGTTGAGAGAGGCAGTCTCCAGGAGTTCTGCAGCCTGAGTGTAGGAGACTCGCTTTACGGGAGTTCTGTCGATTCTGACTAGGCATATGCACTATGCGGGATTTCTATAGCATTCGTGCAGGAGACACATATTATGGGCGTTTTGTGAACCAGCTCTAGAGCGAGGCCATTTACAGGAGTTCTGTTGCCTGAGTGTAGTAGACACAGTTTATGGGAGTTCTGTTGTTTGGGAGTAGGCATACCCCTATGCGGCCTTTTTGTAGCCTGAATGTAGGAGACGCAGCTTAAAGCAGTTCTATAAGCTGGGTGTACAGAGAGGCAGTTTACAGGAGTTTTGCAGCCTGAGTGTAGGAGACTCAGTTTACGGGAGTTCTGTAGCATGGGAATAGTCATGCGCAGTAAGCGGAATTTCTGTCACGAGTGTAGGAGATGCAGCTTACCGGATTTCTGTAAGCTGGATGATGAGAGAGGCAGTTTACAGGAGTTGTGCAGCCTGAGTGTAGGAGACTCAGTTTTTCAGATTTCTGTAGTTTCTGAGAAGGCATTCACACTATGCGGGATTTCTGTAGCATGCGTATAAGGAAAACACTTTACGGGAGTTTTATAACATTGATGTAGAGGGACGCAGTTCACAGTAGTTCTGCAGCCTGAATATATAAGACACAGTTCATGGGAGTTCTGTTGCTTGAGAGTAGGCAGAGGCAGTATATGGGTTTCCCGTGGCCTGAGTGCAGGAGACGCAGTTTAAAGCAGTTCTATAAGCTGGCTGTACAGAGAGGCAGTTTACAGGAGTTCTGCAGCCTGAGTGTAGGAGACTCAGTTTACGGGAGTTCTGTAGCACGGGACTAGCCATACGAAGTAAGCGGGATTTCTGTAGCATGAGTGTAGAAGATGCAGCTTACTGGATTTCTGTAAGTCGGATGTAGAGAGCGGCAGTTTACAGGAATTGTGCAGCCTGAGTATAGGAGACTCAGTGAACCAGGTTTCTGTAGAATCTGAGAAGGCATTCCTACTATTCGGGATTTCTGTAGCATGAGTATAGGAAAACACTTTACGGAAGTTTTGTAACACACATGTAGGCAGACGCGTATCACAGTAGTTCTGCAGCCTGAATGTATAAGACACAGTTTATAGGAGTTCTTTTGCTTGGGAGTAGGTATAGGCAGTATATGGGTTTTCTGTGGCCTGAGTGCAGGAGACGCAGTGTTATAAGTGCAGTTCTATAAGCTGGCTGTACAGAGAGGCAGTTCACAGGAGTTCTGCAGCTTGAGTGTTGGAACTGCGCTTAGGGGAGTTCTGTAGCATGGGATTAGTCTAATGCAGTAAGCTTGATTTCTGTAGCATGAGTGTAGAAGATGCAGCTTTACTGGATTTCTGTAAGCTGGATGTAGAGAGAGGCAGTTCACAGTAGTTCTGCAGCTCAAATGTATAAGAAACAGTTTATGGGAGTTCTGTTGCTTGGGAGTAGGCATAGGCAGTATGCTGGTTTTCTGTAGCCTGGGTGCAGGAGACGCAGCTAACCTGAGTTCTGTAAGGTGGGTGTACAGAGAGGCAGTTTACATGAGTGTAGGAGATGCAGCTTACAGGATTTCTGTAAGCTAGATGTTGAGAGAGGCAGTCTCCAGGAGTTCTGCAGCCTGAGTGTAGGAGACTCGGTTTACGGGAGTTCTGTCGATTCTGACTAGGCATATGCACTATGCGGGATTTCTATAGCATTCGTGCAGGAGACACATATTATGGGCGTTTTGTGAACCAGCTCTAGAGCGAGGCCATTTACAGGAGTTCTGCTGCCTGACTGTAGTAGACACAGTCTGTGGGAGTTCTGTTGCTTGGGAGTAGGCATACCCCTATGCAGCCTTTTTGTAGCCTGAATGTAGGAGACGCAACTTACTGGAGTTCTGCAAGCTGGCAGTGCAGAGCCGTAGTTTACAGGAGTTCTGCAGCCTGAGTGTAGGAGACTAAGTGTAGGAGATGCAGCTTACGGGATTTCTGTAAGCTGGATGTTGAGAGAGGCAGTCTCCAGGAGTTCTGCAGCCTGAGTGTAGCAGACTCGCTTTACGGGAGTTCTGTCGATTCTGACTAGGCATATGCACTATGCGGGATTTCTATAGCATTCGTGCAGGAGACACATATTATGGGCGTTTTGTGAACCAGCTCTAGAGCGAGGCCATTTACAGGAGTTCTGTTAGCTGACTGTAGTAGACACAGTCTGTGGGAGTTCTGTTGCTTGGGAGTAGGCATACCCCTATGCGGCCTTTTTGTAGCCTGAATGTAGGAGACGCAGCTTAAAGCAGTTCTATAAGCTGGGTGTACAGAGAGGCAGTTTACAGGAGTTTTGCAGCCTGAGTGTGGGAGACTCAGTTTACGGGAGTTCTGTAGCACGGGACTAGCCATACGAAGTAAGCGGGATTTCTGTAGCATGAGTGTAGAAGATGCAGCTTACTGGATTTCTGTAAGTCGGATGTAGAGAGCGGCAGTTTACAGGAATTGTGCAGCCTGAGTATAGGAGACTCAGTGAACCAGGTTTCTGTAGAATCTGAGAAGGCATTCCTACTATTCGGGATTTCTGTAGCATGAGTATAGGAAAACACTTTACGGAAGTTTTGTAACACACATGTAGGCAGACGCGTATCACAGTAGTTCTGCAGCCTGAATGTATAAGACACAGTTTATAGGAGTTCTTTTGCTTGGGAGTAGGTATAGGCAGTATATGGGTTTTCTGTGGCCTGAGTGCAGGAGACGCAGTGTTATAAGTGCAGTTCTATAAGCTGGCTGTACAGAGAGGCAGTTCACAGGAGTTCTGCAGCTTGAGTGTTGGAACTGCGCTTAGGGGAGTTCTGTAGCATGGGATTAGTCTAATGCAGTAAGCTTGATTTCTGTAGCATGAGTGTGGAAGATGCAGCTTTACTGGATTTCTGTAAGCTGGATGTAGAGAGAGGCAGTTCACAGTAGTTCTGCAGCTCAAATGTATAAGAAACAGTTTATGGGAGTTCTGTTGCTTGGGAGTAGGCATAGGCAGTATGCTGGTTTTCTGTAGCCTGGGTGCAGGAGACGCAGCTAACCTGAGTTCAGTAAGGTGGGTGTACAGAGAGGCAGTTTGCATGAGTGTAGGAGATGCAGCTTACAGGATTTCTGTAAGCTAGATGTTGAGAGAGGCAGTCTCCAGGAGTTCTGCAGCCTGAGTGTAGGAGACTCGGTTTACGGGAGTTCTGTCGATTCTGACTAGGCATATGCACTATGCAGGATTTCTATAGCATTCGTGCAGGAGACACATATTATGGGCGTTTTGTGAACCAGCTCTAGAGCGAGGCCATTTACAGGAGTTCTGTTGCCTGACTGTAGTAGACACAGTCTGTGGGAGTTCTGTTGCTTGGGAGTAGGCATACCCCTATGCAGCCTTTTTGTAGCCTGAATGTAGGAGACGCAACTTACTGGAGTTCTGCAAGCTGGCAGTACAGAGCCATAGTTGACAGGAGTTCTGCAGCCTGAGTGTAGGAGACTAAGTGTAGGAGATGCAGCTTACGGGATTTCTGTAAGCTGGATGTTGAGAGAGGCAGTCTCCAGGAGTTCTGCAGCCTGAGTGTAGGAGACTCGGTTTACGGGAGTTCTGTCGATTCTGACTAGGCATATGCACTATGCGGGATTTCTATAGCATTCGTGCAGGAGACACATATTATGGGCGTTTTGTGAACCAGCTCTAGAGCGAGGCCATTTACAGGAGTTCTGTTGCCTGAGTGTAGTAGACACAGTTTATGGGAGTTCTGTTGTTTGGGAGTAGGCATACCCCTATGCGGCCTTTTTGTAGCCTGAATGTAGGAGACGCAGCTTAAAGCAGTTCTATAAGCTGGGTGTACAGAGAGGCAGTTTACAGGAGTTTTGCAGCCTGAGTGTAGGAGACTCAGTTTACGGGAGTTCTGTAGCATGGGAATAGTCATGCGCAGTAAGCGGAATTTCTGTCACGAGTGTAGGAGATGCAGCTTACCGGATTTCTGTAAGCTGGATGATGAGAGAGGCAGTTTACAGGAGTTGTGCAGCCTGAGTGTAGGAGACTCAGTTTTTCAGATTTCTGTAGTTTCTGAGAAGGCATTCACACTATGCGGGATTTCTGTAGCATGCGTATAAGGAAAACACTTTACGGGAGTTTTATAACATTGATGTAGAGGGACGCAGTTCACAGTAGTTCTGCAGCCTGAATATATAAGACACAGTTCATGGGAGTTCTGTTGCTTGAGAGTAGGCAGAGGCAGTATATGGGTTTCCCGTGGCCTGAGTGCAGGAGACGCAGTTTAAAGCAGTTCTATAAGCTGGCTGTACAGAGAGGCAGTTTACAGGAGTTCTGCAGCCTGAGTGTAGGAGACTCAGTTTACGGGAGTTCTGTAGCACGGGACTAGCCATACGAAGTAAGCGGGATTTCTGTAGCATGAGTGTAGAAGATGCAGCTTACTGGATTTCTGTAAGTCGGATGTAGAGAGCGGCAGTTTACAGGAATTGTGCAGCCTGAGTATAGGAGACTCAGTGAACCAGGTTTCTGTAGAATCTGAGAAGGCATTCCTACTATTCGGGATTTCTGTAGCATGAGTATAGGAAAACACTTTACGGAAGTTTAGTAACACACATGTAGGCAGACGCGTATCACAGTAGTTCTGCAGCCTGAATGTATAAGACACAGTTTATAGGAGTTCTTTTGCTTGGGAGTAGGTATAGGCAGTATATGGGTTTTCTGTGGCCTGAGTGCAGGAGACGCAGTGTTATAAGTGCAGTTCTATAAGCTGGCTGTACAGAGAGGCAGTTCACAGGAGTTCTGCAGCTTGAGTGTTGGAACTGAGCTTAGGGGAGTTCTGTAGCATGGGATTAGTCTAATGCAGTAAGCTTGATTTCTGTAGCATGAGTGTAGAATATGCAGCTTTACTGGATTTCTGTAAGCTGGATGTAGAGAGAGGCAGTTCACAGTAGTTCTGCAGCTCAAATGTATAAGAAACAGTTTATGGGAGTTCTGTTGCTTGGGAGTAGGCATAGGCAGTATGCTGGTTTTCTGTAGCCTGTGTGCAGGAGACGCAGCTAACCTGAGTTCTGTAAGGTGGGTGTACAGAGAGGCAGTTTACATGAGTGTAGGAGATGCAGCTTACCGGATTTCTGTAAGCTAGATGTTGAGAGAGGCAGTCTCCAGGAGTTCTGCAGCCTGAGTGTAGGAGACTCGGTTTACGGGAGTTCTGTCGATTCTGACTAGGCATATGCACTATGCGGGATTTCTATAGCATTCGTGCAGGAGACACATATTATGGGCGTTTTGTGAACCAGCTCTAGAGCGAGGCCATTTACAGGAGTCCTGTTGCCTGACTGTAGTAGACACAGTCTGTGGGAGTTCTGTTGCTTGGGAGTAGGCATACCCCTATGCAGCCTTTTTGTAGCCTGAATGTAGGAGACGCAACTTACTGGAGTTCTGCAAGCTGGCAGTACAGAGCCGTAGTTTACAGGAGTTCTGCAGCCTGAGTGTAGGAGACTAAGTGTAGGAGATGCAGCTTACCGGATTTCTGTAAGCTGGATGTTGAGAGAGGCAGTCTCCAGGAGTTCTGCAGCCTGAGTGTAGGAGACTCGGTTTACGGGAGTTCTGTCGATTCTGACTAGGCATATGCACTATGCGGGATTTCTATAGCATTCGTGCAGGAGACACATATTATGGGCGTTTTGTGAACCAGCTCTAGACTGAGGCCATTTACAGGAGTCCTGTTGCCTGACTGTAGTAGACACAGTCTGTGGGAGTTCTGTTGCTTGGGAGTAGGCATACCCCTATGCGGCCTTTTTGTAGCCTGAATGTAGGAGACGCAGCTTAAAGCAGTTCTATAAGCTGGGTGTACAGAGAGGCAGTTTACAGGAGTTTTGCAGCCTGAGTGTAGGAGACTCAGTTTACGGGAGTTCTGTAGCATGGGAATAGTCATGCGCAGTAAGCGGAATTTCTGTCACGAGTGTAGGAGATGCAGCTTACCGGATTTCTGTAAGCTGGATGATGAGAGAGGCAGTTTACAGGAGTTGTGCAGCCTGAGTGTAGGAGACTCAGTTTTTCAGATTTCTGTAGTTTCTGAGAAGGCATTCACACTATGCGGGATTTCTGTAGCATGCGTATAAGGAAAACACTTTACGGGAGTTTTATAACATTGATGTAGAGGGACGCAGTTCACAGTAGTTCTGCAGCCTGAATATATAAGACACAGTTCATGGGAGTTCTGTTGCTTGAGAGTAGGCAGAGGCAGTATATGGGTTTCCCGTGGCCTGAGTGCAGGAGACGCAGTTTAAAGCAGTTCTATAAGCTGGCTGTACAGAGAGGCAGTTTACAGGAGTTCTGCAGCCTGAGTGTAGGAGACTCAGTTTACGGGAGTTCTGTAGCACGGGACTAGCCATACGAAGTAAGCGGGATTTCTGTAGCATGAGTGTAGAAGATGCAGCTTACTGGATTTCTGTAAGTCGGATGTAGAGAGCGGCAGTTTACAGGAATTGTGCAGCCTGAGTATAGGAGACTCAGTGAACCAGGTTTCTGTAGAATCTGAGAAGGCATTCCTACTATTCGGGATTTCTGTAGCATGAGTATAGGAAAACACTTTACGGAAGTTTTGTAACACACATGTAGGCAGACGCGTATCACAGTAGTTCTGCAGCCTGAATGTATAAGACACAGTTTATAGGAGTTCTTTTGCTTGGGAGTAGGTATAGGCAGTATATGGGTTTTCTGTGGCCTGAGTGCAGGAGACGCAGTGTTATAAGTGCAGTTCTATAAGCTGGCTGTACAGAGAGGCAGTTCACAGGAGTTCTGCAGCTTGAGTGTTGGAACTGCGCTTAGGGGAGTTCTGTAGCATGGGATTAGTCTAATGCAGTAAGCTTGATTTCTGTAGCATGAGTGTAGAAGATGCAGCTTTACTGGATTTCTGTAAGCTGGATGTAGAGAGAGGCAGTTCACAGTAGTTCTGCAGCTCAAATGTATAAGAAACAGTTTATGGGAGTTCTGTTGCTTGGGAGTAGGCATAGGCAGTATGCTGGTTTTCTGTAGCCTGGGTGCAGGAGACGCAGCTAACCTGAGTTCTGTAAGGTGGGTGTACAGAGAGGCAGTTTACATGAGTGTAGGAGATGCAGCTTACAGGATTTCTGTAAGCTAGATGTTGAGAGAGGCAGTCTCCAGGAGTTCTGCAGCCTGAGTGTAGGAGACTCGGTTTACGGGAGTTCTGTCGATTCTGACTAGGCATATGCACTATGCGGGATTTCTATAGCATTCGTGCAGGAGACACATATTATGGGCGTTTTGTGAACCAGCTCTAGAGCGAGGCCATTTACAGGAGTTCTGCTGCCTGACTGTAGTAGACACAGTCTGTGGGAGTTCTGTTGCTTGGGAGTAGGCATACCCCTATGCAGCCTTTTTGTAGCCTGAATGTAGGAGACGCAACTTACTGGAGTTCTGCAAGCTGGCAGTGCAGAGCCGTAGTTTACAGGAGTTCTGCAGCCTGAGTGTAGGAGACTAAGTGTAGGAGATGCAGCTTACGGGATTTCTGTAAGCTGGATGTTGAGAGAGGCAGTCTCCAGGAGTTCTGCAGCCTGAGTGTAGCAGACTCGCTTTACGGGAGTTCTGTCGATTCTGACTAGGCATATGCACTATGCGGGATTTCTATAGCATTCGTGCAGGAGACACATATTATGGGCGTTTTGTGAACCAGCTCTAGAGCGAGGCCATTTACAGGAGTTCTGTTAGCTGACTGTAGTAGACACAGTCTGTGGGAGTTCTGTTGCTTGGGAGTAGGCATACCCCTATGCGGCCTTTTTGTAGCCTGAATGTAGGAGACGCAGCTTAAAGCAGTTCTATAAGCTGGGTGTACAGAGAGGCAGTTTACAGGAGTTTTGCAGCCTGAGTGTGGGAGACTCAGTTTACGGGAGTTCTGTAGCACGGGACTAGCCATACGAAGTAAGCGGGATTTCTGTAGCATGAGTGTAGAAGATGCAGCTTACTGGATTTCTGTAAGTCGGATGTAGAGAGCGGCAGTTTACAGGAATTGTGCAGCCTGAGTATAGGAGACTCAGTGAACCAGGTTTCTGTAGAATCTGAGAAGGCATTCCTACTATTCGGGATTTCTGTAGCATGAGTATAGGAAAACACTTTACGGAAGTTTTGTAACACACATGTAGGCAGACGCGTATCACAGTAGTTCTGCAGCCTGAATGTATAAGACACAGTTTATAGGAGTTCTTTTGCTTGGGAGTAGGTATAGGCAGTATATGGGTTTTCTGTGGCCTGAGTGCAGGAGACGCAGTGTTATAAGTGCAGTTCTATAAGCTGGCTGTACAGAGAGGCAGTTCACAGGAGTTCTGCAGCTTGAGTGTTGGAACTGCGCTTAGGGGAGTTCTGTAGCATGGGATTAGTCTAATGCAGTAAGCTTGATTTCTGTAGCATGAGTGTGGAAGATGCAGCTTTACTGGATTTCTGTAAGCTGGATGTAGAGAGAGGCAGTTCACAGTAGTTCTGCAGCTCAAATGTATAAGAAACAGTTTATGGGAGTTCTGTTGCTTGGGAGTAGGCATAGGCAGTATGCTGGTTTTCTGTAGCCTGGGTGCAGGAGACGCAGCTAACCTGAGTTCAGTAAGGTGGGTGTACAGAGAGGCAGTTTGCATGAGTGTAGGAGATGCAGCTTACAGGATTTCTGTAAGCTAGATGTTGAGAGAGGCAGTCTCCAGGAGTTCTGCAGCCTGAGTGTAGGAGACTCGGTTTACGGGAGTTCTGTCGATTCTGACTAGGCATATGCACTATGCAGGATTTCTATAGCATTCGTGCAGGAGACACATATTATGGGCGTTTTGTGAACCAGCTCTAGAGCGAGGCCATTTACAGGAGTTCTGTTGCCTGACTGTAGTAGACACAGTCTGTGGGAGTTCTGTTGCTTGGGAGTAGGCATACCCCTATGCAGCCTTTTTGTAGCCTGAATGTAGGAGACGCAACTTACTGGAGTTCTGCAAGCTGGCAGTACAGAGCCATAGTTGACAGGAGTTCTGCAGCCTGAGTGTAGGAGACTAAGTGTAGGAGATGCAGCTTACGGGATTTCTGTAAGCTGGATGTTGAGAGAGGCAGTCTCCAGGAGTTCTGCAGCCTGAGTGTAGGAGACTCGGTTTACGGGAGTTCTGTCGATTCTGACTAGGCATATGCACTATGCGGGATTTCTATAGCATTCGTGCAGGAGACACATATTATGGGCGTTTTGTGAACCAGCTCTAGAGCGAGGCCATTTACAGGAGTTCTGTTGCCTGAGTGTAGTAGACACAGTTTATGGGAGTTCTGTTGTTTGGGAGTAGGCATACCCCTATGCGGCCTTTTTGTAGCCTGAATGTAGGAGACGCAGCTTAAAGCAGTTCTATAAGCTGGGTGTACAGAGAGGCAGTTTACAGGAGTTTTGCAGCCTGAGTGTAGGAGACTCAGTTTACGGGAGTTCTGTAGCATGGGAATAGTCATGCGCAGTAAGCGGAATTTCTGTCACGAGTGTAGGAGATGCAGCTTACCGGATTTCTGTAAGCTGGATGATGAGAGAGGCAGTTTACAGGAGTTGTGCAGCCTGAGTGTAGGAGACTCAGTTTTTCAGATTTCTGTAGTTTCTGAGAAGGCATTCACACTATGCGGGATTTCTGTAGCATGCGTATAAGGAAAACACTTTACGGGAGTTTTATAACATTGATGTAGAGGGACGCAGTTCACAGTAGTTCTGCAGCCTGAATATATAAGACACAGTTCATGGGAGTTCTGTTGCTTGAGAGTAGGCAGAGGCAGTATATGGGTTTCCCGTGGCCTGAGTGCAGGAGACGCAGTTTAAAGCAGTTCTATAAGCTGGCTGTACAGAGAGGCAGTTTACAGGAGTTCTGCAGCCTGAGTGTAGGAGACTCAGTTTACGGGAGTTCTGTAGCACGGGACTAGCCATACGAAGTAAGCGGGATTTCTGTAGCATGAGTGTAGAAGATGCAGCTTACTGGATTTCTGTAAGTCGGATGTAGAGAGCGGCAGTTTACAGGAATTGTGCAGCCTGAGTATAGGAGACTCAGTGAACCAGGTTTCTGTAGAATCTGAGAAGGCATTCCTACTATTCGGGATTTCTGTAGCATGAGTATAGGAAAACACTTTACGGAAGTTTAGTAACACACATGTAGGCAGACGCGTATCACAGTAGTTCTGCAGCCTGAATGTATAAGACACAGTTTATAGGAGTTCTTTTGCTTGGGAGTAGGTATAGGCAGTATATGGGTTTTCTGTGGCCTGAGTGCAGGAGACGCAGTGTTATAAGTGCAGTTCTATAAGCTGGCTGTACAGAGAGGCAGTTCACAGGAGTTCTGCAGCTTGAGTGTTGGAACTGAGCTTAGGGGAGTTCTGTAGCATGGGATTAGTCTAATGCAGTAAGCTTGATTTCTGTAGCATGAGTGTAGAATATGCAGCTTTACTGGATTTCTGTAAGCTGGATGTAGAGAGAGGCAGTTCACAGTAGTTCTGCAGCTCAAATGTATAAGAAACAGTTTATGGGAGTTCTGTTGCTTGGGAGTAGGCATAGGCAGTATGCTGGTTTTCTGTAGCCTGTGTGCAGGAGACGCAGCTAACCTGAGTTCTGTAAGGTGGGTGTACAGAGAGGCAGTTTACATGAGTGTAGGAGATGCAGCTTACCGGATTTCTGTAAGCTAGATGTTGAGAGAGGCAGTCTCCAGGAGTTCTGCAGCCTGAGTGTAGGAGACTCGGTTTACGGGAGTTCTGTCGATTCTGACTAGGCATATGCACTATGCGGGATTTCTATAGCATTCGTGCAGGAGACACATATTATGGGCGTTTTGTGAACCAGCTCTAGAGCGAGGCCATTTACAGGAGTCCTGTTGCCTGACTGTAGTAGACACAGTCTGTGGGAGTTCTGTTGCTTGGGAGTAGGCATACCCCTATGCAGCCTTTTTGTAGCCTGAATGTAGGAGACGCAACTTACTGGAGTTCTGCAAGCTGGCAGTACAGAGCCGTAGTTTACAGGAGTTCTGCAGCCTGAGTGTAGGAGACTAAGTGTAGGAGATGCAGCTTACCGGATTTCTGTAAGCTGGATGTTGAGAGAGGCAGTCTCCAGGAGTTCTGCAGCCTGAGTGTAGGAGACTCGGTTTACGGGAGTTCTGTCGATTCTGACTAGGCATATGCACTATGCGGGATTTCTATAGCATTCGTGCAGGAGACACATATTATGGGCGTTTTGTGAACCAGCTCTAGACTGAGGCCATTTACAGGAGTCCTGTTGCCTGACTGTAGTAGACACAGTCTGTGGGAGTTCTGTTGCTTGGGAGTAGGCATACCCCTATGCGGCCTTTTTGTAGCCTGAATGTAGGAGACGCAGCTTAAAGCAGTTCTATAAGCTGGGTGTACAGAGAGGCAGTTTACAGGAGTTTTGCAGCCTGAGTGTAGGAGACTCAGTTTACGGGAGTTCTGTAGCATGGGAATAGTCATGCGCAGTAAGCGGAATTTCTGTCACGAGTGTAGGAGATGCAGCTTACCGGATTTCTGTAAGCTGGATGATGAGAGAGGCAGTTTACAGGAGTTGTGCAGCCTGAGTGTAGGAGACTCAGTTTTTCAGATTTCTGTAGTTTCTGAGAAGGCATTCACACTATGCGGGATTTCTGTAGCATGCGTATAGGAAAACACTTTACGGGAGTTTTATAACATTGATGTAGAGGGACACAGTTCACAGTAGTTCTGCAGCCTGAATATATAAGACACAGTTCATGGGAGTTTTGTTGCTTGAGAGTAGGCAGAGGCAGTATATGGGTTTCCCGTGGCCTGAGTGCAGGAGACGCAGTTTAAAGCAGTTCTATAAGCTGGCTGTACAGAGAGGCAGTTTACAGGAGTTCTGCAGCCTGAGTGTAGGAGACTCAGTTTACGGGAGTTCTGTAGCACGGGACTAGCCATACGAAGTAAGCGGGATTTCTGTAGCATGAGTGTAGAAGATGCAGCTTACTGGATTTCTGTAAGTCGGATGTAGAGAACGGCAGTTTACAGGAATTGTGCAGCCTGAGTATAGGAGACTCAGTGAACCAGGTTTCTGTAGAATCTGAGAAGGCATTCCTACTATTCGGGATTTCTGTAGCATGAGTATAGGAAAACACTTTACGGAAGTTTTGTAACACACATGTAGGCAGACGCGTATCACAGTAGTTCTGCAGCCTGAATGTATAAGACACAGTTTATAGGAGTTCTTTTGCTTGGGAGTAGGTATAGGCAGTATATGGGTTTTCTGTGGCCTGAGTGCAGGAGACGCAGTGTTATAAGTGCAGTTCTATAAGCTGGCTGTACAGAGAGGCAGTTCACAGGAGTTCTGCAGCTTGAGTGTTGGAACTGCGCTTAGGGGAGTTCTGTAGCATGGGATTAGTCTAATGCAGTAAGCTTGATTTCTGTAGCATGAGTGTAGAAGATGCAGCTTACTGGATTTCTGTAAGCTGGATGTAGAGAGAGGCAGTTCACAGTAGTTCTGCAGCTCAAATGTATAAGAAACAGTTTATGGGAGTTCTGTTGCTTGGGAGTAGGCATAGGCAGTATGCTGGTTTTCTGTAGCCTGGGTGCAGGAGACGCAGCTAACCTGAGTTCTGTAAGGTGGGTGTACAGAGAGGCAGTTTACATGAGTGTAGGAGATGCAGCTTACAGGATTTCTGTAAGCTAGATGTTGAGAGAGGCAGTCTCCAGGAGTTCTGCAGCCTGAGTGTAGGAGACTCGGTTTACGGGAGTTCTGTCGATTCTGACTAGGCATATGCACTATGCGGGATTTCTATAGCATTCGTGCAGGAGACACATATTATGGGCATTTTGTGAACCAGCTCTAGAGCGAGGCCATTTACAGGAGTCCTGTTGCCTGACTGTAGTAGACACAGTCTGTGGGAGTTCTGTTGCTTGGGAGTAGGCATACCCCTATGCGGCCTTTTTGTAGCCTGAATGTAGGAGACGCAACTTAACTGGAGTTCTGCAAGCTGGCAGTACAGAGCCGTAGTTTACAGGAGTTCTGCAGCCTGAGTGTAGGAGACTAAGTGTAGGAGATGCAGCTTACCGGATTTCTGTAAGCTGGATGTTGAGAGAGGCAGTCTCCAGGAGTTCTGCAGCCTGAGTGTAGGAGACTCAGTTTACGGGAGTTCTGTCGATTCTGACTAGGCATATGCACTATGCGGGATTTCTATAGCATTCGTGCAGGAGACACATATTATGGGCGTTTTGTGAACCAGCTCTAGAGCGAGGCCATTTACAGGAGTTCTGTTGCCTGAGTGTAGTAGACACAGTTTATGGGAGTTCTGTTGTTTGGGAGTAGGCATACCCCTATGCGGCCTTTTTGTAGCCTGAATGTAGGAGACGCAGCTTAAAGCAGTTCTATAAGCTGGGTGTACAGAGAGGCAGTTTACAGGAGTTTTGCAGCCTGAGTGTAGGAGACTCAGTTTACGGGAGTTCTGTAGCATGGGAATAGTCATGCGCAGTAAGCGGAATTTCTGTCACGAGTGTAGGAGATGCAGCTTACCGGATTTCTGTAAGCTGGATGATGAGAGAGGCAGTTTACAGGAGTTGTGCAGCCTGAGTGTAGGAGACTCAGTTTTTCAGATTTCTGTAGTTTCTGAGAAGGCATTCACACTATGCGGGATTTCTGTAGCATGCGTATAAGGAAAACACTTTACGGGAGTTTTATAACATTGATGTAGAGGGACGCAGTTCACAGTAGTTCTGCAGCCTGAATATATAAGACACAGTTCATGGGAGTTCTGTTGCTTGAGAGTAGGCAGAGGCAGTATATGGGTTTCCCGTGGCCTGAGTGCAGGAGACGCAGTTTAAAGCAGTTCTATAAGCTGGCTGTACAGAGAGGCAGTTTACAGGAGTTCTGCAGCCTGAGTGTAGGAGACTCAGTTTACGGGAGTTCTGTAGCACGGGACTAGCCATACGAAGTAAGCGGGATTTCTGTAGCATGAGTGTAGAAGATGCAGCTTACTGGATTTCTGTAAGTCGGATGTAGAGAGCGGCAGTTTACAGGAATTGTGCAGCCTGAGTATAGGAGACTCAGTGAACCAGGTTTCTGTAGAATCTGAGAAGGCATTCCTACTATTCGGGATTTCTGTAGCATGAGTATAGGAAAACACTTTACGGAAGTTTTGTAACACACATGTAGGCAGACGCGTATCACAGTAGTTCTGCAGCCTGAATGTATAAGACACAGTTTATAGGAGTTCTTTTGCTTGGGAGTAGGTATAGGCAGTATATGGGTTTTCTGTGGCCTGAGTGCAGGAGACGCAGTGTTATAAGTGCAGTTCTATAAGCTGGCTGTACAGAGAGGCAGTTCACAGGAGTTCTGCAGCTTGAGTGTTGGAACTGCGCTTAGGGGAGTTCTGTAGCATGGGATTAGTCTAATGCAGTAAGCTTGATTTCTGTAGCATGAGTGTAGAAGATGCAGCTTTACTGGATTTCTGTAAGCTGGATGTAGAGAGAGGCAGTTCACAGTAGTTCTGCAGCTCAAATGTATAAGAAACAGTTTATGGGAGTTCTGTTGCTTGGGAGTAGGCATAGGCAGTATGCTGGTTTTCTGTAGCCTGGGTGCAGGAGACGCAGCTAACCTGAGTTCTGTAAGGTGGGTGTACAGAGAGGCAGTTTACATGAGTGTAGGAGATGCAGCTTACAGGATTTCTGTAAGCTAGATGTTGAGAGAGGCAGTCTCCAGGAGTTCTGCAGCCTGAGTGTAGGAGACTCGGTTTACGGGAGTTCTGTCGATTCTGACTAGGCATATGCACTATGCGGGATTTCTATAGCATTCGTGCAGGAGACACATATTATGGGCGTTTTGTGAACCAGCTCTAGAGCGAGGCCATTTACAGGAGTTCTGCTGCCTGACTGTAGTAGAAACAGTCTGTGGGAGTTCTGTTGCTTGGGAGTAGGCATACCCCTATGCAGCCTTTTTGTAGCCTGAATGTAGGAGACGCAACTTACTGGAGTTCTGCAAGCTGGCAGTGCAGAGCCGTAGTTTACAGGAGTTCTGCAGCCTGAGTGTAGGAGACTAAGTGTAGGAGATGCAGCTTACGGGATTTCTGTAAGCTGGATGTTGAGAGAGGCAGTCTCCAGGAGTTCTGCAGCCTGAGTGTAGGAGACTCGCTTTACGGGAGTTCTGTCGATTCTGACTAGGCATATGCACTATGCGGGATTTCTATAGCATTCGTGCAGGAGACACATATTATGGGCGTTTTGTGAACCAGCTCTAGAGCGAGGCCATTTACAGGAGTTCTGTTAGCTGACTGTAGTAGACACAGTCTGTGGGAGTTCTGTTGCTTGGGAGTAGGCATACCCCTATGCGGCCTTTTTGTAGCCTGAATGTAGGAGACGCAGCTTAAAGCAGTTCTATAAGCTGGGTGTACAGAGAGGCAGTTTACAGGAGTTTTGCAGCCTGAGTGTGGGAGACTCAGTTTACGGGAGTTCTGTAGCACGGGACTAGCCATACGAAGTAAGCGGGATTTCTGTAGCATGAGTGTAGAAGATGCAGCTTACTGGATTTCTGTAAGTCGGATGTAGAGAGCGGCAGTTTACAGGAATTGTGCAGCCTGAGTATAGGAGACTCAGTGAACCAGGTTTCTGTAGAATCTGAGAAGGCATTCCTACTATTCGGGATTTCTGTAGCATGAGTATAGGAAAACACTTTACGGAAGTTTTGTAACACACATGTAGGCAGACGCGTATCACAGTAGTTCTGCAGCCTGAATGTATAAGACACAGTTTATAGGAGTTCTTTTGCTTGGGAGTAGGTATAGGCAGTATATGGGTTTTCTGTGGCCTGAGTGCAGGAGACGCAGTGTTATAAGTGCAGTTCTATAAGCTGGCTGTACAGAGAGGCAGTTCACAGGAGTTCTGCAGCTTGAGTGTTGGAACTGCGCTTAGGGGAGTTCTGTAGCATGGGATTAGTCTAATGCAGTAAGCTTGATTTCTGTAGCATGAGTGTGGAAGATGCAGCTTTACTGGATTTCTGTAAGCTGGATGTAGAGAGAGGCAGTTCACAGTAGTTCTGCAGCTCAAATGTATAAGAAACAGTTTATGGGAGTTCTGTTGCTTGGGAGTAGGCATAGGCAGTATGCTGGTTTTCTGTAGCCTGGGTGCAGGAGACGCAGCTAACCTGAGTTCAGTAAGGTGGGTGTACAGAGAGGCAGTTTGCATGAGTGTAGGAGATGCAGCTTACCGGATTTCTGTAAGCTGGATGTTGAGAGAGGCAGTCTCCAGGAGTTCTGCAGCCTGAGTGTAGGAGACTCGGTTTACGGGAGTTCTGTCGATTCT
This sequence comes from Oryctolagus cuniculus, assembly GCF_051225735.1. Taxonomy (NCBI): domain Eukaryota; kingdom Metazoa; phylum Chordata; class Mammalia; order Lagomorpha; family Leporidae; genus Oryctolagus; species Oryctolagus cuniculus. Next base: position 132,710,911 of record NC_142867.1, read on the forward strand.
GACTAGGCATATGCACTATGCAGGATTTCTATAGCATTCGTGCAGGAGACACATATTATGGGCGTTTTGTGAACCAGCTCTAGAGCGAGGCCATTTACAGGAGTTCTGTTGCCTGACTGTAGTAGACACAGTCTGTGGGAGTTCTGTTGCTTGGGAGTAGGCATACCCCTATGCAGCCTTTTTGTAGCCTGAATGTAGGAGACGCAACTTACTGGAGTTCTGCAAGCTGGCAGTACAGAGCCATAGTTGACAGGAGTTCTGCAGCCTGAGTGTAGGAGACTAAGTGTAGGAGATGCAGCTTACGGGATTTCTGTAAGCTGGATGTTGAGAGAGGCAGTCTCCAGGAGTTCTGCAGCCTGAGTGTAGGAGACTCGGTTTACGGGAGTTCTGTCGATTCTGACTAGGCATATGCACTATGCGGGATTTCTATAGCATTCGTGCAGGAGACACATATTATGGGCGTTTTGTGAACCAGCTCTAGAGCGAGGCCATTTACAGGAGTTCTGTTGCCTGAGTGTAGTAGACACAGTTTATGGGAGTTCTGTTGTTTGGGAGTAGGCATACCCCTATGCGGCCTTTTTGTAGCCTGAATGTAGGAGACGCAGCTTAAAGCAGTTCTATAAGCTGGGTGTACAGAGAGGCAGTTTACAGGAGTTTTGCAGCCTGAGTGTAGGAGACTCAGTTTACGGGAGTTCTGTAGCATGGGAATAGTCATGCGCAGTAAGCGGAATTTCTGTCACGAGTGTAGGAGATGCAGCTTACCGGATTTCTGTAAGCTGGATGATGAGAGAGGCAGTTTACAGGAGTTGTGCAGCCTGAGTGTAGGAGACTCAGTTTTTCAGATTTCTGTAGTTTCTGAGAAGGCATTCACACTATGCGGGATTTCTGTAGCATGCGTATAAGGAAAACACTTTACGGGAGTTTTATAACATTGATGTAGAGGGACGCAGTTCACAGTAGTTCTGCAGCCTGAATATATAAGACACAGTTCATGGGAGTTCTGTTGCTTGAGAGTAGGCAGAGGCAGTATATGGGTTTCCCGTGGCCTGAGTGCAGGAGACGCAGTTTAAAGCAGTTCTATAAGCTGGCTGTACAGAGAGGCAGTTTACAGGAGTTCTGCAGCCTGAGTGTAGGAGACTCAGTTTACGGGAGTTCTGTAGCACGGGACTAGCCATACGAAGTAAGCGGGATTTCTGTAGCATGAGTGTAGAAGATGCAGCTTACTGGATTTCTGTAAGTCGGATGTAGAGAGCGGCAGTTTACAGGAATTGTGCAGCCTGAGTATAGGAGACTCAGTGAACCAGGTTTCTGTAGAATCTGAGAAGGCATTCCTACTATTCGGGATTTCTGTAGCATGAGTATAGGAAAACACTTTACGGAAGTTTAGTAACACACATGTAGGCAGACGCGTATCACAGTAGTTCTGCAGCCTGAATGTATAAGACACAGTTTATAGGAGTTCTTTTGCTTGGGAGTAGGTATAGGCAGTATATGGGTTTTCTGTGGCCTGAGTGCAGGAGACGCAGTGTTATAAGTGCAGTTCTATAAGCTGGCTGTACAGAGAGGCAGTTCACAGGAGTTCTGCAGCTTGAGTGTTGGAACTGCGCTTAGGGGAGTTCTGTAGCATGGGATTAGTCTAATGCAGTAAGCTTGATTTCTGTAGCATGAGTGTAGAAGATGCAGCTTACTGGATTTCTGTAAGCTGGATGTAGAGAGAGGCAGTTCACAGTAGTTCTGCAGCTCAAATGTATAAGAAACAGTTTATGGGAGTTCTGTTGCTTGGGAGTAGGCATAGGCAGTATGCTGGTTTTCTGTAGCCTGGGTGCAGGAGACGCAGCTAACCTGAGTTCTGTAAGGTGGGTGTACAGAGAGGCAGTTTACATGAGTGTAGGAGATGCAGCTTACAGGATTTCTGTAAGCTAGATGTTGAGAGAGGCAGTCTCCAGGAGTTCTGCAGCCTGAGTGTAGGAGACTCGGTTTACGGGAGTTCTGTCGATTCTGACTAGGCATATGCACTATGCGGGATTTCTATAGCATTCGTGCAGGAGACACATATTATGGGCATTTTGTGAACCAGCTCTAGAGCGAGGCCATTTACAGGAGTCCTGTTGCCTGACTGTAGTAGACACAGTCTGTGGGAGTTCTGTTGCTTGGGAGTAGGCATACCCCTATGCGGCCTTTTTGTAGCCTGAATGTAGGAGACGCAACTTACTGGAGTTCTGCAAGCTGGCAGTACAGAGCCGTAGTTTACAGGAGTTCTGCAGCCTGAGTGTAGGAGACTAAGTGTAGGAGATGCAGCTTACCGGATTTCTGTAAGCTGGATGTTGAGAGAGGCAGTCTCCAGGAGTTCTGCAGCCTGAGTGTAGGAGACTCAGTTTACGGGAGTTCTGTCGATTCTGACTAGGCATATGCACTATGCGGGATTTCTATAGCATTCGTGCAGGAGACACATATTATGGGCGTTTTGTGAACCAGCTCTAGAGCGAGGCCATTTACAGGAGTTCTGTTGCCTGAGTGTAGTAGACACAGTTTATGGGAGTTCTGTTGTTTGGGAGTAGGCATACCCCTATGCGGCCTTTTTGTAGCCTGAATGTAGGAGACGCAGCTTAAAGCAGTTCTATAAGCTGGGTGTACAGAGAGGCAGTTTACAGGAGTTTTGCAGCCTGAGTGTAGGAGACTCAGTTTACGGGAGTTCTGTAGCATGGGAATAGTCATGCGCAGTAAGCGGAATTTCTGTCACGAGTGTAGGAGATGCAGCTTACCGGATTTCTGTAAGCTGGATGATGAGAGAGGCAGTTTACAGGAGTTGTGCAGCCTGAGTGTAGGAGACTCAGTTTTTCAGATTTCTGTAGTTTCTGAGAAGGCATTCACACTATGCGGGATTTCTGTAGCATGCGTATAGGAAAACACTTTACGGGAGTTTTATAACATTGATGTAGAGGGACACAGTTCACAGTAGTTCTGCAGCCTGAATATATAAGACACAGTTTATGGGAGTTCTGTTGCTTGAGAGTAGGCAGAAGCATTATATGGGTTTCCCGTGGCCTGAGTGCAGGAGACGCAGTTTAAAGCAGTTCTATAAGCTGGCTGTACAGAGAGGCAGTTTACAGGAGTTCTGCAGCCTGAGTGTAGGAGACTCAGTTTACGGGAGTTCTGTAGCATGGGACTTGCCATACGAAGTAAGCGGGATTTCTGTAGCATGAGTGTAGAAGATGCAGCTTACTGGATTTCTGTAAGTCGGATGTAGAGAGAGGCAGTTACAGCAGTTGTGCAGCCTGAGTTTAGGAGACTGAATTTACCGGAGTTCTGTAGCATGGGAGTAGTCATACGCAGTAAGCGGAAATTCTGTAGCATGAGTGTAGGAGATGCAGCTCACCGGATTTCTGTAAGCTGGATGATGAGAGAGGCAGTTTACAGGAGTTCTGCATCCTGAGTGTAGGAGACTCAGTTTATGTGAATTCTGTAGCATGGGTATAGCCTTACGAAGTAAGCAGTATTTATGTAGCATGAGTGTAGGAGATGCAGCTTATAGGATTTCTGTAAACTAGATGTCGAGATAGGCAGTTTACAGGAGTTGTGCAGACTGAGTGCAGTAGACACAGCTTATGGGATTTCTGTAGCTTTGGAATAGGCATAGGCAGTGTGCGGGATATCTGTAGTATTAGTGTAGGAGACACCGCTTACAGGATTTCTGTAAGTGTATGTAGAGAGAGGAAGTTTATAGGAGTTCTGCAACCTGAGTGTGGGAGACTCAGTTTCCTAGAGTTCTGTAGATTCTGAGTAGGCATACACACTATGCGGGATTTCTATATCATGAGTTTAGGACATAGAGTTCTCAAGTGTTGTGTAAGCTAGCTCTAGAGCTAGGCCGTTTACAGGAATTCTTCTGCCTGAGTGTAGGATTCTCAGTTTATGGGAGTTCTTTAGCAAGGGATTTGCCATACCTAGTATGTAGGTTTTCTGTAGCCTGAGTGCAGGAGACGCAGCTTACTGGAGTTCTGTAAGCTGGCAGTGCAGAGAGGCAGTTTACAGGAGTTGTGCAGCCTGAGTGTTGGAGACTTAGTTTAGGGTAGTTCTGTAGCACGGGAGTAGCCATACACAGTATGCAGGATTTCTCCAGTCTGAGTGTAGGAGACGCAGCTTCTGTAAGCTGGGCATATAGAGGGGCTGTTCACAGGAGTTCTGCAGCCTGAGTGTCGTAGACTCAGTTTATGTGAGTTCAGTAGATTCTGACTAGGCATACGCACTATGTGGCAATTCTGGAGTTCTGGATGCGTGTTGTGCAGTGAAGCAGTTTATAGTTTTTCAGCCTGAGTATAGGAAATTCAGTTTCTTGCAGTTCTGTAGCATGAGGTTAGCCATACGCAGTATGCAGGATTTTTGTTGCATGAGTGTAGGAGACATAGTTTACAGGTGTTGTGTAAGCTAGCTCTAGAGCAAAGCTGGTTACAGGAGTTCTGCTGCCTGAGTGTAGTAGACATAGTTTATGGGAGGTCTGTAGCTTGGGAGTAGGCATACGCATTATTTGGGATTTCTGTAGCCTGAGTGTAGGAGACGCAGCTTATTGGAGTTCTGTAAGCTGGGTGTACAGAGAGGCAATTTACAGGTGTTCTGAAGCCTGCTTGTAGGAGACTCAGTTTACAGGAGTTCTGTAGATTCTGAGTAGGCATACGCAGTTTGTGGGTTTTCTGTAGCCTGAATGTAGAAGAGCAGCTTACTGGAGTTTTGTAAGCTGGGTGTACAGAGTCAGTTACAGGAGTTCTGCAGCCTGAGTGTTGGAGACTCAGTTTATGTTAGTTCTGTATATTCTGAATAGGCACACACATTATGTGGGATTTCTGTAGCATGAATGTAGGAGACACAGTTTACAAGCATTGTTTAAGCTAGCTATAGAGCGAGGCTGTTTATAGGAGTTCTGCAGCCTGCGTGAAGCAGACACAGTTTATGCTAGTTTTGTAGCAAGGGAGTATACATATGAAGTATGCGGGTTTTCTGTAGCCTGAGTGTAGGAGATGCAGCTTACTGGAGTTCTGTAAGCTGGCAGTACAGAGAGTCAGTTTACAGGAGTTCTGCAGCCTGAGTGTAGGAGACTCATTTTACATAACCCTAGCCTTAGCCCTAGACTTAACACAAATCCTAATCCTAATTCAAGCACTAGCCCTAACCTTAACCCTAGCCCTACCCTACCCCTAAACATAAACTTAACTGTAGACCTAGCCATAATGCTCACCCTAACCCTAGCCTTAACCCTAATCCTATTCTGGACCTAGCCATAGCCCTAGCCCTAACCCTAAACCTAACACTTGCCTTAACCCTAACCCTTATCCTAGCCCTAGCCCTAGACCTAACCCACACCTGAACCCTAACCCCAGTCGTAGCCCTAGCCCTAAACCTAACCCTAACCCTAACACTAGCCCTAACCCTAACTCTTATCCTTACCGTAACCCTAGCCCTAGCTAACCGTAACAGTAGCCGTAGCCCTAACTCTAACCCTAGCCCTAGACCTAGCCCTAAGCTTAACCCTAACACTCATTGTCATGCTAAACCTAGTCCTAGCCCTAGCCCAAATCTAACCCTAACCCAAACCCTAGCCCTAGCCCTAACCCTCACCCTATCCCTTACCCTTGCTCTAACACTAGCCATAACCCTAGCCCTAGCCCTAGCCCTAGGCCTAACCCTCACCCTCACCCTAGCCCTAGCTCTAACACTAGCCATAACCCTAGCCCTAACCCTACCATAACCCTAACCCTAGCCTTAGCCCTGGAACTAACTCTAAGCCCAACCCTAAACCTAACCTTAGCCCCAGCCCTAGCCATAGCCCTAAACTTAACCCTATCCCTATCCCTAGCCCTACCTCTTCCCTAACACTAGCCCTAGCCTTAGACCTAACCCCAATCCTAATCCTAACCCTAACACTAGCCCTAACCCTAACCCTCACCCTAGCCTAGTCTTACCATTAATCCTGGTTCTAGCCCTCGACCTTGAAATAACCCTAACCCTAACACTAGCCCTAACCTTAACCCTAGCCCTAGCTCTAACCCTAATGCTAACCCTAGCACTAGCCCTAACCCTAACCCTAGACCAGCCCTAACTCTAACCCTAATTCTAGACCTAGCCCTAGCCCTAACACTAACCCTAACACTAACAATAGCCCTAGCCCTAGCCCTGGCCTTAGCCCTAGCCCTAGCCCTCACACGAATGCTAACGTTAACCCTAACCATAGCCTTAGCCTTAACCCTAGCCCTAACCCTAACCCGAACCCTAGACCTAGCCTTAGCACTACCCTAGCCCTAACCCTAACCCTAACCCTAACACTAGCCCTAGATTTAACACTAGCCCTAACCCTAACCCTAACCCTAACCCTAGTCCTAGGCCTAACCCTAACCCTAGCCCTAGCCCTAGCCCTAAAACTAACCCTAACACTACCCTAACCCTAACTTTAGCCCTAGGCCTAACCCTAACCCTAGCCCTAGACCTAACCCTAACCATAAACCTAGGCCTAGCCCTAGCCTAACCATAAACCTAACTCTAGCCCTACCCCTAGCCCTAGCCCTAGCCCTAAATCTAACCCTAACCCTAACCCTAGCCTAGCCCTAGTCCTAACATGAACCCTAAACCTAGCTCTAGCCCTAGCCCTAACCATAGCCCTAACCCTAAGCCCAACCCTAACCCTAGACATAACCCTAGCCCTAGAGCTTGCCCTAGCCCAAGCCCAAGCCCTAACCCTAGCCCTGCCCTAACCCTAATCCTAACCCTAACCCCACCCTAGACCTAACACTAGCCCTAACCCTAACCCTAGCCCTAGCCCTAATCCTAACCCTAACCCTATAGTGCTCTCAACCTAACCCTAGCCCTATCCCTAGCCTTCTCCTAAACCTAGCCCTAACCCTAGCAATAACCCTGAACACTCACCCTCACCCTAACCGTAACTCTAGCCCTAGCGCTAGATCTAATACTAATGCTAACACTAGCCATAGACCTAGACCTAACCCTAATCCTAACCCTAAATCTAGCCCTAGCTCTAACCCTAACTATAACCCTAACCCTAACCTAGCTCTAACCCTAACTTTAAACCTAACCCTAACCCTAATTCTATCCTTAGCTCTAATCCTAACCCTAACACTAGCCCTAACCCTAACCATAGCCCTAGCCCTAGCTGTAGACCTAATAATAAACCTTACCAAAGCCCTAGCTCTAAACCTAACCCTAACCCTAACCCAACATTCACCCTAGCCCTAGCTCTAACCCTAGCCTTAGCCCTAACACTAACCCTAACAGTAACCCTAACACTAACCACAGCCCTAACCCTAGCCTTAGACCTAGAACTACCCCTAACCCTAACACTAAACCTAACCCAAGACTTAGCTCTAGCCCTAGCCCAAATCTAACTCTAACCCAAACCCTAGCCCTAAATGTAACCCTAACCCTAACCCTAGCTCTAACACTAGCCATAACCCTAGCCCTAACCCTACAATAACCCTAACCCTAGCCTTAGCCCTAGAACTAACCCTAAGTCTAACCCTAAACTTAACCCTAGACCTAGCCCTAGCCCTAACCCTAACCCTATCCCTATCCCTAGCTCTAACCCTAACCCAAGCCCTAGCCCTAGCCCTAACACTAGCCCTACCCAAATCCTAAGCCTAACCATTGCCCTAGCCCTAACCCTAAACCTAGACAAGACCTAACTCTAACCCTAATCCTAGACCTAGCCCTGGCACTAACACTAGCCCTAACACTAACCATAGCCCTAGACCTAGCCCTAACCCTAGACCTAGCCCTAGCCCTAACCCTAACTCTAAACCTAGCCCTAGCCCTAGCCATAGCCCTAGCCTTAAGCTTAACCCTAACACTCATTGTCACCCTAAACCTAGTCCTAGCACTAGCGAAATCTAACCCTAACTAAAACCCTAGCCCTAGCCCTAGCCCTAACCCTCACCCTATCCCTTGCCCTAGCTCTAACACAAGCCATAACCCTAGCCCTAGAGGGCCTCCCCGAGAACCACAAGCATTCTCTGAGGGAAGCTGGGGTGGGGAGGGGCCCCCATCCCCCGGCAGAGTCCTCCGCTGGCTGGCTTGCCTGCTCCACAGCTTGGATTGCGCAAGCACCCTCAGCCAGGGCCTCCCTGGGCTAGGGGCTGCAAGGGCGGGGCACACCCAGTCCTGACGCCCACTGGGGCCATCCAGGCGAGATGAGCTCAGAGCTGGGGTGCGGGCTGTCCCACGATGGCCTCCTGAGCCTGAGCAGCCACACGTGGGCCCTCATGTGTTCCCTGCAGGATCGCAGTCTGGGCACTCCTGTGCTCCCAGGTGCCTCCTAGGATCCCTCACCACCATTGGGCCAGGATGAGGCACAGCCCCAGGACAGCCTGTGCCACATTGCGCTTGCAGGCCCCGCCCACAGGCAGCCAGCTCCATAGACCCATGGCCATGCCCGACCCTCCAGCCTGCCTGGACAGCTGAGGAACAGAGATGGGAGGTCTCCAGGCCAAGCCTAGAGTCCCCAGGAGGCCTCTGCTGGCAGTTCCCAGGAGATGGACCTGGCTGTACCTCACCTGGCTGCTGCGCTCTTGCACCGGAAGGCAAACCTAGACGTGACCCCCCCATGCCCTGTGTTTCTGGCCGCAGCAAGCTTAGGAGCAGGATGGCCCCCTTGGTTTCCATAGGCCATTCGCACCCAGAGCCTTCAGGACCCAGCCAGCCGGCACTGCCAAGTGGCCACAGGTGCTAGCCAGAGGCAGTGGCCGGCCTCAGGAGCAAGCCTGCGGGCCTCCCCGAGCCCCACAAGCATCCTCTGAGGGAAGCTGGGGTGGGGAGGGGCCCCCACCCCCCGGCAGAGTCCTCCGCTGGCTGGCTTGCCTGCTCCCCAGCTTGCGCATGCACCCTCAGCCAGGGCCTTCCTGGGCTAGGGGCTGCAAGGGTGGGGCATGTTCCCTGGGGCTGCTGCTAGGACACACCCAGTCCTGACACCCACTGGGGCCATCCAGGCAAGATGAGCTCGGAGCTGGGGTGCGGGCTGTCCCACGACGGCCTCCTGAGCCTGAGCAGGCATGCGTGGGCCCTCGTGTGTTCCCTGCAGGACCGCAGTCTGGGCACTCCTGCGCTCCCGGGTGCCTCCTAGGATCCCCCACCTCCCTTGGGCCAGGATGAGGTACAGCCCCAGGACAGCCTGTGTCACCTTGCCCTTGCAAGCTCCACCCACGGGCAGCCAACTCTATAGACCCATGGCTACGCCCGATCCTCCAGCCTGCCTGGACAGCTGAGGAACAGAGATGGGAGGTCTCCAGTCCAAGCCCAGTGTTCCCAGTGCACGCTCCCCAGGAGGCCTCTGCTGGCAGTTCCCAGGAGATGGAGCTGGCTGTACCTCATCTGGTTGCTGCGATCTTGCACCAGAAGGCAAACCTAGATGCGATCCCCCATGCCCTGTGTTTCTGGGCGCAGCAAGCTTAGGAGTAGGCTGGCCCCCTCGGCCTCTGTAGGCCATTTGCACTCGGAGCCTTCAGGACCCAGCCAGCCGGCACTGCCAAATGGCCACAGGTGCTAGGCAGAGGCAGTAGCCGGCCTCAGGAGCAAGCCTGCAGGCCTCCCCGAGCCCCACAAGCATCCTCTGAGGGAAGCTGGGGTGGGGAGGGGCCCCCATCCCCCAGCAGAGTCCTCCGCTGGCTGGCTTGCCTGCTCCCCGGCTTGCGCATGCGCCCTCAGCCAGGGCCTTCCTCAGCTAGGGGCTGCAAGGGCGGGGCACGTTCCCTGGGGCCGCTGCTGGGACACACCCAGTCCTGATGTCCACAGGGGCCATCCAGGCAAGATGAGCTCGGAGCTGGGGTGCGGGCTGTCCCACGACGGCCTCCTGAGCCTGAGCAGGCATGCGTGGGCCCTCGTGTGTTCCCTGCAGGACCGCAGTCTGGGCACTCCTGCGCTCCCGGGCACCTCCTAGAATCCCCCACCTCCCTTGGGCCATGATGAGGCACAGCCCCAGGACAGCCTGTGCCACCTTGTGCTTGTAGGCCCCGCGAATGGGCAGCCAGCTCCATAGACCCATGGCCGCGCCCGACCCTCCAGCTGAAGAAAAGAGATGGGAGGTCTCCAGGCCAAGCCCAGAGTTCCCAGTGCACGCTCCCCAGGAGGCCTCTGCTGGCAGTTCCCAGGAGATGGAGCTGGCTGTACCTCACCTGGCTGCTGTGCTCTTGCACCGGAAGGCAAACCCAGACGCGACCCCCCCCATGCCCTGTGTTTCTGGCCGCAGCAAGCTTAGGAGCAGGCTGGCCCCCTTGGCTTCCGTAGGCCATTCGCACCCAGAGCCTTCAGGACCCAGCCAGCCGGCACTGCCAAGTGGCCACAGGTGCTAGCCAGAGGCAGTGGCTGGCCTCAGGAGCAAGCCTACGGGCCTCCCCGAGCCCCACAAGCATCCTCTGAGGGAAGCTGGGGTGGGGAGGGGCCCCCACCCCCTGGCAGAGTCCTCCGCTGGCTGGCTTGCCTTCTCCCTGGCTTGCGCATGTGGCCTCAGGCAGGGCCTTCCTCGGCTACGGGCTTCCAGGGTGGGGCACGTTCCCTGGGGCTGCTGCTGGGACACACCAAGTCCTGACGTCCCCTGGGGCCATCCAGGCAAGATGAGCTCGGAGCTGGGGTGCGGGCTGTCCCACGACGGCCTCCTGAGCCTGAGCAGGCATGCGTGGGCCCTCGCGTGTTTCCTGCAGGACCGCAGTCTGGGCACTCCTGTGCTCCCGGGCACCTCCTAGAATCCCCCACCTCCCTTGGGCCATGTAGAGGCACAGCCCCAGGACAGCCTGTGCGACCTTGTGCTTGCAGGCCCCACCCTCGGGCAGCCAGCTCCATAGAACCACTGCCACGCCCGACCCTCCAGCCTGCCTGGACAGCTGAGGAACAGAGAAGGGAGGTCTCCAGGCCAAGCCCAGAGTACCCAGTGCATGCTCCCCAGTGAAGGACCCCAAAAGCGGTGTCCTTTTGTGACGACCCCAGAAACACAGACTGCAGAGCAGACGATGCAAAAGGCAGGAGGCAATTTTATTTCATTTGCGCAAATGGGCTCTCTACTGCCGCAATCAGCGAGCAAAGAGAGGAGCCCCGAGCAGCTATCTCACACAGCTTTACAGGGGCAAAACCACAAAATTAACATACCATAGGGTGGCATAAGTTTAATGGGTAACTACAAGGGGAGGAGGTCGTCGAGGAGGAGGAGAAACGGGGGGCTATGTGCCCTATGTGTCTAAGCTTGGACAAGGGGAGGGGGTCCTTGAAGAGCAGAAAGGGGTGGCTACATGTCCGACGTGCCTCGCGGTTTTTTTGTTAAGCTTGAACAAGCACAGGGGAGGGGGCTTATGTGCATACCAGGATGTTCTGTCGCCCTTATCTCTAGGTAGTAGCCCTTATCTCTGGGTAGTAGTTATCTGCTTTCTCTGTGAACTTTGTTTACTCCCCATTTCCCAGGACTGTTTCTGGAATTGCTTGTCTCAATTTCTGTTTTTTTTTTTTTTTTAATTTTATTAAGGCCATTTTTATGGCGGCTCTCAGCTGCTCCTTTCACCAGGAGGCCTCTGCTGGCAGTTCCCAGGAGATGGAGCTGGCTGTACCTCACTGGCTGCTGCGCTCTTGTACCGGAAGGCAAACCTAGACGCGACCCCCCCATGCCCTGTGTTTCTGGCCGCAGCAAGCTTAGGAGCAGGCTGGCCCCCTCGGCCTCTGTAGGCCATTCGCACCCAGAGCCTTCAGGACCCAGCTAGCCGGCACTGCCAAGTGGCCACAGGTGCTAGCCAGAGGCAGTGGCTGGCCTCAGGAGCAAGCCTGCAGGCCTCCCCGAGCCCCACAAGCATCCTCTGAGGGAAGCTGGGGTGGGGAGGGCCCCCACCCCTGGCAGAGTCCTCCGCTGGCTGGCTTGCCTTCTCCCCGGCTTGCGCATGCACCCTCAGCCAGGGCCTTCCTGGGCTAGGGCTGTCAGGCCACGGCACGTTCCCTGAGGCTGCTGCTGGGACACACCCAGTCCTGATGTCCACTGGGGCCATCCAGGCAAGATGAGCTTGGAGCTGGGGTGCGGGCTGTCCCACGACGGCCTCCTGAGCCTGAGCAGCCATGCGTGGGCCCTCGCGTGTTCCCTGCAGGACCGCAGTCTGGGCACTCCTGCGCTCCTGGGTGCCTCCTAGGATCCCCCAAGTCCCTTGGGCCAGGATGAAGCACAGCCCCAGGACAGCCTGTGCAACCTTGCCCTTGCTGGCCCCGCCCATGGGCAGCCAGCTCCAGAGACCCAGGGCTGCACCCGACCCTCCAGCTGAGGAACAGAGATGGGAGGTCTCCAGTCCAAGACCAGAGTTCCCACTGCACACTCCCCAGGAGGCCTCTGCTGGCAGTTTCCAGGAGATGGAGCTGGCTGTACCTCACCTGGCTGCTGTGCTCTTGCACCGGAAGGCAAACCTATACGTGACCCCCCCATGCCCTGTGTTTCTGGCTGCAGCAAGCTTAGGAGCAGGCTGCCCCCCTCGGCTTCCTTAGGCCATTCGCACCCGGAGCCTTCATGACCCAGCCAGCCGGCACTGCCAAATGGCCACAGGTGCTAGCCAGAGGCAGTGGCCGGCCTCAGGAGCAAGCCTGCGGGCCTCCCCGAGCCCCACAAGCATCCTCTGAGGGAAGCTGGGGTGGAGAGGGGCCCCCACCCCTGGCAGAGTCCTCCGCTGGCTGGCTTGCCTGCTCCCTGGCTTGCGCATGCACCCTCAGGCAGGGCCTTCCTGTGCTAGGGGCTGCAGGGGCGGGACACTTTCCCTGGGGCCGCTGCTGGGACACACCCAGTCCTGACGCCCACTGGGGCCATCCAGGCGAGATGAGCTTGGAGCTGGGGTGCGGGCTGTCCCACGATGGCCTCCTGAGCCTGAGCAGCCACGTGTGGGCCCTCGCGTGTTCCCTGCAGGATCGCAGTCTGGGCACTCCTGCACTCCCGGGTGCCTCCTAGGATCCCCCACCTCCCTTGGGCCATGATGAGGCTCAGCCCCAGGACAGCCTGTGGCATCTTGCGTTTGCAGGCCCTGCCCACAGGCTGCCAGCTAAATAGACCCACGGCCACGCCCAGCCCTCCAGCCTGCCTGGACAGCTGAGGAACAGGGATGGGAGGTCTCCAGGCGAAGCCTAGAGTTCCCAGTGCATGCTCCCCAGGAGGCCTCTGCTGGCAGTTCCCAGGAGATGGAGCTGGCTGAACCTCACCTGGCTGCTGTGCTCTTGCACCGGAAGGCAAACCTAGACGCGACCCCCCCATGCCCTGTGTTTCTGGCCGCAGCAAGCTTAGGAGCAGGATGGCCCCCCTCGGCTTCCGTAGGCCATTCGCAGCCGGAGCCTTCATGACCCAGCTAGCCGGCACTGCCAAGTGGCCACAGGTGCTAGCCAGAGGCAGTGGCTGGCCTCAGGAGCAAGCCTGCAGGCCTCTCCCAGCCCCACAAGCATCCTCTGAGGGAAGCTGGTGTGGGGAGTGGCCTCCATGCCCAGCAGAGTCCTCCGCTGGCTGGCTTGCCTGCTCCCCAGCTTGCGCATGTGGCCTCAGCCAAGGCCTTCCTGGGCTAGGGGCTTCCAGGGCGCGGCACGTTCCCTGGGGCCGCTGCTGGGACACACCCAGTCCTGATGCCCACAGGGGCCATCCAGGCGAGATGAGCTCGGAGCTGGGGTATGGGCTGTCCCTCGACGGATTCCTTAGCATGAGCAGCCACGCATGGGCCCTCGCGTGTTCATTGCAGGACCGCATGTGTGCACTCCTGTACTCCAGGGCGTCTCCTAGGATCCCCCACCTCCCTTGGGCCAGGATGAGGCACAGCCCCAGGACAGCCTGTGCCACCTTGCGCTTGCAGGCCCCGCCCACGGGCAGCCAGCTCCATAGACCCACAACCACGCCCGACCGGCCTGCCTGCCTGGACAACTGAGGAACAGATGTGGGAGGTCTCCAGGCCAAGCCCAGTGTTCCCAGTGCACGCTCCCCAGGAGGCCTCTGCTGGCAGTTCCCAGGAGATGGAGCTGGCTGTACCTCACCTGGCTGCTGCGGTCTTGCACCGGAAGGCAAACCTAGACGCGACCCCCCCATGCCCTGTGTTTCTGGCCGCAGCAAGCTTAGGAGCAGGCTGGCCCCCTCGGCTTCCGTAGGCCATTCACACCCAGAGCCTTCAGGACCCAGCCAGCCGGCACTGCCAGTGGCCACAGGTGCTAGCCAGAGGCAGTGGCCGGCCTCAGGAGCAAGCCTGTGGGCCTCCCCGAGCCCCACAAGCATCCTCTGAGGGAAGCTGGGGTGGGGAGGGGCCCCCACCCACGGCAGAGTCCTCCGCTGGCTAGCTTGCCTGCCCCCAGGCTTGCGCATGCGCCCTCTGCCAGGGCCTTGCTGGGCTAGGGGCTGCAAGGGCGGGTCACGTTCCCTGGGGCTGCTGCTGGGACACTAACAGTCCTGATGTCCACTGGGGCCATCCAGGCGAGATGAGCTCGGAGCTGGGGTGCGGGCTGTCCCACGACGGCATCCTGAGCCTGAGCAGCCGTGCGTGGGCCCTCGCGTGTTTCCTGCAGGACCCCAATCTGGGCACTCCTGTGCTCCTGGGGGCCTACTAGGATCCCTCACCTCCCTTGGGCCAGGATGAGGCACAAACCAAGATAAATAAGAAAAATGTCAAAAAAGCTAAAGAAATGCGAGAGTCTTTGTGATATTTGGCTTGGTTTAGTCACAAGGAAACCGGCTGTTTCCGGATTCATCCAACCCCCAATCTGAATGGCTTTGGAAACTAATTGAATCCACCTGAAATTCTCCGTCAAACTTGATTGGAAGGGAATTAATTATCGGTCCCCTCTGCAAAAGGGTTCCATTTCTTTTTCCTAAACACAAAAGCTCATCTTGGTCGTGCTGCCTGGAAATTTCTAAGCATGACACGCCAATCAGTTGTGGTGTTTTATTTCATAATGTATCCTCTGTCTAACTCTTGTTTGTATTCCATCAGAATACAAAATGTGGGAAGGAAGAAGGCAAAACCAACTCAGTCCAAGAAACCATTTAGGAAATTGCCGCTCAAGCACCCAAAGTCGGCTGAAGCACCCACAACAATGAGAGAAAGCCAGAATTGGAGCAAGACAACAGCTGTGCCCTGATTGAAAAGGACCATTCCTTCCGTGTCTTGAACTCCATATTCCAGCCTCAAAATCAAAGCTCACATCCGCAAATTCATTCCAAACCATGATAAACAAGAAAAATGTGAAAAAAGCCAAAGAAATGCAAGAGTCCTTTGTGATATTGGGCGTGATTTAGTCACGAGGAATCCGGCTGTTTCCGGATTCATCCACCCCTCCCAGCTGACTGGCTTTGGAAACTCATGGAATTCACCTGAAATTTTCCGTCAAACTTGATTGGAGGGGAATTAATTATCGGTCCCCTCTGCAAAAGGGTTCCATTTCTTTTTCAAAACCACAAAAACTCATCTTGGTCGTGCTGCCCGGAGATTTCTAAGCATGACACGCCAATTGGTTGCGTTTTTTATTTCATAATCGATCCTTTGTTTAACTCCTGTTTGTATTGCGTTAGAATACAAAATGTGGGAAGGAAGAAGGTAAAACCAACTCAGACACAGAAACCATGTAGGAAATTGCCGAAAATGCAACAAAAAGTCGGGGGAAGCACCCACAGCAATGAGAGAAAGCCAGAATTGGAGCAAGCCAACAGCTGTGCCCTGATTGAAAAGGACCATTCCTTCCGTGTCTTGAACTGCATATTCCAGCCTCAAAATCAAAGCTCACATCCGCAAATTCATTCCAAACCATGATAAACAAGAAAAATGTGAAAAAAGCCCAAGAAATGCAAGAGTCCTTTGTGATATTGGGCTTGATTTAGTCACGAGGAATCCGGCTATTTCCGGATTCATCCACCACTCCCAGCTGACTGGCTTTGGAAACTCATTGAATTCACCTGAAATTCTCCGTCAAACTTGATTGGAGGGGAATTAATTATCGGTCCCCTCTGCAAAAGGGTTCCATTTCTTTTTCCAAAACACAAAAGCTCATCTTGGTCGTGCTACCTGGACATTTCTAAGCATGACACGCCAATTGGTTGTGGTGTTTTATTTCATAATGGATCTTCTGTCTAACTCTTGTTTGTATTGTGTCAGAATACAAAATGTGGGAAGGAAGAAGGCAAAACCAACTCAGACCCAGAAACCATGTAGGAAATTGCCGCTCAAGCAACCAAAAGTCGGGGGAAGCACCCAGAACAATGAGAGAAAGCCAGAATTGGAGCAAGACAACAGCTGTGCCCTGATTGAAAAGGACCATTCCTTCCGTGTCTTGAACTCCATATTCCAGCCTCAAAATCAAAGCTCACATCCAAAAATTCATTCCAAACCATGACAAACAAGAAAAATGTGAAAAAAGCCAAAGAAATGCAAGAGTCCTTTGTGATATTGGGCTTGATTTAGTCACGAGGAATCCGGCTGTTTCCAGATTCATCCACCCCTCCCAGCTGACTGGCTTTGGAAACTCATGGAATTCACCTGAAATTCTCCGTCAAACTTGATTGGAGGGGAATTAATTATCGGTCCCCTCTGCAAAAGGGTTCCATTTCTTTTTCCAAAACACAAAAACTCATCCTGGTAGTGCTACCTGGAGATTTCTAAGCATGACACGCCTATTGGTTGTGTCTTTTATTTCATAATGTATCCTCTGTCTAAACTATTGTTTGTGTTGCGTCAGAATGGAAAATGTGGGAAGGAAGAAGGCAAAACCAACTCAGACCCAGAATCCATTGAGGAAATTGCCACTCAAGAAACCAAAAGTCGGCTGAAGCACCCACAACAATGAGAGAAAGCCAGAATTGGAGCAAGCCAACAGCTGTGCCCTGATTGAAAAGGAGCATTCCTTCCGTGTCTTGAACTCCATATTCCAGCCTCAAAATCAAAGCTCACATCCGCAAATTCATTCCAAACCATGATAAAGAAGAAAAATGTGAAGAAATCCAAAGAAATGCAAGAGTCCTTTGTGATATTGGGCTTGATTTAGTCATAAGGGAACCGGCTGTTTCCGGATTCATCCACCCCTCGCTGCTATCTGGCTTTGGAAAGTCATGGAATTCACCTGAAATTCTCCGTCAAACTTGATTGGAGGGGAATTAATTATCGGTCCCCTCTGCAAAAGGGTTCCATTTCTTTTTCCAAAACACAAAAGCTCGTCATGGTCGTGCTACCTGGAGATTTCCAAGCATGACACGCAATTGGTTGTGGTGTTTTATTTCCTAATGGATCCTCTGTCTAAACTCTTGTTTGTATTGCGTCAGAATACAAAATGTGGGAAGGAAGAAGGCAAAACCAACTCAGACCCAGAATCCATTTAGGAAATTCCCGCTCAAGCAAGCAAAAGTTGGCTGATGCACCCAAAACAATGAGAGAAAGCCAGAATTGGAGCAAGCCAACAGCTGTGCCCTGATTGAAAAAGACCATTCCTTCCGTGTCTTGAACTCCATATTCCAGCCTCAAAATCAAAGCTCACATCCGCAAATTCATTCCAAACCATGATAAAGAAGAAAAATGTGAAAAAAGCCCAAGAAATGCAAGAGTCCTTTGTGATATTGGGCTTGATTTAGTCACGAGGAATCCGGCTGTTTCCAGATTCATCCACCCCTCCCAGCTGACTGGCTTTGGAAACTCATGGAATTCACCTGAAATTCTCCGTCAAACTTGATTGGAGGGGAATTAATTATCGGTCCCCTCTGCAAAAGGGTTCCATTTCTTTTTCCAAAACACAAAAGCTCATCTTGGTCGTGCTTCCTGGAGATTTCTAAGCATGACACGCCAATTGGTTGTGTTTTTTATTTCATAATGGATCCTCTGTCTAAACTCTGGTGTGTATTGCATCAGAATGCAAAATTTGGGAAGGAAGGAGGCAAAACCAACTCAGACCCAGAAACCATTGAGGAAATTGCCGCTCAAGCAACCAAAAGTCGGGGGAAGCACCCACAACAATGAGAGAAAGCCAGAATTGGAGCAAGCCAACAGCTGTGCCCTGATTGAAAAGGACCATTCCTTCCGTGTCTTGAACTCCATATTCCAGCCTCAAAATCAAAGCTCACATCCAAAAATTCATTCCAAACCATGATAAACAAGAAAAATGTGAAAAAAGCCAAAGAAATGCAAGAGTCCTTTGTGATATTGGGCTTGATTTAGTCACGAGGAATCCGGCTGTTTCTGGATTCATCCACCCCTCCCAGCTGACTGGCTTTGGAAACTCATGGAATTCACCTGAAATTCTCCGTCAAACTTGATTGGAGGGGAATTAATTATCGGTCCCCTCTGCAAAAGGGTTCCATTTCTTTTTCCAAAACACATAAGCTCATCTTGGTCGTGCTTCCTGGAGATTTCTAAGCATGACACGCCAATTGGTTGTGTTTTTTATTTCATAATGGATCCTTTGTCTAACTCTTGTTTGTATTGCCTCAGAACACAAAATGTGGGAAGGAAGAAGGTAAAAGCAACTCAGACCCAGAATCCATTGAGGAAATTGCCGCTCAAGCAACCAAAAGTCGGCTGAAGCACCCACAACAATGAGAGAAAGCCAGTATTGGAGCAAGCCAACAGCTGTGCCCTGATTGAAAAGGACCATTCCTTCCGTGTCTTGAACTCCATATTCCAGCCTCAAAATCAAAGCTCACATCCGAAAATTCATTCCAAACCATGATAAACAAGAAAAATGTGAAAAAAGCCAAAGAAATGCAAGAGTCCTTTGTGATATTGGGCTTGATTTAGTCACGAGGAATCCGGCTGTTTCCAGATTCATCCACCCCTCCCAGCTGACTGGCTTTGGAAACTCATGGAATTCACCTGAAATTCTCCGTCAAACTTGATTGGAGGGGAATTAATTATCGGTCCCCTCTGCAAAAGGGTTCCATTTCTTTTTCCAAAACACAAAAACTCATCCTGGTCGTGCTACCTGGAGATTTCTAAGCATGACACGCCTATTGGTTGTGTCTTTTATTTCATAATGTATCCTCTGTCTAAACTATTGTTTGTGTTGCGTCAGAATGGAAAATGTGGGAAGGAAGAAGGTAAAACCAACTCAGACCCAGAATCCATTGAGGAAATTGCCACTCAAGAAACCAAAAGTCGGCTGAAGCACCCACAACAATGAGAGAAAGCCAGAATTGGAGCAAGCCAACAGCGGTGCCCTGATTGAAAAGGACCATTCCTTCCGTGTCGTGAACTCCATATTCCAGCCTCAAAATCAAAGCTCACATCCGCAAATTCATTCCAAACCATGATAAAGAAGAAAAATGTGAAGAAATCCAAAGAAATGCAAGAGTCCTTTGTGATATTGGGCTTGATTTAGTCATAAGGGAACCGGCTGTTTCCGGATTCATCCACCCCTCGCTGCTATCTGGCTTTGGAAAGTCATGGAATTCACCTGAAATTCTCCGTCAAACTTGATTGGAGGGGAATTAATTATCGGTCCCCTCTGCAAAAGGGTTCCATTTCTTTTTCCAAAACACAAAAGCTCGTCATGGTCGTGCTACCTGGAGATTTCCAAGCATGACACGCAATTGGTTGTGGTGTTTTATTTCCTAATGGATCCTCTGTCTAAACTCTTGTTTGTATTGCGTCAGAATACAAAATGTGGGAAGGAAGAAGGCAAAACCAACTCAGACCCAGAATCCATTTAGGAAATTCCCGCTCAAGCAAGCAAAAGTTGGCTGATGCACCCAAAACAATGAGAGAAAGCCAGAATTGGAGCAAGCCAACAGCTGTGCCCTGATTGAAAAGGACCATTCCTTCCGTGTCTTGAACTCCATATTCCAGCCTCAAAATCAAAGCTCACATCAGAAAATTCAATCCAAACCATGATAAAGAAGAAAAATGTGAAGAAAGCCCAAGAAATGCAAGAGTCCTTTGTGATATTGGGCTTGATTTAGTCACGGGGAATCCGGCTGTTTCTGGATTCATCCACCCCTCCCAGCTGACTGGCTTTGGAAACTCATTGAATTCACCTGAAATTCTCCATCAAACTTGATTGGAGGTGAATTAATTATCGATCACCTCTGCAAAAGGGTTCCATTTCTTTTTCCAAACACAAAAGCTCATCTTGGTCGTGCTACCTGGAGAATTCTAAGCATGACATGCCTATTGGTTGTGTCTTTTATTTCATAATGTATCCTCTGTCTAAACTATTGTTTGTGTTGCGTCAGAATGGAAAATGTGGGAAGGAAGAAGGTAAAACCAACTCAGACCCAGAATCCATTGAGGAAATTGCCACTCAAGAAACCAAAAGTCGGCTGAAGCACCCACAACAATGACAGAAAGCCAGAATTGGAGCAAGCCAACAGCGGTGCCCTGATTGAAAAGGACCATTCCTTCCGTGTCGTGAACTCCATATTCCAGCCTCAAAATCAAAGCTCACATCCGCAAATTCATTCCAAACCATGATAAAGAAGAAAAATGTGAAGAAATCCAAAGAAATGCAAGAGTCCTTTGTGATATTGGGCTTGATTTAGTCATAAGGGAACCGGCTGTTTCCGGATTCATCCACCCCTCGCTGCTATCTGGCTTTGGAAAGTCATGGAATTCACCTGAAATTCTCCGTCAAACTTGATTGGAGGGGAATTAATTATCGGTCCCCTCTGCAAAAGGGTTCCATTTCTTTTTCCAAAACACAAAAGCTCGTCATGGTCGTGCTACCTGGAGATTTCCAAGCATGACACGCAATTGGTTGTGGTGTTTTATTTCCTAATGGATCCTCTGTCTAAACTCTTGTTTGTATTGCGTCAGAATACAAAATGTGGGAAGGAAGAAGGCAAAACCAACTCAGACCCAGAATCCATTTAGGAAATTCCCGCTCAAGCAAGCAAAAGTTGGCTGATGCACCCAAAACAATGAGAGAAAGCCAGAATTGGAGCAAGCCAACAGCTGTGCCCTGATTGAAAAGGACCATTCCTTCCGTGTAATGAACTCCATATTCCAGCCTCAAAATCAAAGCTCACATCAGAAAATTCAATCCAAACCATGATAAAGAAGAAAAATGTGAAGAAAGCCCAAGAAATGCAAGAGTCCTTTGTGATATTGGGCTTGATTTAGTCACGGGGAATCCGGCTGTTTCTGGATTCATCCACCCCTCCCAGCTGACTGGCTTTGGAAACTCATTGAATTCACCTGAAATTCTCCATCAAACTTGATTGGAGGTGAATTAATTATCGATCACCTCTGCAAAAGGGTTCCATTTCTTTTTCCAAACACAAAAGCTCATCTTGGTCGTGCTACCTGGAGAATTCTAAGCATGACATGCCTATTGGTTGTGGTTTTTATTTCATAATGGATCCTCTGTCTAAACTCTTGTTTGTATTGCGTCAGAATGCAAAATTTGGGAAGGAAGGAGGCAAAACCAACTCAGACCCAAATCCATTGAGGAAATTGCCGCTCAAGCAACCAAAGTCGGCTGAAGCACCCACAACAATGAGAGAAAGCCAGCATTGGAGCAAGCCAACAGCTGTGCCCTGATTGAAAAGGACCATTCCTTCCGTGTCTTGAACTCCATATTCCAGCCTCAAATTCAAAGCTCACATCCGCAAATTCATTCCAAACCATGATAAACAAGAAAAATGTGAAAAAAGCCCAAGAAATGCAAGAGTCCTTTGTGATATTGGGCTTGATTTAGTCACGAGGAATCCGGCTGTTTCCGGATCATCCACCCCTCCCAGCTGACTGGCTTTGGAAACACATTGAATTCACCTAAATTCTCCATCAAACTTGATTGGAGGGGAATTAATTATCGGTCCCCTCTGCAAAAGGGTTCCATTTCTTTTTCCAAAACACATAAGCTCATCTTGGTCGTGCTTCCTGGAGATTTCTAAGCATGACACGCCAATTGGTTGTGTTTTTTATTTCATAATGGATCCTTTGTCTAACTCTTGTTTGTATTGCCTCAGAACACAAAATGTGGGAAGGAAGAAGGTAAAACCAACTCAGACCCAGAATCCATTGAGGAAATTGCCGCTCAAGAAACCAAAAGTCGGCTGAAGCACCCACAACAATGAGAGAAAGCCAGAATTGGAGCAAGCCAACAGCTGTGCCCTGATTGAAAAGGAGCATTCCTTCCGTGTCTTGAACTCCATATTCCAGCCTCAAAATCAAAGCTCACATCAGAAAATTCATTACAAACCATGATAAATAAGAAAAATGTGAAAAAAGCCAAAGAAATGCATGAGTCCTTTATGATATTGTGCGTGATTTAGTTACAAGGAAACCGGCTGTTTCCGGATTCATCCACCCCTCCCAGCTGACTGGCTTTGGAAACTCATTGAATTCACCTGAAAATCTCCGTCAAACTTGATTGTGGGGGAATTAATTATCGGTCCCCTCTGCAAAAAGGGTTCCATTTCTTTTTCCTAAACACAAAAGCTCGTCTTGGTCGTGCTACCTGGAGATTTCTAAGCATGACACGCCAATTGGTTGTGTTTTTTATTTCATAATGGATCCTCTGTCTAAACTCTTGTTTCTATTGCGTCAGAATAGAAAATTTGGGAAGGAAGAAGGCAAAACCAACTCAGACCCAGAATCCATTGAGGAAATTGCCGCTCAAGCAACCAAAAGTTGGCTGAAGTACCCATATCAATGAGACAAAGCCAGATTGGAGCAAGCCAACAGCTGTGCCCTGATTGAAAAGGACCATTCCTTCTGTGTCTTGAACTCATTATTGCTGCCTCAAAATCAAAGGTCACATCTGAAATTTCATTCCAAACCATAATAAAGAAGAAAAATATGAAAAAAGCCAAAGAAATCCAAGAGTCCTTTGTGATATTGGGCTTGATATAGTCATAAGGGAACCGGCTGTTTCCGGATTCATCCACCCCTCCCAGCTGACTGGCTTTGGAAACTCATTGAATTCACCTGAAATTCTCCGTCAAACTTGATTGGAGGGGAATTAATTATCGGTCCCCTCTGCAAAAGGGTTCCATTTCTTTTTCCAAAACACAAAAGCTCGTCATGGTCTTGCTACCTGGAGATTTCCAAGCATGACACGCAATTGGTTGTGGTGTTTTATTTCCTAATGGATCCTCTGTCTAAACTCTTGTTTGTAATGCGTCAGAATACAAAATGTGGGAAGGAAGAAGGCAAAACCAACTCAGACCCAGAATCCATTTAGGAAATTCCCGCTCAAG
The DNA here is from genome assembly GCF_051225735.1 of Oryctolagus cuniculus. Classification (NCBI taxonomy): domain Eukaryota; kingdom Metazoa; phylum Chordata; class Mammalia; order Lagomorpha; family Leporidae; genus Oryctolagus; species Oryctolagus cuniculus. The sequence continues at coordinate 132,734,054 of NC_142867.1, forward strand.
CAAGCAAAAGTTGGCTGATGCACCCAAAACAATGAGAGAAAGCCAGAATTGGAGCAAGCCAACAGCTGTGCCCTGATTGAAAAGGACCATTCCTTCCGTGTCTTGAACTCCATATTCCAGCCTCAAAATCAAAGCTCACATCCGAAAATTCATTCCAAACCATGATAAACAAGAAAAATGTGAAAAAAGCCCAAGAAATGCAAGAGTCCTTTGTGATATTGGACTTGATTTAGTCACGAGGAATCCGGCTGTTTCCGAATCATCCACCCCTCCCAGCTGACTGGCTTTGGAAACTCATTGAATTCACCTGAAATTCTCCATCAAACTTGATTGGAGGGGAATTAATTATCGGTCCCCTCTGCAAAAGGGTTCCATTTCTTTTTCCAAAACACAAAAACTCATCCTGGTCGTGCTACCTGGAGAATTCTAAGCATGACATGCCTATTGGTTGTGTTTTTTATTTCATAATGTATCCTCTGTCTAAACTCTTGTGTGTATTGCGTCAGAATGAAAATGTTGAAAGGAAGAAGGCAAAACCAACTCAGACCCAGAATCCATTGAGGAAATTGCCGCTCAAGCAACCAAAAGTCAGCTGAAGCACCAAAACAATGAGAGAAAGCCAGAATTGGAGCAAGGCAACAGCTGTGCCCTGATTGAATAGGACCATTCCTTCCGTGTCTTGAACTCATTATTCCTGCCTCAAAATCAAAGCTCACATCCGAAAATTCATTCCAAACCATGATAAACAAGAAAAATGTGAAGAAAGCCAAAAAAATGCAAGAGTCCTTTGTGACATTGGGCGTGATTTACTCATAAGGAAACCGGCTGTTTCCGGATTCATCCACCCCTCCCAGCTGACTGGCTTTGGAAACTCATTGAATTCACCTGAAATTCTCCGTCAAACTTGATTGGAGGGGAATTAATTATCGGTCCCCTCTGCAAAAGGGTTCCATTTCTTTTTCCAAAACACAAAAGCTCATCTTGGTCGTGCTGCCTGGAAATTTCTAAGCATGACACGCCAATTGGTTGTGTTTTTTATTTCATAATGGATCCTTTGTCTAAACTCTTGTTTGTATTGCGTCAGAATGCAAAATGTGGGAACGAAGAAGGTAAAACCAACTCAGACTCAGAAACCATGTAGGAAATTGCCGCTCAAGCAACCAAAAGTCGGCTGAAGCACCCACAACAATGAGAGAAAGCCAGAATTGGAGCAAGCCAACAGCTGTGTCCTGATTGAAAAGGACCATTCCTTCCGTGTCTTGAACTCCATATTCCAGCCTCAAAATCAAAGCTCACATCCAAAAATTCATTCCAAACCATGATAAACAAGAAAAATGTGAAGAAAGCCAAAAAAATGCAAGAGTCCTTTGTGACATTGGGCGTGATTTACTCATAAGGAAACCGGCTGTTTCCGGATTCATCCACCCCTCCCAGCTGACTGGCTTTGGAAACTCATGGAATTCACCTGAAAATCTCCGTCAAACTTGATTGGAGGGGAATTAATTATCGGTCCCCTCTGCAAAAGGGTTCCATTTCTTTTTCCAAAACACCAAATCTCATCTTGGTCGTGCTTCCTGGAGATTTCTAAGCATGACACGCCAATTGGTTGTGTTTTTTATTTCATAATGTATCCTCTGTCTAACTCTTGTTTGTATTGCGTCAGAATGCAAAATTTGGGAAGGAAGGAGGCAAAACCAACTCAGACCCAGAAACCATGTAGGAAATTGCCGCTCAAGCAACCAAAAGTCGTGGGAAGCACCCAAAACATGAGAGAAAGCCAGAATTGGAGCAAGCCAACAGCTGTGTCCTGATTGAAAAGGACCATTCCTTCCGTGTCTTGAACTCCATATTCCAGCCTCAAAATCAAAGCTCACATCAGAAAATTCAATCCAAACCATGATAAACAAGAAAAATGTGAAGAAAGCCAAAAAAATGCAAGAGTCCTTTGTTACATTGGGCGTGATTTACTCATAAGGAAACCGGCTGTTTCCGGATTCATCCACCCCTCCCAGCTGACTGGCTTTGGAAACTCATTGAATTCACCTGAAATTCTCCGTCAAACTTGATTGGAGGGGAATTAATTATCGGTCCCCTCTGCAAAAGGGTTCCATTTCTTTTTCCAAAACACAAAAGCTCATCTTGGTGGTGCTGCCTGGAAATTTCTAAGCATGACACGCCAATTGGTTGTGTTTTTTATTTCATAATGGATCCTTTGTCTAAACTCTTGTTTGTATTGCGTCAGAATGCAAAATTTGGGAAGGAAGAAGGCAAAACCAACTCAGACTCAGAATCCATTGAGGAAATTGCCGCTCAAGCACCAAAAGTCGGGGGAAGCACCCACAACAATGAGAGAAAGCCAGAATTGGAGCAAGCCAACTGCTGTGCCCTGATTGAAAAGGACCATTCCTTCCGTGTAATGAACTCCATATTCCAGCCTCAAATTCAAAGCTCACATCCGCAAATTCATTCCAAACCATGATAAACAAGAAAAATGTGAAAAAAGCCCAAGAAATGCAAGAGTCCTTTGTGATATTGGGCTTGATTTAGTCACGAGGAATCCGGCTGTTTCCGGATCATCCACCCCTCCCAGCTGACTGGCTTTGGAAACTCATTGAATTCACCTGAAATTCTCCGTCAAACTTGATTGGAGGGGAATTAATTATTGGTCTCCTCTGCAAAAGGGTTCCATTTCTTTTTCCAAAACATATAAGCTCATGTTGGTCATGCTGCATGGAAATTTCTAAGCATGACACGCCAATTGGTTGTGTTTTTTATTTCATAATGGATCCTTTGTCTAACTCTTGTTTGTATTGCCTCAGAATACAAAATGTGGGAAGGAAGAAGGTAAAACCAACTCAGACCCACAAACCATGTAGGAAATTGCCGCTCAACCACCAAAAGTCGGGGGAAGCACCCACAACAATGAGAGAAAGCCAGAATTGGAGCAAGCCAACAGCTGTGTCCTGATTGAAAAGGACCATTCCTTCCGTGTCTTGAACTCCATATTCCAGCCTCAAAATCAAAGCTCACATCCGAAAATTCATTACAAACCATGATAAATAAGAAAAATGTGAAAAAAGCCCAAGAAATGCAAGAGTCCTTTGTGATATTGGGCTTGATTTAGTCACGAGGAATCCGTCTGTTTCCAGATTCATCCACCCCTCCCAGCTGACTGGCTTTGGAAACTCATTGAATTCACCTGAAATTCTCCGTCAAACTTGATTGGAGGGGAATTAATTATCAGTCCCCTCTGCAAAAGGGTTCCATTTCTTTTTCCTAAACACAAAAGCTCGTCTTGGTCGTGCTACCTGGAGATTTCTAAGCATGACACGCCAATTGGTTGTGTTTTTTATTTCATAATGGATCCTCTGTCTAACTCTTGTTTGTATTGTGTCAGAATACAAAATGTGGGAAGGAAGAAGGCAAAACCAACTCAGACCCAGAATCCATTGAGGAAATTGCCGCTCAAGAAACCAAAAGTCGGCTGAAGCACCCAAAACATGAGAGAAAGCCAGAATTGGAGCAAGCCAACAGCTGTGCCCTGATTGAAAAGGACCATTCCTTCCGTGTAATGAACTCCATATTCCAGCCTCAAAATCAAAGCTCACATCATAAAATTCAATCCAAACCATGATAAAGAAGAAAAATGTGAAGAAAGCCCAAGAAATGCAAGAGTCCTTTGTGATATTGTGCTTGATTTAGTCACGGGGAATCCGGCTGTTTCTGGATTCATCCACCCCTCCCAGCTGACTGGCTTTGGAAAGTCATTGAATTCACCTGAAATTCTCCATCAAACTTGATTGGAGGTGAATTAATTATCGATCACCTCTGCAAAAGGGTTCCATTTCTTTTTCCAAACACAAAAGCTCATCTTGGTCGTGCTACCTGGAGAATTCTAAGCATGACATGCCTATTGGTTGTGGTTTTTATTTCATAATGGATCCTCTGTCTAAACTCTTGTTTGTATTGCGTCAGAATGCAAAATTTGGGAAGGAAGGAGGCAAAACCAACTCAGACCCAAATCCATTGAGGAAATTGCCGCTCAAGCAACCAAAGTCGGCTGAAGCACCCACAACAATGAGAGAAAGCCAGCATTGGAGCAAGCCAACAGCTGTGCCCTGATTGAAAAGGACCATTCCTTCCGTGTCTTGAACTCCATATTCCAGCCTCAAATTCAAAGCTCACATCCGCAAATTCATTCCAAACCATGATAAACAAGAAAAATGTGAAAAAAGCCCAAGAAATGCAAGAGTCCTTTGTGATATTGGGCTTGATTTAGTCACGGGGAATCCGGCTGTTTCCGGATCATCCACCCCTCCCAGCTGACTGGCTTTGGAAACACATTGAATTCACCTAAATTCTCCATCAAACTTGATTGGAGGGGAATTAATTATCGGTCCCCTCTGCAAAAGGGTTCCATTTCTTTTTCCAAAACACATAAGCTCATCTTGGTCGTGCTTCCTGGAGATTTCTAAGCATGACACGCCAATTGGTTGTGTTTTTTATTTCATAATGGATCCTTTGTCTAACTCTTGTTTGTATTGCCTCAGAACACAAAATATGGGAAGGAAGAAGGTAAAACCAACTCAGACCCAGAATCCATTGAGGAAATTGCCGCTCAAGAAACCAAAAGTCGGCTGAAGCACCCACAACAATGAGAGAAAGCCAGAATTGGAGCAAGCCAACAGCTGTGCCCTGATTGAAAAGGAGCATTCCTTCCGTGTCTTGAAGTCCATATTCCAGCTTCAAAATCAAAGCTCACATCAGAAAATTCATTACAAACCATGATAAAGAAGAAAAATGTGAAAAAAGCCAAAGAAATGCATGAGTCCTTTATGATATTGTGCGTGATTTAGTTACAAGGAAACCGGCTGTTTCCGGATTCATCCACCCCTCCCAGCTGACTGGCTTTGGAAACTCATTGAATTCACCTGAAAATCTCCGTCAAACTTGATTGTGGGGGAATTAATTATCGGTCCCCTCTGCAAAAAGGGTTCCATTTCTTTTTCCTAAACACAAAAGCTCGTCTTGGTCGTGCTACCTGGAGATTTCTAAGCATGACACGCCAATTGGTTGTGTTTTTTATTTCATAATGGATCCTCTGTCTAAACTCTTGTTTCTATTGCGTCAGAATAGAAAATTTGGGAAGGAAGAAGGCAAAACCAACTCAGACCCAGAATCCATTGAGGAAATTGCCGCTCAAGCAACCAAAAGTTGGCTGAAGTACCCATATCAATGAGACAAAGCCAGATTGGAGCAAGCCAACAGCTGTGCCCTGATTGAAAAGGACCATTCCTTCTGTGTCTTGAACTCATTATTGCTGCCTCAAAATCAAAGGTCACATCTGAAATTTCATTCCAAACCATAATAAAGAAGAAAAATATGAAAAAAGCCAAAGAAATCCAAGAGTCCTTTGTGATATTGGGCTTGATATAGTCATAAGGGAACCGGCTGTTTCCGGATTTATCCACCCCTCCCAGCTGACTGGCTTTGGAAACTCATTGAATTCACCTGAAATTCTCCGTCAAACTTGATTGGAGGGGAATTAATTATCGGTCCCCTCTGCAAAAGGGTTCCATTTCTTTTTCCAAAACACAAAAACTCATCCTGGTAGTGCTACCTGGAGATTTCTAAGCATGACACGCCTATTGGTTGTGGTGTTTTATTTCATAATGTATCCTCTGTCTAAACTGTTGTTTGTGTTGCGTCAGAATGGAAAATGTGGGAAGGAAGAAGGTAAAACCAACTCAGACCCAGAATCCATTGAGGAAATTGCCGCTCAAGAACCCAAAAGTCGGCTGAAGCACCCACAACAATGAGAGAAAGCCAGAATTGGAGCAAGCCAACAGCTGTGCCCTGATTGAAAAGGACCATTCCTTCCGTGTCTTGAACTCCATATTCCAGCCTCAAAATCAAAGCTCACATCCGCAAATTCATTCCAAACCATGATAAAGAAGAAAAATGTGAAGAAATCCAAAGAAATGCAAGAGTCCTTTGTGATATTGGGCTTGATTTAGTCATAAGGGAACCGGCTGTTTCCGGATTCATCCACCACTCGCTGCTATCTGGCTTTGGAAAGTCATGGAATTCACCTGAAATTCTCCGTCAAACTTGATTGGAGGGGAATTAATTATCAGTCCCCTCTGCAAAAGGGTTCCATTTCTTTTTCCAAAACACAAAAGCTCGTCATGGTCGTGCTACCTGGAGATTTCCAAGCATGACACGCAATTGGTTGTGGTGTTTTATTTCCTAATGGATCCTCTGTCTAAACTCTTGTTTGTAATGCGTCAGAATACAAAATGTGGGAAGGAAGAAGGCAAAACCAACTCAGACCCAGAATCCATTTAGGAAATTCCCGCTCAAGCAAGCAAAAGTTGGCTGATGCACCCAAAACAATGAGAGAAAGCCAGAATTGGAGCAAGCCAACAGCTGTGTCCTGATTGAAAAGGACCATTCCTTCCGTGTCTTGAACTCCATATTCCAGCCTCAAAATCAAAGCTCACATCCACAAATTCATTCCAAACAATGATAAACAAGAAAAATGTGAAAAAAGCCCAAGAAATGCAAGAGTCCTTTGTGATATTGGGCTTGATTTAGTCACGAGGAATCCGGCTGTTTCCGGATCATCCACCCCTCCCAGCTGACTGGCTTTGGAAACTCATTGAATTCACCTGAAATTCTCCATCAAACTTGATTGGAGGGGAATTAATTATCGGTCCCCTCTGCAAAAGGGTTCCATTTCTTTTTCCAAAACACAAAAACTCATCCTGGTCGTGCTACCTGGAGAATTCTAAGCATGACATGCCTATTGGTTGTGTTTTTTATTTCATAATGTATCCTCTGTCTAAACTCTTGTGTGTATTGCGTCAGAATGAAAATGTTGAAAGGAAGAAGGCAAAACCAACTCAGACCCAGAATCCATTGAGGAAATTGCCGCTCAAGCAACCAAAAGTCAGCTGAAGCAGCAAAAAAATGAGAGAAAGCCAGAATTGGAGCAAGGCAACAGCTGTGCCCTGATTGAAAAGGACCATTCCTTCCGTGTCTTGAACTCATTATTGCTGCCTCAAAATCAAAGCTCACATCCGAAAATTCATTCCAAACCATGATAAACAAGAAAAATGTGAAGAAAGCCAAAAAAATGCAAGAGTCCTTTGTGACATTGGGCGTGATTTACTCATAAGGAAACCGGCTGTTTCCGGATTCATCCACCCCTCCCAGCTGACTGGCTTTGGAAACTCATTGAATTCACCTGAAATTCTCCGTCAAACTTGATTGGAGGGGAATTAATTATCGGTCCCCTCTGCAAAAGGGTTCCATTTCTTTTTCCAAAACACAAAAGCTCATCTTGGTCGTGCTGCCTGGAAATTTCTAAGCATGACACGCCAATTGGTTGTGTTTTTTATTTCATAATGGATCCTTTGTCTAAACTCTTGTTTGTATTGCGTCAGAATGCAAAATTTGGGAACGAAGAAGGTAAAACCAACTCAGACTCAGAAACCATGTAGGAAATTGCCGCTCAAGCAACCAAAAGTCGGCTGAAGCACCCACAACAATGAGAGAAAGCCAGAATTGGAGCAAGCCAACAGCTGTGTCCTGATTGAAAAGGACCATTCCTTCCGTGTCTTGAACTCCATATTCCAGCCTCAAAATCAAAGCTCACATCCAAAAATTCATTCCAAACCATGATAAACAAGAAAAATGTGAAGAAAGCCAAAAAAATGCAAGAGTCCTTTGTGATATTGGGCGTGATTTACTCATAAGGAAACCGGCTGTTTCCGGATTCATCCACGCCTTCCAGCTGACTGGCTTTGGAAACTCATTGAATTCACCTGAAAATCTCCGTCAAACTTGATTGGAGGGGAATTAATTATCGGTCCCCTCTGCAAAAGGGTTCCATTTCTTTTTCCAAAACACCAAATCTCATCTTGGTCGTGCTTCCTGGAGATTTCTAAGCATGACACGCCAATTGGTTGTGTTTTTTATTTCATAATGTATCCTCTGTCTAACTCTTGTTTGTATTGCGTCAGAATGCAAAATTTGGGAAGGAAGGAGGCAAAACCAACTCAGACCCAGAAACCATGTAGGAAATTGCCGCTCAAGCAACCAAAAGTCGTGGGAAGCACCCACAACAATGAGAGAAAGCCAGAATTGGAGCAAGCCAACAGCTGTGTCCTGATTGAAAAGGACCATTCCTTCCGTGTCTTGAACTCCATATTCCAGCCTCAAAATCAAAGCTCACATCAGAAAATTCAATCCAAACCATGATAAACAAGAGAAAAGTGAAGAAAGCCAAAAAAATGCAAGAGTCCTTTGTTACATTGGGCGTGATTTACTCATAAGGAAACCGGCTGTTTCCGGATTCATCCACCCCTCCCAGCTGACTGGCTTTGGAAACTCATTGAATTCACCTGAAATTCTCCGTCAAACTTGATTGGAGGGGAATTAATTATCGGTCCCCTCTGCAAAAGGGTTCCATTTCTTTTTCCAAAACACAAAAGCTCATCTTGGTCGTGCTGCCTGGAAATTTCTAAGCATGACACGCCAATTGGTTGTGTTTTTTATTTCATAATGGATCCTTTGTCTAAACTCTTGTTTGTATTGCGTCAGAATGCAAAATTTGGGAAGGAAGAAGGCAAAACCAACTCAGACACAGAATCCATTGAGGAAATTGCCGCTCAAGCACCAAAAGTCGGGGGAAGCACCCACAACAATGAGAGAAAGCCAGAATTGGAGCAAGCCAACTGCTGTGCCCTGATTGAAAAGGACCATTCCTTCCTTGTCTTGAACTCCATATTCCAGCCTCAAATTCAAAGCTCATATCCGCAAATTCATTCCAAACCATGAGAAACAAGAAAAATGTGAAAAAAGCCCAAGAAATGCAAGAGTCCTTTGTGATATTGGGCTTGATTTAGTCACGAGGAATCCGGCTGTTTCCAGATTCATCCACCCCTCCCAGCTGACTGGCTTTGGAAACTCATTGAATTCACCTGAAATTCTCCGTCAAACTTGATTGGAGGGGAATTAATTATCAGTCCCCTCTGCAAAAGGGTTCCATTTCTTTTTCCTAAACACAAAAGCTCGTCTTGGTCGTTCTACCTGGATCTTTCTAAGCATGACACGCCAATTGGTTGTGTTTTTTATTTCATAATGGATCCTCTGTCTAACTCTTGTTTGTATTGTGTCAGAATACAAAATGTGGGAAGGAAGAAGGCAAAACCAACTCAGACCCAGAATCCATTGAGGAAATTGCCGCTCAAGAAACCAAAAGTCGGCTGAAGCACCCAAAACATGAGAGAAAGCCAGAATTGGAGCAAGCCAACAGCTGTGCCCTGATTGAAAAGGACCATTCCTTCCGTGTAATGAACTCCATATTCCAGCCTCAAAATCAAAGCTCACATCATAAAATTCAATCCAAACCATGATAAAGAAGAAAAATGTGAAGAAAGCCCAAGAAATTCAAGAGTCCTTTGTGATATTGGGCTTGATTTAGTCACGAGGAATCCGGCTGTTTCCTGATCATCCACCCCTCCCAGCTGACTGGCTTTGGAAACTCATTGAATTCACCTGAAATTCTCCATCAAACTTGATTGGAGGTGAATTAATTATCGGTCCCCTCTGCAAAAGGGTTCCATTTCTTTTTCCAAACACAAAAGCTCATCTTGGTCGTGCTACCTGGAGAATTCTAAGCATGACATGCCTATTGGTTGTGGTTTTTATTTCATAATGGATCCTCTGTCTAAACTCTTGTTTGTATTGCGTCAGAATGCAAAATTTGGGAAGGAAGGAGGCAAAACCAACTCAGACCCAAATCCATTGAGGAAATTGCCGCTCAAGCAACCAAAGTCGGCTGAAGCACCCACAACAATGAGAGAAAGCCAGCATTGGAGCAAGCCAACAGCTGTGCCCTGATTGAAAAGGACCATTCCTTCCGTGTAATGAACTCCATATTCCAGCCTCAAATTCAAAGCTCACATCCGCAAATTCATTCCAAACCATGATAAACAAGAAAAATGTGAAAAAAGCCCAAGAAATGCAAGAGTCCTTTGTGATATTGGGCTTGATTTAGTCACGAGGAATCCGGCTGTTTCCGGATCATCCACCCCTCCCAGCTGACTGGCTTTGGAAACACATTGAATTCACCTAAATTCTCCATCAAACTTGATTGGAGGGGAATTAATTATCGGTCCCCTCTGCAAAAGGGTTCCATTTCTTTTTCCAAAACACATAAGCTCATCTTGGTCGTGCTTCCTGGAGATTTCTAAGCATGACACGCCAATTGGTTGTGTTTTTTATTTCATAATGGATCCTTTGTCTAACTCTTGTTTGTATTGCCTCAGAACACAAAATGTGGGAAGGAAGAAGGTAAAACCAACTCAGACCCAGAATCCATTGAGGAAATTGCCGCTCAAGAAACCAAAAGTCGGCTGAAGCACCCACAACAATGAGAGAAAGCCAGAATTGGAGCAAGCCAACAGCTGTGCCCTGATTGAAAAGGACCATTCCTTCCGTGTCTTGAACTCCATATTCCAGCCTCAAAATCAAAGCTCACATCCAGAAATTCATTCCAAACCATGATAAATAAGAAAAATGTGAACAAAGCCAAAGAAATGCAAGAGTCCTTTGTGATATTGGGCTTGATTTAGTCACGAGGAATCCGGCTGTTTCCAGATTCACCCACCCCTCCCAGCTGACTGCTTTGGAAACTCATTGAATTCACCTGAAATTCTCCGTCAAACTTGATTGGAGGGGAATTAATTATCAGTCCCCTCTGCAAAAGGGTTCCATTTCTTTTTCCTAAACACAAAAGCTCGTCTTGGTCGTGCTACCTGGAGATTTCTAAGCATGACACGCCAATTGGTTGTGTTTTTTATTTCATAATGGATCCTCTGTCTAACTCTTGTTTGTATTGTGTCAGAATGGAAAATGTGGGAAGGAAGAAGGTAAAACCAACTCAGACCCAGAATCCATTGAGGAAATTGCCGCTCAAGCACCAAAAGTCGGGGGAAGCACCCACAACAATGAGAGAAAGCCAGAATTGGAGCAAGCCAACTGCTGTGCCCTGATTGAAAAGGACCATTCCTTCCGTGTAATGAACTCCATATTCCAGCCTCAAAATCAAAGCTCACATCCGCAAATTCATTCCAAACCATGATAAACAAGAAAAATGTGAAAAAAGCCCAAGAAATGCAAGAGTCCTTTGTGATATTGGGCTTGATTTAGTCACGAGGAATCCGGCTGTTTCCGGATCATCCACCCCTCCCAGCTGACTGGCTTTGGAAACTCATTGAATTCACCTGAAATTCTCCGTCAAACTTGATTGGAGGGGAATTAATTATTGGTCTCCTCTGCAAAAGGGTTCCATTTCTTTTTCCAAAACATATAAGCTCATGTTGGTCATGCTGCATGGAAATTTCTAAGCATGACACGCCAATTGGTTGTGTTTTTTATTTCATAATGGATCCTTTTTCTAACTCTTGTTTGTATTGCCTCAGAATACAAAATGTGGGAAGGAAGAAGGGAAAACCAACTCAGACCCACAAACCATGTAGGAAATTGCCGCTCAAGCACCAAAAGTCGGGGGAAGCACCCACAACAATGAGAGAAAGCCAGAATTGGAGCAAGCCAACAGCTGTGCCCTGATTGAAAAGGACCATTCCTTCCGTGTCTTGAACTCCATATTCCAGCCTCAAAATCAAAGCTCACATCCAGAAATTCATTCCAAACCATGATAAATAAGAAAAATGTGAAAAAAGCCAAAGAAATGCAAGAGTCCTTTGTGATATTGGGCTTGATTTAGTCACGAGGAATCCGGCTGTTTCCAGATTCATCCACCCCTCCCAGCTGACTGCTTTGGAAACTCATTGAATTCACCTGAAATTCTCCGTCAAACTTGATAGGAGGGGAATTAATTATCAGTCCCCTCTGCAAAAGGGTTCCATTTCTTTTTCCTAAACACAAAAGCTCATCTTGGTCGTGCTACCTGGAGATTTCTAAGCATGACACGCCAATTGGTTGTGTTTTTTATTTCATAATGGATCCTTTGTCTAACTCTTGTTTGTATTGCCTCAGAACACAAAATGTGGGAAGGAAGAAGGTAAAACCAACTCAGACCCAGAATCCATTGAGGAAATTGCCGCTCAAGAAACCAAAAGTCGGCTGAAGCACCCAAAACATGAGAGAAAGCCAGAATTGGAGCAAGCCAACAGCTGTGCCCTGATTGAAAAGGACCATTCCTTCCGTGTCTTGAACTCCATATTCCAGCCTCAAAATCAAAGCTCACATCCACAAATTCATTCCAAACCATGATAAACAAGAAAAATGTGAAAAAGCCCAAGAAATACAAGAGTCCTTTGTGATATTGGGCTTGATTTAGTCACGGGGAATCCGGCTGTTTCCAGATTCATCCACCCCTCCCAGCTGACTGGCTTTGGAAACTCATTGAATTCACCTGAAATTCTCCATCAAACTTGATTGGAGGGGAATTAATTATCGGTCCCCTCTGCAAAAGGGTTCCATTTCTTTTTCCAAAACACAAAAGCTCATCTTGGTCGTGCTACCTGGAGAATTCTAAGCATGACATGCCTATTGGTTGTGGTTTTTATTTCATAATGTATCCTCTGTCTAAACTCTTGTTTGTATTGCGTCAGAATGCAAAATTTGGGAAGGAAGAAGGTAAAACCAACTCAGACCCAGAATCCATTGAGGAAATTGCCGCTCAAGCACCAAAAGTCGGGGAAGCACCCACAACAATGAGAGAAAGCCAGCATTGGAGCAAGCCAACAGCTGTGCCCTGATTGAAAAGGACCATTCCTTCCGTGTAATGAACTCCATATTCCAGCCTCAAATTCAAAGCTCACATCCGCAAATTCATTCCAAACCATGATAAACAAGAAAAATGTGAAAAAAGCCCAAGAAATGCAAGAGTCCTTTGTGATATTGGGCTTGATTTAGTCACGAGGAATCCGGCTGTTTCCGGATCATCCACCCCTCCCAGCTGACTGGCTTTGGAAACTCATTGAATTCACCTGAAATTCTCCGTCAAACTTGATTGGAGGGGAATTAATTATTGGTCTCCTCTGCAAAAGGGTTCCATTTCTTTTTCCAAAACATATAAGCTCATGTTGGTCATGCTGCATGGAAATTTCTAAGCATGACACGCCAATTGGTTGTGTTTTTTATTTCATAATGGATCCTTTGTCTAACTCTTGTTTGTATTGCCTCAGAATACAAAATGTGGGAAGGAAGAAGGCAAAACCAACTCAGACCCACAAACCATGTAGGAAATTGCCGCTCAAGCACCAAAAGTCTGGGGAAGCACCCACAACAATGAGAGAAAGCCAGAATTGGAGCAAGCCAACAGCTGTGCCCTGATTGAAAAGGACCATTCCTTCCGTGTCTTGAACTCCATATTCCAGCCTCAAAATCAAAGCTCACATCCAGAAATTCATTCCAAACCATGATAAATAAGAAAAATGTGAAAAAAGCCAAAGAAATGCAAGAGTCCTTTGTGATATTGGGCTTGATTTAGTCACGAGGAATCCGGCTGTTTCCAGATTCATCCACCCCTCCCAGCTGACTGCTTTGGAAACTCATTGAATTCACCTGAAATTCTCCGTCAAACTTGATAGGAGGGGAATTAATTATCAGTCCCCTCTGCAAAAGGGTTCCATTTCTTTTTCCTAAACACAAAAGCTCGTCTTGGTCGTGCTACCTGGAGATTTCTAAGCATGACACGCCAATTGGTTGTGTTTTTTATTTCATAATGGATCCTTTGTCTAACTCTTGTTTGTATTGCCTCAGAACACAAAATGTGGGAAGGAAGAAGGTAAAACCAACTCAGACCCAGAATCCATTGAGGAAATTGCCGCTCAAGAAACCAAAAGTCGGCTGAAGCACCCAAAACATGAGAGAAAGCCAGAATTGGAGCAAGCCAACAGCTGTGCCCTGATTGAAAAGGACCATTCCTTCCGTGTCTTGAACTCCATATTCCAGCCTCAAAATCAAAGCTCACATCCACAAATTCATTCCAAACCATGATAAACAAGAAAAATGTGAAAAAGCCCAAGAAATGCAAGAGTCCTTTGTGATATTGGGCTTGATTTAGTCACGGGGAATCCGGCTGTTTCCGGATTCATCCACCCCTCCCAGCTGACTGGCTTTGGAAACTCATTGAATTCACCTGAAATTCTCCATCAAACTTGATTGGAGGGGAATTAATTATCGGTCACCTCTGCAAAAGGGTTCCATTTCTTTTTCCAAAACACAAAAGCTCATCTTGGTCGTGCTACCTGGAGAATTCTAAGCATGACATGCCTATTGGTTGTGGTTTTTATTTCATAATGTATCCTCTGTCTAAACTCTTGTTTGTATTGCGTCAGAATGCAAAATTTGGGAAGGAAGAAGGTAAAACCAACTCAGACCCAGAATCCATTGAGGAAATTGCCGCTCAAGCACCAAAAGTCGGGGAAGCACCCACAACAATGAGAGAAAGCCAGCATTGGAGCAAGCCAACAGCTGTGCCCTGATTGAAAAGGACCATTCCTTCCGTGTAATGAACTCCATATTCCAGCCTCAAATTCAAAGCTCACATCCGCAAATTCATTCCAAACCATGATAAACAAGAAAAATGTGAAAAAAGCCCAAGAAATGCAAGAGTCCTTTGTGATATTGGGCTTGATTTAGTCACGAGGAATCCGGCTGTTTCCGGATCATCCACCCCTCCCAGCTGACTGGCTTTGGAAACTCATTGAATTCACCTGAAATTCTCCGTCAAACTTGATTGGAGGGGAATTAATTATTGGTCTCCTCTGCAAAAGGGTTCCATTTCTTTTTCCAAAACATATAAGCTCATGTTGGTCATGCTGCATGGAAATTTCTAAGCATGACACGCCAATTGGTTGTGTTTTTTATTTCATAATGGATCCTTTGTCTAACTCTTGTTTGTATTGCCTCAGAATACAAAATGTGGGAAGGAAGAAGGCAAAACCAACTCAGACCCACAAACCATGTAGGAAATTGCCGCTCAAGCACCAAAAGTCGGGGGAAGCACCCACAACAATGAGAGAAAGCCAGAATTGGAGCAAGCCAACAGCTGTGCCCTGATTGAAAAGGACCATTCCTTCCGTGTCTTGAACTCCATATTCCAGCCTCAAAATCAAAGCTCACATCCAGAAATTCATTCCAAACCATGATAAATAAGGAAAATGTGAAAAAAGCCAAAGAAATGCAAGAGTCCTTTGTGATATTGGGCTTGATTTAGTCACGAGGAATCCGGCTGTTTCCAGATTCATCCACCCCTCCCAGCTGACTGCTTTGGAGACTCATTGAATTCACCTGAAATTCTCCGTCAAACTTGATAGGAGGGGAATTAATTATCAGTCCCCTCTGCAAAAGGGTTCCATTTCTTTTTCCTAAACACAAAAACTCGTCTTGGTCGTGCTACCTGGAGATTTCTAAGCATGACACGCCAATTGGTTGTGTTTTTTATTTCATAATGGATCCTCTGTCTAACTCTTGTTTGTATTGTGTCAGAATACAAAATGTGGGAAGGAAGAAGGCAAAACCAACTCAGACCCAGAATCCATTGAGGAAATTGCCGCTCAAGAAACCAAAAGTCGGCTGAAGCACCCAAAACATGAGAGAAAGCCAGAATTGGAGCAAGACAACAGCTGTGCCCTGATTGAAAAGGACCATTCCTTCCGTGTCTTGAACTCCATATTCCAGCCTCAAAATCAAAGCTCACATCCACAAATTCATTCCAAACCATGATAAAGAAGAAAAATGTGAAGAAAGCCCAAGAAATGCAAGAGTCCTTTGTGATATTGGGCTTGATTTAGTCACGAGGAATCCAGCTGTTTCCGGATTCATCCACAACTCCCAGCTGACTGGCTTTTGAAACTCATGGAATTCACCTGAAATTCTCCATCAAACTTGATTGGAGGGGAATTAATTATCGGTCACCTCTGCAAAAGGGTTCCATTTCTTTTTCCAAAACACAAAAGCTCATCTTGGTCGCGCTACCTGGAGAATTCTAAGCATGACATGCCTATTGGTTGTGTTTTTTATTTCATAATGTATCCTCTGTCTAAACTCTTGTTTGTATTGCATCAGAATGCAAAATTTGGGAAGGAAGGAGGCAAAACCAACTCAGACCCAAATCCATTGAGGAAATTGCCGCTCAAGCAACCAAAGTCGGCTGAAGCACCCACAACAATGAGAGAAAGCCAGCATTGGAGCAAGCCAACAGCTGTGCCCTGATTGAAAAGGACCATTCCTTCCGTGTCTTGAACTCCATATTCCAGCCTCAAATTCAAAGCTCACATCCGCAAATTCATTCCAAACCATGATAAACAAGAAAAATGTGAAAAAAGCCCAAGAAATGCAAGAGTCCTTTGTGATATTGGGCTTGATTTAGTCACGAGTAATCCGGCTGTTTCCGGATCATCCACCCCTCCCAGCTGACTGGCTTTGGAAACACATTGAATTCACCTAAATTCTCCATCAAACTTGATTGGAGGGGAATTAATTATCGGTCCCCTCTGCAAAAGGGTTCCATTTCTTTTTCCAAAACACATAAGCTCATCTTGGTCGTGCTTCCTGGAGATTTCTAAGCATGACACGCCAATTGGTTGTGTTTTTTATTTCATAATGGATCCTTTGTCTAACTCTTGTTTGTATTGCCTCAGAATACAAAATGTGGGAAGGAAGAAGGTAAAACCAACTCAGACCCACAAACCATGTAGGAAATTGCCACTCAAGAAACCAAAAGTAGGATGAAGTACCCAAAACAATGAGAGAAAGCCAGAATTGGAGCAAGCCAACAGCTGTGCCCTGATTGAAAAGCAGCATTCCTTCCGTGTCTTGAACTCCATATTCCAACCTCAAAATCAAAGCTCACATCCGAAAATTCATTCCAAACCATGATAAACAAGAAAAATGTGAAAAAAGCCAAAGAAATGCAAGAGTACTTTGTGATATTGGGCTTGATTTAGTAATAAGGGAACCGGCTGCTTCCGGATTCATCCACCCCTCCCAGCTGACTGGCTTTGGAAACTCATTGAATTCACCTGAAATTCTCCGTCAAACTTGATTGGAGGGGAATTAATTTTCGGTCCCCTCTGCAAAAGGGTTCCATTTCTTTTTCCTAAACACAAAAGCTCATCTTGGTCGTGCTGCCTGGAAATTTCTAAGCATGACACGCCTATTGGTTTTTTTTTTATTTCATAATGTATCCTCTGTCTAAACTCCTTTTTGTATTGTGTCAGAATACAAAATTTGTGAAGGAAGAAGGCAAAACCAACTCAGACCCAGAAACCATTTACGAAATTGCCGCTCAAGAACCCAAAAGTCAGCTGAAGCACCCAAACAATGACAGAAAACCAGAATTGGAGCAAGCCAACTGCTGTGCCCTGATTGAAAAGGACCATTCCTTCCTTGTCTTGAACTCCATATTCCAGCCTCAAAATCAAAGCTCACATCCGAAAATTCATTCCAAACCATGATAAACAAGAAAAATGTGAAAAAAGCCCAAGAAATGCAAGAGTCCTTTGTGATATTGGGCTTGATTTAGTCATAAGGGAACCGGCTGTTTCGGGATTCATCCACCCCTCCCAGCTGACTGGCTTTGGAAACTCATTGAATTCACCTGAAAATCTCCGTCAAACTTGATTGGAGGGGAATTAATTATCGGTCCCCTCTGCAAAAGGGTTCCATTTCTTTTTCCAAAACACAAAAGCTCATCTTTGTCATGCTGCCTGGAAATTTCTAAGCATGACACGCCAAGTAGTTGTGTTTTTTTTTTCTTAATGGATCCTTTGTCTAACTCTTGTTTGTATTGTGTCAGAATACAAAATGTGGGAAGGAAGAAGGTAAAACCAACTCAGACCCAGAATCCATTGAAGAAATGCCGCTCAAGAAACCAAAAGTCGGCTGAAGCACCCAAAACAATGAGAGAAAGCCAGAATTGGAGCAAGCCAACAGTTGTGCCCTGATTGAAAAGGAGCATTCCTTCCGTGTCTTGAACTCCATATTCCAGCCTCAAAATCAAAGCTCACATCCAAAAATTCATTCCAAACCATGATAAATAAGAAAAATGTGAAAAAAGCCAAAGAAATGCGTGAGTCCTTTATGATATTGGGCGTGATTTAGTCACAACGAAACCGGCTGTTTCCAGATTCATCCACCCCTCCCAGCTGAATGGCTTTGGAAACTCATGGAATTCACCTGAAAATCTCCGTCAAACTTGATTGGGGGGAATTAATTATCAGTCCCCTCTGCAAAAGGGTTCCATTTCTTTTTCCAAAACACAAAAACTCATCTTGGTCGTGCTGCCTGGAGATTTCTAAGCATGACACGCCTATTGGTTGTGTTTTTTATTTCATAATGTATCCTCTGTCTAAACTCTTGATTGTATTGCGTCTGAATGCAATATTGGGAAGGAAGAAGGCAAAACCAACTCAGACCCAGAAACCATTTACGAAATTGCCGCTCATGAACCCAAAAGTCAGCTGAAGCACCCAAACAATGACAGAAAACCAGAATTGGAGCAAGCCAACTGCTGTGCCCTGATTGAAAAGGACCATTCCTTCCGTGTAATGAACTCCATATTCCAGCCTCAAAATCAAAGCTCACATCCGAAAATTCATTCCAAACCATGATAAACAAGAAAAATGTGAAAAAAGCCAAAGAAATGCAAGAGTCCTTTGTGATATTGGGCGTGATTTAGTCACGAGGAATCCGGCTGTTTCCGGATTCATCCACCCCTCCCAGCTGACTGGCTTTGGAAACTCATGGAATTCACCTGAAATTCTCCGTCAAACTTGATTGGAGGGGAATTAATTATCGGTCCCCTCTGCAAAAGGGTTCCATTTCTTTTTCCAAAACACAAAAGCTCATCTTTGTCATGCTGCCTGGAAATTTCTAAGCATGACACGCCAAGTAGTTGTGTTTTTTTTTTCTTAATGGATCCTTTGTCTAACTCTTGTTTGTATTGCCTCAGAATACAAAATGTGGGAAGGAAGAAGGTAAAACCAACTCAGACCCAGAATCCATTGAAGAAATGCCGCTCAAGAAACCAAAAGTCGGCTGAAGCACCCAAAACAATGAGAGAAAGCCATAATTGGAGCAAGCCAACAGTTGTGCCCTGATTGAAAAGGAGCATTCCTTCCGTGTCTTGAACTCCATATTCCAGCCTCAAAATCAAAGCTCACATCCAAAAATTCATTCCAAACCATGATAAATAAGAAAAATGTGAAAAAAGCCAAAGAAATGCATGAGTCCTTTATGATATTGGGCGTGATTTAGTCACAACGAAACCGGCTGTTTCCAGATTCATCCACCCCTCCCAGCTGAATGGCTTTGGAAACTCATGGAATTCACCTGAAAATCTCCGTCAAACTTGATTGGGGGGAATTAATTATCAGTCCCCTCTGCAAAAGGGTTCCATTTCTTTTTCCAAAACACAAAAACTCATCTTGGTCGTGCTGCCTGGAGATTTCTAAGCATGACACGCCTATTGGTTGTGTTTTTTATTTCATAATGTATCCTCTGTCTAAACTCTTGATTGTATTGCGTCTGAATGCAATATTGGGAAGGAAGAAGGCAAAACCAACTCAGACCCAGAAACCATTTACGAAATTGCCGCTCATGAACCCAAAAGTCAGCTGAAGCACCCAAACAATGACAGAAAACCAGAATTGGAGCAAGCCAACTGCTGTGCCCTGATTGAAAAGGACCATTCCTTCCTTGTCTTGAACTCCATATTCCAGCCTCAAAATCAAAGCTCACATCCGAAAATTCATTCCAAACCATGATAAACAAGAAAAATGTGAAAAAAGCCAAAGAAATGCAAGAGTCCTTTGTGATATTGGGCGTGATTTAGTCACGAGGAATCCGGCTGTTTCCGGATTCATCCACCCCTCCCAGCTGACTGGCTTTGGAAACTCATGGAATTCACCTGAAATTCTCCGTCAAACTTGATTGGAGGGGAATTAATTATCGGTCCCCTCTGCAAAAGGGTTCCATTTCTTTTTCCAAACCACAAAAGCTCATCTTGGTCGTGCTGCCCGGAGATTTCTAAGCATGACACGCCAATTGGTTGTGTTTTTTATTTCATAATCGATCCTTTGTTTAACTCCTGTTTGTATTTCGTTAGAATACAAAATGTGGGAAGGAAGAAGGTAAAACCAACTCAGATACAGAAACCATGTAGGAAATTGCCGAAAATGCAACAAAAAGTCGGGGGAAGCACCCACAGCAATGAGAGAAAGCCATAATTGGAGCAAGCCAACAGCTGTGCCCTGATTGAAAAGGACCATTCCTTCCGTGTAATGAACTCCATATTCCAGCCTCAAAATCAAAGCTCACATCCGCAAATTCATTCCAAACCATTATAAATAAGAAAAATGTGAAAAAAGCCAAAGAAATGCAAGAGTCCTTTGTGATATTGGGCTTGATTTAGTCACGAGGAATCCGGCTGTTTCCGGATTCATCCACCCCTCCCAGCTGACTGGCTTTGGAAACTCATGGAATTCACCTGAAATTCTCCATCAAACTTGATTGGAGAGGAATTAATTATCGGTCCCCTCTGCAAAAGGGTTCCATTTCTTTTTCCTAAACACAAAAGCTCATCTGTGTCGTGCTGCCTGGCGATTTCTAGCATGACACGCCAATTGGTTGTGTTTTTTATTTCATAATGGATCCTTTGTCTAACTCTTGTTTGTATTGTGTCAGAATACAAAATGTGGGAGGGAATAAGGAGAAACCAACTCAGACCCAGAAACCATTTAGGAAATTGCCACTCAAGAAACCAAAAGTCAGCTGAAGCACCCACAACAATGAGAGAAAGCCAGAATTGGAGCAAGCCAACAGCTGTGCCCTGATTGAAAAGGACCATTCCTTCCATGTCTTTAACTCCATATTCCAGCCTCAAAGTCAAAGCTCTCATCCGACAATTCATTACAACCATGATAAATAAGAAAAATGTGAAAAAATCCAAAGAAATGCAATAGTCCTTTGTGATATTGTGCTTGACTGGCTTTGGAAACTAATTGAATTACCTGAAAATCTTTAATAATTTGATGGTTTCACGTCATAGATTTAAGCCTTTAATCCATGTTAAGTGAATTTTTGTGTAAGTGGAAAGGTTGGGGTCTTGCTTCATGATTCTGCACATGGAAATCCAATTTTCCCAGCACCCTTTATTGAATAGACTGTCCTTACTTGTGGGATCAGTTTTGGATCTTTGATCAAATATGAGTTGGCTGTAGCTGTTTGGATTGATATCTGGTGTAACCCTAATTGGTTCCACATGGAGTCAAATCCTCCACACATTCGAGTTTTCCTGGCAGAAAGCTTAAGAAACCAGAGCAAACATTATATTTCTGTTTATAAACATGACATTGATCCACTTGCCGAAGAGAAAGATTGTTCTTTTCTCCAAAACCACTTTGACGGTGATTTTTGGTTTACATTTCACCCAAATGCCACAACACATTGTCCAGATATGCACGGAGGAAAGCAGAAATATCTGGTGTGTTGTGGCTATCGCAGTCCCAGATGTTGCCACAGCCTTTTTGTTTGTTTGTGTTTTCTGGACATTATCTATGGCCTTTACTATTTTGAATGCATTTTAGCATTTACCTTTTTGTTTTCTGCCAGCAAACGCTAATTGGTTCCACATGGAGTCAAATCCTCCACACATTCGAGCTTCAGAAACCCAAGCAAACATGATGTTTGTGTTTATAACCTGACATGGATCCATTTGCCAAAGAGAAAGATTGTGCTTTTCTCCAAAACCACTTTCACGGTTTTGAATGAATTTTTGATGGTAACTTTTTTTTTCCTACTGGAAACGCTAATTATTTCCACATGG
This sequence comes from Oryctolagus cuniculus, assembly GCF_051225735.1. Classification (NCBI taxonomy): domain Eukaryota; kingdom Metazoa; phylum Chordata; class Mammalia; order Lagomorpha; family Leporidae; genus Oryctolagus; species Oryctolagus cuniculus. The sequence goes on from NC_142867.1 coordinate 132,755,925, forward strand.
AGTCAAATCCTCCACACATTCGAGTTTTCCTGGCAGAAAGCTTCAGAAACCCGAGCAAACATGATGTTTGTGTTTGTAAACATGACATTGGATCCATTTGCCAAAGAGAAAGATTGTGCTTTTCTCCAAAACCACTTTGACGGTGATTTTTTGTTGAATTTCACCTGTTTCCACAACACTTTGTCCGGATATTTCTGGAGGAAAACAGAAATATCTGGTGTGTTGTGGCAATATCAATCCGAGATCTTGCTACAGCCTCTGTGTGTGTTTGTGTTTTCTGGAAAAAATCTACAGACTTGATGGTTTTGAATGCATTTTAGCATGTTTTTGTTTTCTGCTGGCAAACGCTAATTATTTCCACATGGAGTAAAACCCTCCATACATTAGATTTTCCTGGGAGAAAGCTTCAGAAACATGAGCAAACATGATATTGCATTTATAAACATGACATTGGATCCACTTTCCGAAGAGAAAGATTGTGCTTTTCTCCAAAACCTCTTTGATGTTTTTTTTTTTGGTTAAATTGCAACCAAAATCCAGACCACTTTGTCCGGATATGCCTGAAGTTAAGCCGAAATATCTTGTGTGTTGTGAGTATCTCAATCCGAGATCTTGCTACAGCCTCTGTGTTTGTTTGTGTTTTCTTGATATTATGTATGGACTTGACGGTTTTGAATGCATTTTAGCATGTAACTTTTTGTTTTCTACCGGAAAATGCTAATTGGTTCCACATGGAGTCAACTCCTAGATACATTCGAGTTTTCCTGACAGAAAGCTTCAGAAACCCGGGCAAATATGATTTTGTATTTGTAAACATGACATTGGATACATTTACCAAACAGGAAGATTGTGCTTTTCTCCAAAACCACTTTGACGGTGATTTTTGGTTAAATTTTACCCAAATTCCACACCACTTTGTCCGGATATGCGTGGAGGAAAGCAGAAATATCTGGTGTGTTGTGGGTATCTCAATCTGAGATCTTGCTACAGCCTCTGTGTTTGTTCATGTTTTCTGGACAATATCTACAGACTTTACGGTTTTGAATGCATCTTTGCATGTAACTTTTTTTTTTTTCCGGAAAATGCTAAGTATTTCCACATGGAGTGAAATCCTCCACACATTCGAGTTTTCCTGGCAGAAAGCTTCAGAAACCCGAGCAAACATGATATTTGTGTTTGTAAACCTGACATTGGATCCACTTGCTCAAGAGAAAGATTGTGCTTTTCTCCAAAACCACTTTGACGGTGATTTTTTGGTTCAATTTCACCTGTTTCCACAACACTTTGTCTGGATATTTCTGGAGGAAAACAGAAATATCTGGTGTGTTGTGGCAATATCAATCCGAGATCTTGCTATAGCCTCTGTGTTTGTTTGTGTTTTCTGGAAAAATCTACAGAGTTGATGGTTTTGAATGCATTTTAGCATGTAACTTTTTGTTTTCTGCCGGCAAACGCTAATTATTTCCACATGGAGTCAAATCCTCCACACATTAGATTTTCCTGGCAGAAAGCTTCAGAAACCCGAGCAAACATGATATTTGCATTTATAAACATGACATTGGTTCACTTGCCAAAGAGAAAGATTGTGCTTTTCTCCAAAATCACTTTGAGGGTGATTTTTGGTTAAATTTCACCCAAATTCCACACCACTTTTTCCGGATATGCCTGGAGGAAAGCAGTAATATCTGGTGTGTTGTGAGTATCTCAATCCCAGATCTTGCTACAGCCCCTGTGTTTGTTTGTTTTTTCTGGACATTATCTATGGACTTTAGGCATTTGAATGCATTTTAGCATGTGACTTTTTGTTTTCTACTGGCAAACGCTAATTAGTTCCACATGAAGTCAAATCATCCACACATTCTGGTTTTCTAGGAAGAAAGCTTCAGAAACCCAAGAAAACATAATATTTCTTTTTGTAAACATGACATTGGATCTACTTGCTGATGAGAAAGATTGTGCTTTTCTCCAAAACAATTTTGATGGTGAATTTTTTTGGTTAAATTTCACCTGAATTCCACACCAGTTTGGATATGCCTGGATGAAAGCAGAAATATCTGTTGTGTTTTGTCTATCTCAATCCCAGATCTTGCTATAGCCTCTGTGTTTGTGTTTTTTTGGACATTATCTATGGACTTTACGGTTTTGAGTGAATTTTATAATCTTTTAGTTTTGTTCTGGTAAACACTAGTAGGTTCCACATGGAGTCAATCCTCCACACATTTGGGTTTTCTAGGCAGAAAACATCCGAAACCCAAGCAAACATTTCTGTGTGTAAACATGACATTGGATTCACTTGCCAAATAAAAAGAATTTGCTTTTCTCCAAAACTACTTTGAAGGTGATGTTTTGGTTAAATTTCACCCGAATTCCACAACACTTTGCCTAGATATGCCTGGATGAAAGCAGAAATATCTGTGTGTTGTGGCCATGTCAATCCTAGATCTTGCTACTGCCTCTATGTGTGTTTCTGTTTTCTGGACATTATCTATCGACATGAAGGTTTTGAATGCATTTTAGCATGTAACTTTTAGTTTTCTGCTGGCAAAAGCTAATTGGTACCACATGGAGTCAAATCCTCCACACGTTCGAGTTTTCCTTTCAGAAAGCTTAAGTAACCTGAGGAAACATGCTATTTCTGTTTGTAAACATGACATTGGATCCACTTGCTGAAGAGAAAGATTGTGCTTTTCTCCAAAACCGCTTTGACAGTGATTTTTTCGAAAAATTTCACCGGAATTCCACACTACATTCTCCAGATATGCCTGAATGAAAGCAGAAATATCTGGTGTGTTGTGGCTATCTCAATCCTAGATCTTGCTACAGCCTCTGTGGCTTTTTTGTGTTTTCTGGAGATTATCTATGGACTTTATGGTTATAAATGCACTTTAGAATGTAACATTTTTTTTTCCACCGTAAATGCTATTTGGTTGCACATGGAGTCAAATCCTCCAAACATTCAAGTTTTCCTGTCCGTAAGCTTCAGAAACCTGAGCAATGATGACATTTCTGTGTGTAAACATGACATCAGATCCACTGGCCCAAGAGAAAGATTGTGCTTTTCTACAAAACCAACACTGAAGGTGATTTTTTGGTTACATTTCACCCGAATTCCACACCACTTTGTCTGGATATGCCTGGATGAAAGCAGAAATATCTGGTGTGTTGTGGCTATCACACTCCGTGGTCTTGTTATAGCCTCTGTGTTTGTGTTTTCTTGAAATTATCTACGAAGTTCAGGTTTTGAACGAATTTTATAATCTAACTTTGATTTCTGCTGGCCAATGCTAATTCATTGCACATGGACTCAAATCCTCCACACATTCAAGTTTTCTAGGCAGAAAGCTTCAGAAACCCAAGCAAACATGATATTTTGTTTGTAAACATGACATTGGATCCACATGCCAAAGAGAAAGTTTGTGCTTTTCCCAAAACAACTTTGATGATGATTTTTGGGTTAAATTTCACCCAAATTCCACATTTTGTGTGGATATGCCTGGAGGAAAGCAGAAATATCTGGTGAGTTGTGGCTATGTCAATCCCAGATCTTGCTACAGCCTCTGCATTTGTATGTGTATTCTGGGCATTATCTAGTGACATTAGGTTTGATTGAATTTTACCATGTAACATTTAGTTTTCTGCCCGCAAAGGCTAACTGTTTCCACATGGAGTCAAATCGTCCACACATTCTGGTTTCCTAGGCAGAAAGCTTCAGGAACACGAGAAAACATAATATTTCTTTTTGCAAACATGACATTGGATCTACTTGCTGAAGAGAAAGATTGTGCTTTTCTGGAAAACAATTTTGATGGTGATTTTTTGGTTAAATTTCACCTGAATTCTTTTTTTTAACTTTTATTTAATGAATATAAATTTCCACAGTACAGAATATGGATTACAATGGCTTCCCCCCATAACATCACTCCCACCTGCAACCCTCCACTTATCCACTCCCTCTCCCCTTCCATTCACATCAAAATTCATTTTCGTTTCTCTTTATATACAGAAGATCAGTTTAGCATACATTAAGTAAAGATTTCAACAGTTTGCTCCCACACAGAAACATAAAGTGAAAAATACTGTTTGAGTACTAGTTATAGTATTAAATCTCAATGTACAGCACACTAAGGACAAAGATCCTACATGAGGAGTAAGTGCACAGTGACTCCTGTTGTTGACTTAACAAATTGACACTCTTGTTTATGGCATCCGTAATCACCCTAGGCTCTTGTCATGAGCTGCCAAGGCAATGGAAGCCCCCTGAGTTCACTGACTCTGATCCTATTTAGACAAGGCCATGGTCAAAGTGGAAGTTCTCTCCTCCCTTCTGAGAAAGGTACCTCCTTCTTTGATGACCCATTCTTTCCACTGGGATCTCACTCGCGGAGATCTTTCATTTAGTTTTTTTTTTTTCCCCCAGAGTGTCTTGGCTTTCCATGCCTGAAATACTCGCATGGGCATTTCAGCCGGATCCGCATGCCTTAAGGGCTGATTCTGAGGCCAGAGTGCTGTTAGGACATTTGCCATTCTATGGGTCTGCTATGTATCTCACTTCCCATGTTGGATCATTTTCTCCCTTTTTGATTCTATCAGCTAGTATTTGCAGACACTATTCTTGTTTCTGTGATCCCTTTGCTTCTTAGTCCTATCATTACGATCAATTGTAAACAGAAATTGATCACTGGGACTAGTGAGATGGCATTGGTACATGCCACCTCAATGGGATTGAATTCGTGTCCCGTGGTATGTTTGTAACTCCACCGTTTGAGGCAAGTCAGCTTGAGCATGTCCCAAATTGCACATCTCTTCCCTCTCTTATTCCCACTCTTATATTTAACAGCGATCACTTTTCAGTTAAGTTTCAGCACTTAAGAAGAATTGTGTATTGATTACAGTATTCAACCAAAAGTATTAAGTAGAACAAACAAAAAAATACTAAGAGGGATAACATATTAAGCTGCTCACCAAAAGTCAGGATGAGGGCTGATCAAGTCACCATTTCTCCTAGTGTTCATTTCACTTTAACAGGTTTCCTTTTTGGTGCTCAGTTAGTTGTCACCTATCAAGGAGAACAAGTGGTATTTGTCCCTTTGGGATTGGCTTATTTCACTCAGCATAATGTTTCCCAAATTCCTAACAGGGATCACTTTTCAGTTAAAATTTAAACACCTAAGAACAATTGTGTATTAATTACAGAGTTCAACCAATGGTACTAGAACAAAAAAAACTAAAATGGATAAAGTATTACATTGTACATCAACCATCAGGACAAGAGCTGATCAAGTCACTGTTTCTCACAGTGTCCATTTCACTTCAACAAGTTTCCCCTTTGGTGCTCAGTTAGTTGTCGTCAATCAGGGAGAACATATGATATTTGCCCCTTTGGGACTGGCTCAGTTCACTCAGCATGATGTTTTCCAAATTCCTCCATCTTGTTGCAAATGACCAGGTTTCATTTTTTTTGACTGCTGTATAGTATTCAATAGAGCACATGTCCCATAATTTCTTTACCCAGTCTACTGTTGATGGGCATTTGGGTTGGTTCCAGGTCTTAGCTATTGTGAATTGAGCTGCAATAAACATTAATGTGCAGACTGCTTTTTTGTTTGCCAATTTAATTTCCTTTGGGTAAATTCCAAGGAGTGGGATGGCTGGGTCGAACGGTAGGGTTATCTTCAGGTTTCTGAGGAATCTCCAGACTGACTTCCATAGTGGCTTAACCAATTTGCATTGCCACCAACAGTGGATTAGTGTCCCTTTTTCACCACATCCTCTCCAGCATCTATTGTTGGTAGATCTCTGATTGTGAGCCATTCTAACTGGGGTGAGGTGGAACCTCATTGTGGTTTTGATTTGCATTTCCCTGATTGCTAGTGATCTTGAACATTTTTTCATGTGTCTGTTGGCCATTTGGATTTCCTCTTTTGAAAAATATCTATTGGGGTCCTTGGCCCATCTCTTAAGTGGGTTGTTTTGATCTTGTGGAGTTTCTTGATTTCTTTGTAGATTCTTGTTATCAACCCTTTATCAGTTGCATAGTTTGCAAATATATTTTCCCATTCTGTCGGTTGTCTCTTCACTCCCCTGACTGTTTCTTTTGCAGTACAGAAACTTCTCAATTTGATGCAATCCCAAATGTTAATTTTGGCTTTGACTGCCTGTGCTTCTGGGGTGTTTTCGAAGAAGTCATTGTGGGTACCTATATCTTGCAAGGTTTTTCCAATGCTCTCTAATAATTTGATGGTGTCAGGTCATAGATTTAAGTCTTTAATCCATGTTGAGTGGATTTTTGTGTAAGGTGAAAGGTAGGGGTCTTGCTTCATGATTCTGCATGTGGAAATCCAGTTTTTCCAGCACCATTTATTGAATAGACTGTCCTTACTCTAGGGATTGGTTTTCCATCCTTGATCAAATATGAGTTGGCTGTAGCTGTTTGGATTGATTTCTGGTGTTTCTATTCTGTTCCATTGGTCTATCCATCTGTTTCTGTACCAGTACCATGCTGTTTTGATTACAACTGCCTTGTAGTATGTCCTGAAATCTGGTATTGTGATGCCTCCAGCTTTGTTTTTTTTTTGTACAAGATTGCTTTAGCTATTTGAGGTCTCCTGTGTCTCCATATAAATTTCAGCACCATTTTTTCCAGATCTGAGAAGAAGGTCTTTGGTATCTTGATTGATATTGCATTGAATCTATAAATTGCTTTTGGGAGAATGGACATTTTGATGATATTGATTCTTCCAATCCATGAGCATGGAATATTTTTCCGTTTCATGGTATCCTCTTCTATTTCTTTCTTTAAGGTTTTGTAATTTTCATCGTAGAGATCTTTAACGTCCTTGGTTAAGTTTATTCCAAGGTATTTGATTGTTTTTGTAGCTATTGTGAATGGGATTGATCTTAGCAGTTCTTTCTCAGCCATGTCATTGCCTGTGTATATATAGACTGTTGATTTTTGTGCATTGATTTTATACCCTGCTACTTTGCCAAACTCTTCTATGAGTTCCAATAGTCTCTTAGTAGAGTTCTTTGGATCCCCTAAATAAAGAATCATATCATCTGCAAAGAGGGATAGTTTGAGTTCTTCCTTCCCAATTTGTATCCCTTTAATTTCTTTTTCTTGCCTAATAGCTCTGGCTAGAACTTCCAGAACTATATTGAATAGCAGTGGTGAGAGTGGGCATCCCTGCCTGGTACCAGATCTCAGTGGAAATGCTTCCAACTTTTCCGCATTCAATAGGATGTTGGCTGTGGGTTTTTCATAGATTGCTTTGATTGTATTGAGGAATGTTCCTTCCAAACCCAGTTTGCTTAGAATTTTCATCATGAAAGGGTGTTGAATTTTATCGAATGCTTTCACGGCATCTATTGAGACAATCACATTGTTTTTCTTCTGCAGTCTGTTAATGTGGTGAATCACATTGATTGATTTGCGCACATTAAACCATCCCTGCATACCAGGGATAAATCCCACTTGGTCTGGGTGGAAGATCTTTCTGATGTGTTGTTGCATTCTATTGGCGAGAATTTTATTGAGGATTTTTGCATCTATGTTCATCAGGGATATTGGTCTGTAATTCTCTTTCAATGCTGCATCTTTTTCCAGCTTAGGAATTAAGGTGATGCTGGCTTCATAGAAAGAATTTGGGAGGACTCCCTCTTTTTTGATTGTTCTGAATAGTTTGAGAAGAATTGGAGTCAGTTCTTCTTTAAATGTCTGGTAGAATTCAGCAGTGAATCCATCTGGTCCTGGGCTTTTCTTTGTTGGGAGGGCCTGTATTACTGTTTCAATTTCTGTTTCAGTTATGGGTCTGTTTAGGTTTTCTATGTTTTCCTGGTTCAATTTAGGTAGGTTGCATGTGTACAGGAATCTATCCATTTCTGATAGATTTTCCTGTTTGCTGGCATACAAGTCCTTGTAGTAATTTCTGATGATTCTTTTTATTTCTGTGGTGTCTGTTGTTACGTTTCCTTTTTCATCTCTGATTTTATTGATTTGGGTCTTTTCTCTTCTTTTTTTAGTTAGTTGGGCCAAAGGGGTGTCAATTTTATTTATTTTTTCAAAAAACCAGCTCCTTGTTGGGCTGATTTTTTGTAATGTTTTTTTTTTTTTTATTCAATCTTGTTGATTTCTTCTCTGATTTTAATTATTTCTCTCTCCTACTAGATTTGGGTCTGGTTTGCTGTAGGTTTTCTAGATCCTTGAGGTGAATTGAAAGCTCATCTATTTGGTAACTTTCCAATTTCTTGATGTAGGCACCTATTGATATAAACTTTCCTCTTAACCCTGCTTTTGCTGCATCCCATACGTTTTGGTATGTTGTGCTGTTATCCTCACTTACTTCCAGAAAGTTTTTGATTTCTCTTTTAATTTCTTCTATGACCGATTGTTCATTCAGGAGCATGTTGTTCAATCTCCCTGTGTTTGCATATGCTCTAGGGATTCCTGAGTTGCTAATTTCCAACTTCATTCCTTTATGGTCTGAGAAACTGCATGGTATGATTCTCATTCCTTTGAATTTGCTGAACTTGCTTTATGGCCTAGTATGTGGTCAATCCTAGAGAAGGTTCCATGTACTGCTGAGAAGAATGTAAAATCTTTAGCTGTAGGATTGAAAATTCTGTAGATATCTGTTAGATCCATTTCGGCTACAGTGTCATTTAAATCTACTGTCTCCTTGTTGATCTTCTGTCCTGTTGATCTGTCTATTTCTGAGAGTGGAGTATTGAAGTCCCCCAGTACTATTGTATTGGGGTCTAAATCTCCGTTTAAGTCCCTTAACAAATCTTTTAGATAAACCGGTGCCCTGTAGTTAGGTGCATATACATTGATAATTGTATATCTTCTTGTTGTATTGATCCCTTAATCATTATATAGTGTGCCTCTTTGTCTCTCTTTACAGTTTTTGTGGTAAAGTTTATGTTGTCTGATATTAAGATGGCTACACCCGCTCTTTTTTCATTTCTGTTTGCATGGTATATCTTTTTCCAGCCTGTCACTTTCAGTCTGTATGGATCTTTGTTGGAAAGATGTGTTTCTTGTAAGCAGCAAATAGATGGGTTTTGTTCCTTTACCCAGTCAGCCAATCGGTGTCTTTTAACTGGACAGTTCAGGCCATTAATGTTCAATGTGACTAATGATAAGTGGTAACTTTGCCCTGCCATTTGCCAAAGATAAGTTCTAATATATGCTTTGAATTCCCTGTGATCTTTTGCTGTGAGGTTTCCTTCCTTTACCTTCTTTCATATTGATGGCTGTGTTTCTGTGTTTCTGTGTGTAACACATCTTTAAGCATCTTTTGCAGGGCTGGACGAGTGGCGACAAATTCTTTCAATTTCTGTTTGCTATGAAAAGTCTTTATTTCACCTTCATTCACAAATGATAGCTTAGCAGGATATAATATTCTGGGCTGGCAGTTTTTCTCAATTAGTACCTGGCTATATCTCGCCATTCCCTCCTAGCTTGTAGGGTTTCTGATGAGAAGTCAGCTGTGAGTCTGATTGGAGATTCTCTGAGAGTAATCTGACGTTTCTCTCTTGCACATTTTAGGATCTTTTCTTTATGTTTCACTGTGGAGAGTTTAATTACAACGTGTCGTGGTGAGGATCTCTTTTGGTCGTGTTTATTAGGGGTTCTGTGAGCTTCCTGTACTAGGATTTCTCTGTCCTTCTCCAAACCTGGGAAATTTTCTGCTAATATCTCACTAATAAGGCCTTCTAATCCTTTCTCCCTCTCCATGCCTTCAGGCACTCCTAGAATCCGAATGTTGGGTTTTTTAATAGTATCCTGAAGATTCTGGACAATATGTTTTAGATTTCTAATTTCCTCTTCTTTTCTTTGGTCTGACTCTATCCTTTCCTGTTCTCTGTCTTCTAAGTCCGATATTCTCTCTTCTGCTTCACCCATTCTGTTTGTAAGGCTCTCTATTGTGTTTTTCATTTGATCTATTGAATTCTTCACTTCATTATGATTTCTCATCACTATCACAGTTTCCTGTTGTACTAGTTGTTTCATTTTATTTTGATTCCTCCTTAATATTTCATTTTCATGAGAGAGATTTTCTATCTTGTCCATTAAGGATTTCTGTAGTTCAAGAATTTGTTTTTGAGAACTTCTTAATGTTCTTATCAATTTTTTGAGATCTGCTTCTTGCATTTCTTCTATCTCATCATCTTCATAATCTTGAATTTGGCTGTCCTTTTCATTTTGGGGCGTCATGGTTAATTCCTTGTTTTTATTACCTCAGTTTTTGCGTTTATTATTTGGCATATTGGAGATATTTGGTTTCTTCACTGTGGTGCTTTTTCTTGCTATACTATGACTCTAGATTAAGTGGACTGTCTGTTTTTGACGGAGCCTTAGAGGCTTGAGATGGGTGTTGCCTGAGAGCTCTGTTTGGTGTGCCAAAGGTGACACTCCCAGATTAGGCATGGTAGATCTCACTCTCTCTGTTTCTTTCTTTTTTTTGATTCAAAAGGGAAGTAATTCTGCACTGCTGAACAAAGTTGGAGGTAGTTAGCAGGCAAATGATATACCCACAGGAGCCAGAGATTGGAAGCTCTTTCCCAAGGACCACACAGGGAATCTGTTCTGCCCTCAGAGTGGGCTCAAATTATCCTTCAGTCTCCCACTGGGTTGCCAAAGTTATGGAATTGTAGTGTCTCTGGAGAGTACTCATGTGAATTCCATGAGTTCTCTCCCCCACCGTCTCTTTTTTCAGTCTCAGTTCAGTAGCACCACAAATTTACTAGGTCCTAATCTCCTGTTAATTCGCCCCCCCACCCAGAGTCAGGTTTTTCTGCTAGGCTCAGGGCCCGTGCAGACCTGAGGTTGCTCTGCTTATGACGTATGTCCAAGATGGCACCTGCTCTTTGTCTTGCTCGCCTTTGAGAGGTGAGCAGAGAGAGAGAAACCCGTGTCCGTACCAGTCACATTTTTTTCTTTTCTCTCTCTTCTAGTTAGCCTGGTGAACTTCCCCCCCCCAGGGGTCATTCCCTCTAGTCTCCTCTTTCCACTTGCCTGCCAGTGTCTTGGGCTATTAAGGTTTGGCTCACCTCGCGTTCCAGCGCTGGTGTGTTTAGTCTGCCACTGGTGTCCCGAACTGTGGGTTCCCATGCACTCCACGCAGGTCCACTGTTAATCATGCGTTCCGGAAGAGCACCTCTGCTGTTTCTTCCCCTACTCTTCCTTGAACCTGCAGTATCTCCACTTTTATTAAACTGTCTCTCCCCGCCTGTCAATGTGCTCCCTTCCTATTCCGCAATCTTGCCTCCTCTCAAATTTCACCCAAATTCTACACCAGTTTCTCTGGATATGCCTGGATGAAAGCAGAAATATCTGGTGTGTTTTGTCTATCTCAATCCCAGATCTTGCTATAGCCTCTGTGTTTATTTGTGTTTTCTGGACATTCTCTATGGACTTTACGGTTTTGAGTGAATTTTATAATCTTTTAATTTTGTGCTGGCAAATGCTAATTGGTTCCACATGGAGTCAAATCCTCCACACATTCGAGTTTTCCTGGCAGAAAGCTCCAGAAACCTGAGCAAACATGCGATTTGTGTTTATAAACATGACATTGGATCCATTCGCCAAACAGAACGATTGTGCTTTTCTCCAAAACCACTTTGAAGGTGATTTTTTGGTTAAATTTCACCCGAATTCCACACCACATTGCCCCGAAATACCTGGTGAAAGCAGAAATATCTGGTGTGTTGTGGCTATCTCAATCCGAGATCTTGCTACAGCCTCTGTGTTTGTTTGTGTTTTCTGGACATTATCTATGGACTTTAGGCATTTGAATGCATTTTAGAATGTAACTTTTTGTTTTCTGCTGGCAAACACTAATTGGTTCCACATGCAGTCAAATCCTTCACACATTCGGGTTTTCTTGGCAGAAAGCTTAAGAAACCTGAGAAAACATGCTAGTTCTGTTTGTAAACATGACATTAGATCCACTTGCCGAAGAGAAAATTGTGCTTTTCTCCAAAACTTTGACGGTGATTTTTTGGTTAAATTTCACCCAAATTCCACACCACATTGTATGGATATGCCTGGATGAAAGAAGAAATATCTTGTGTGTTGTGGCTATCTCAATCCTGATCTTGCTACAGTCTGTGTTTGTGTTTTCTGGACATTATCTACGAACTTTAGGTTTTTAACGAATTTTATAATGTAACTTTTTGTTTTCTACTGGCAAACACTAGTAGGTTGCACATGGATTCAATCCTCCACACATTTGGGTTTTCTAGGCAAAAAGCTTCAGAAACCCAAGCAAACATTATATTTGTGTGTGTAAAAATGACATTGGATCCACTGCCAAATAGAATTTGCTTTTCTCCAAAACCACTTTGAAGGTGATTTTTTGGTTAAATTTCACCCAAATTCCACAACACTTTGCCTAGATATGCCTGGATGAAAGCAGAAATATCTGTTGTGTTGTGGCTATGTCAATCCCAGATCTTGCTACAGCCTCTGTGTTTGTGTTTTCTGGACTTTATCTACAAACTTTAGGTTTTGAGTGAATTTTATAATCTAACTTTTAGTTTTCTGCTGGCAAACTCTAATTGGTTCCACGTGGAGTCAAATCTTCCGCACATTTGAATTTTCCTGGCAGAAAGCTTCAGAAACCCGTGAAAATATGACATTTGTGTTTGTAAACATGACATTGGATCCACTTGCCGAAGAGAAAGATTGTGCTTTTCTCCAAAACCACTTTGAAGGTGATTTTTTGGTTAAATTTCACCTGAATTCCACAACACTTTGTCTAGATATGCCTGGATGAAAGCAGAAATATCTGTGTGTTGTGGCTATGTCAATCCCAGATCTTGCTGCAGCCTCTGTGTTTGTTTGTGTTTTCTTGACATTATCTACCGACATGAAGGTTTTGAATGCATTTTAGCATGTAACCTTCAGTTATCTGCTGGCAAACACTAATTGGTTCCACATGGAGTCAAATCCTCCACACGTTCGAGTTTTCCTTTCAGAAAGCTTAAGTAACCTGAGGAAACATGCTATTTCTGTTTTTAAACATGACATTAAATCCACTTGCTGAAGAGAAAGATTGTGATTTTCTCTAAATATGCTTTGACGGTGATTTTTTGGTTATATTTCACCCATATTCCACACCACATTTTCCAGATATGCCTGGATGCTAGCAGAAATATCTGGTGTGTTGTGGCTATCTCAATCCTCATCTTCCTACAGCCTCTCTGTTTTTTTTGTGTTTTCTAGACTTTATCTACAAACTTTAGGTTTTGAACGAATTTTATAATCTAACTTTTTGTTTTCTGCGGGCAAACACTAATTGGTTGCACATGGACTCAAATCCTCCACACATTCAAGTTTTCTAGGCAGAAAGCTTCAGAAAATCCAAGCAAACATGATATTTTGTTTGTAAACATGACATTGGATCCACAAGCCGAAGAGAAAGTTTGTGCTTTTCCCAAAACAACTTTGATGATGATTTTTGGGTTAAATTTCACCCAAATTCCACATTTTGTGTGGATATGCCTGGAGGAAAGCAGAAATATCTGGTGTGTTGTGGCTATCTCAATCCAAGATCTGGTTACTGGTTACTGACTTAAAACCTATGTGAAACTGGTATCAATTATAAGCTAGTATCAATAATCTAGTATCAGTAAACTAGTATCAATTATAATATTGACAATACCAGTTACAATCTTAACAATTCCAACTATAATCTTGACATTAATCCAGGTATTGATTTTAATCATACGTAGAACATAGACAAATTACATTTTTATCATTAATCTATGTGTAGTCTATCTGCTTCCAAGCTTGATCGATCATGCTAGGGGGTTTCTGTGCTCTGCCAAGTGTGATGCAGTGGACTGCTATTATTCAACTGTTTTAGATCATAGTTTCAGAGCAGAATCTCATGGTGTGTGGGGGGGCACCTTTCCAGAATGGAGTCTCAAGTGCTCCAAACTGGAGTCCCTACTGTTAAGGTGTTACTTCAAGATATTAACCTTTTATCAGTTATATAGTTTGCAAATATTTTCTACCACTCTTCACTTTGCTTAGTGTTTCCTTTGCAGCACAAATCTTCTAAGCCTGATGTAATCCCTTTTGTCTCTTTCTGCTTTCATTGCCTGTGCTTCTGGGGTCTTTTCCAAGAAGTCTTTCCTATGCCAATATCTTGCAGAGTTTTCCCAATGTTTTCCTCTAGTAATATGTTGATATCAGGTCATAGATTTAGATTCATGAGCAGTTGTGAGTTGATTTTTGTATGGGTGTAAGTACAGGTTTTGTTTCATATGTCTGCATGTTGAGATCCAATTTTCCCAACACTATTTGTTGAAGAGACTGTCCTTTCTCCAGGGATTGATTTTAGCTGGTTTGTCAAAGACTAGTTGGTTGTAGCTGCATGGATTAATTTTTTTGGTTTATATTTTGTTTCATTGGTATACATGTCTTTTTTTCTTCCAGTCCCAGGCTATTTTGTTTGTAACTGCCCTGTAGTATGTCTTGAAATCTGGTCTTCTGATACTTCCAATTTTTTCTTGTTTAATGTTGCTTTAGTTATTTGGGGGTCTCTTGTGTTTCTACACAAATTTTAGCATTCTTTTTTCTAGATCTGAGAAGAATGTTCTTGGAGTTTTGATTGGGATCTCATTGAATCTATAAATCACCTTGGGTAGTATAAACATTTTGATGATATTAATTTTTCCAGTGCACAAACATGAAATATTTTTCCATTTTTTTGTGTGTTCTTCTATTTCTTCCTTTAATGTTTTGTAATTTTCGTTGTTAAAATCTTTCAAATTCTTAGTTACATTTATTCCAAGGTTTTAATTGTTAGTAGGTATTATGGTTGGTATTGTGCTTACAAGTTCTCAGCCTGGACTCATCATATACAAATATATTTAGCTTATCCAATTCCCAAAGGATTCAAAGTTCAATTTTTGGTACATTATAAAAATTGTAAAAGGAGTTGTTAATTATCCATCCCAGATAATAATTCCTGTCAGATCATTCATAGAAAGATACAATTATAAATGTGGATGTTAATTACAAGTGTAGGTGCTAACCCACTGTTGGTGGGAATGCAAACTGGTCAAGCCACTATGGAAGTCAGTCTGGAGATTCCTCAGAAACCTGAATATAACCCTACCGTTCAACCCAGCCATCCCACTCCTTGGAATTTACCCAAAGGAGTTTAAATTGACAAACAAAAAAGTGGTCTGCACCCTAATGTTTATTGCAGCACAATTCACAATAGCCAAGACTTGGAACCAACCTAAATGCCCATCAACGGTAGACTGGAAAAAGAAATTATGGGATATGTACTCTTTAGAATACTATACCACAGTAAGAAACAACGAAATCCAGTCATTTGCAACAAAATGGAGGAATCTGGAACACATCATGCTGAGTGAAGTAAGCCAGTCCCAAAGGGACAAATACCATATGTTCTCCCTGATTGGTGACAACTGACTGAACACCAAAAAAGAAACCTCCTGAAGTGAAATGGACACTATGAGAAAAGGTGACTTGATCAGCATAGCCCTGACTGTTAACGAACAACTTAATACATTATCCATTTAGTATTTTTTTGTCTGTTCTACTTAATATGACTGGTTTAATTCTGTAATTAACACACAGTTATTCTTAAGTGTTGAAAATTAACTGAAATGTGATCCCTGTTAAACTTAAGAGTAGGAAGAAGAGAGGGAAGAGATGTATAAATTGTGACATGCTCAAGCTGACTTGCCCCAAATGGTAGAGTTAGAAACATACCAGGGGACTCCAATTCAATCCCATCAAAGTGTCATGTACCAATGCCATCTCACTATTCCAAGTGCTCAATTTCAATTCACAATTGATCATAATGAAAGGACTAAGAGTCAAAGGGAGCACATAAACAAGTCTAGTACCTGCTAACACTAACCGATAGAATAAATAAAGGGGAGAGTGATCCAACATGGGAAGTGAGATACTCAGCAGACGCATAGAATGGCAGATGTCCTAAACAGCACTCTGGCCTCAGAATCAGCCCTAAAGGCATTCGGATCTGGCTGAAAAGCCCATGAGAGTATTTCAGGCATGGAAAGCCAAGACACTCTGGCAAAAAGATCTCTGTGAGTGAGATCCCAGTGGAAAGAACAGGTCTTCAAAGAAGGAGGTACCTTTCTCTGAAGGGAGGAGAGAACCTCCACTTTGATTATGACCTTGTCTAAACAAGATAAGAGTCGGAGAACTCAAGGGGCTTCCATAGCCATGGAAACTCATGACTGGTGCATAGGGAGATTACTGATGCCATAAACAGGAGTGTCAATTTGTAAAGTCAACAACAGGAGTCACGGTGCACTTATTCCTTATGTAGGATCTCTGTCCTTAATGTGCTGTACATTGAGGCTTAATGCTATAACGAGTACTCAAACAGTATATTTCACTTTGTGTTTCTATGGGGGTGCAAACTGTTGAAATATTTACTTAATGTACACTAAACTGATCTGTAAAAAAAAAAAAAAGAAATTGTCAATTCCCAACTTGACTCTCACTGGGATTAAGCATGACAATAGGTCTGATCTGATTTCATCATCATTAAAAAAAATCATCTATTATTTTTCACTTTATGTTTCTGTGTGGGAGCAAACTGTTGAAATCCTTACTTAATGTATACTAAGCTGATCTTTTGTATATTAAGATAATCGAAAATGAATCCTCATGTGAATGGAAGGGGAGAGGGAGTGGGAAAGGGGAGGGTTGTGGGTGGGAGGGACGGTATGGGGGGGAAGCCATTGTAATCCATAAGTCGTACTTTGGAAATTTATATTCATTAAATAAAAGTTAAAAAAAATATATAAGTGTAGGAGTTGATGAATCTGCCAGAGTTTACTGTGGTATTTTTGGTTAAATTTTAAATCATTCCTGATTGCAAACTGATGAGTATCATAACATTTGTGGCAGTGAAGTGTGTTCATAACTTACATTCCTACTTTCTCTGACTTCTGAATGATTCAAGCTAGACATGGAAAGAAGTCAAAATGTAAGCTTTCTAGCCCACAGAGTTGTTGGTCTTGGTGCTTAGCAACAAAGATTCCCTTCCATTGCCCTAGTACATTACATTGCATACTTACCTAATCACAGAGTACAGGTTTTTTGCTAAATTTACAGTATAAAACAGGGCAGACAAAACTCATGTTCTCTCATAGGCATCCTAGAAAAGTGCTAAATAAAGAAAAGGGGGGGTGGTAGCTCATTGCCTCTTTCCAATATCTCCATTCATGCAAGTCATTCATAAATCCCACATAGAGGAACAAGTGAGCAGGGGTCAGGAGCAGTGCTCTAATGATAAGGAATTTTACTTTGTGGAGGGGGTTGTATCCTTGTCAGCCTACATTCAAAAAAGATACTCTGTCCCAGGAAAACAAGAAGACTAGGAAAGTCAGCATACCCAAATTATTTCTTTTAATTTTAAAGACTCTCTTGTGTCCAACTGTGGTCACTATGTTAAAAGGAATATTTAGAAGAACGTGAAAATTTTGAATGTTGAGCAAGGAGTTGCTCTCCTATGACACGGGTGAATCTATTGTAAGAACAATATGCATGAGTACATTCTTATAGAATATTTCTGCAGTGGTTTTTGATTTCTTACAGATTTGAGTTTTATAAAATGATGCCAAATCATAATATTTACTTGTTTACTCAAGAGACACAAATATTTTCCTTTAAAGTGAAGAAACAAATTGTAAATGTTGAGAAGCAATTAATTCTAGTATGTGGTGATTTGCAGTAACCAGTAAGGATGGCTAAAATACAAATTTAAAATGCAAACCAAGAAGTGAAAAATGTTTTTGTTACTTTAAAAATGAACATTACAAATTCTTTCCTTAAAATATATTTCACCAGTGACGTGGCTCACAAGGCTAATCCTCTGCCTACAGTGCTGGCACCCCAGGTTCTAGTCCCAGTTGGGATGCTGGTTCTGTCCTGGTTGTTCCTCTTCCAGTCCATCTCTCTGCTGTGGCCCAGGAGAGCAGTGGACGATGGCCCAAGTGCTTGGGCCCTGCACCCACATGGGATATCGGGAGGCCATGGTGGCCATTTGGGGGGTGAACCAATGGAAGGAAGACCTTTCTCTCTGTCTCTCTCTCTCACTGTCTAACTCTGCCTGGCAAAAAATAAATAAATAAATAAATAATGCTTTGTACACTCTCAGTTCTTATTCTGAAGATGTTAAAGTGTATCACATTTTTATTGAGAAGCAAAGAAAAATGTTTCATTTTAGAATATTAAAAACATAAAATTTTAAATTTTGCTGAACAGTTTGTAATAGTTGAATTTGTATTTTTAGGCATAAATATGTTTTATTCTTGATGTATTATGACAGATATATTATTTTAATGGTAGTGGAATGTATGAGGTAAATGATCCAACAGATTTGTTTTCATTAGATCAAACTTTCCATGGGGTACCTAAACTTAGAATGAGTTTGATATCACAACACTATTTACATTCTCTGTAAGAAAAATAAAGGATATTTGTCAATAGATTTCAAATCACAGAATGAGATAGTCCAATTTATTTTTGGTTCTCAGTGATGTATTGCTGTGTTTTATAACACCATGCATTCATGAAAAATAGATTTTTATTCAAAAGTTCACATTTGTACCAATTTTTTTCTGTAGGTCTAAAATTTTTCTAAAGGTCAATCTTTCTATAAAAAGTTCATATGTGTTGCCTGATGTAATCAATTTTTTTCTAGATTTATTTTTATTTATTTGAAAGACAGAGTTACATAGACAGGTAGAGACAGAGAGAAAAGTCTTCAATCTGCTGGTTCACTTCCCAATTGGCTGCAAAAGCCAGAGCTGAGCTGATCTGAAGCCCAGAGCTGGGTGCTTTTCTCAGGTCTCCCATATGGGTGCAGGGGCCCAAGGACTTGAGCCATCCTCTGATGCTTTCCCAGGTGCATTAGCAAGGAGCCAGGTCAGAAATGGAGCAACTGGGACTCAAACCAGCACCCATATGGGATGCTGGGACCATAGGCCAGGTTTTTAACATGCTGTACCACAGCACTGGCCCCTGAATTCAATTTCTAAAGTGTATACACTGACAAGATGAAGAATTACACAAAGTACACTCATCTAACAAGGCATATCTTTGCTAAATTTAAAGACAATGGCTTTACCTGCTACACCTAATGCTAGGCTTAAGTATTTGGTTTGGAGCAATACTCATCTTCAGTTTTCATAGGTTTTATCAGAAAGTATTTGATAGTAAATCCTTTTAGTGAATATATGAAATAGATCAAACATTGAATTTGTGAAAAAAAATGCTGCCATTCAGATCATGCCAAGTCTAAGGCTTTGCCACTTCATGATTATATATCCTTGGGCAAACCAGTTACTTACCTCTTCATGCCTCAGTTGCATTTTCTTTAAAGTTAAGATAACAGGAGCTACCTCCATTTTTCTGGAAACATAAAATTCTGGAAACATCACCTGGTATAAAATAAATGTTAGCAATTATTATTATTATCTATTCACATTTTCCTAAATAAAGGTATTTAAATATCTGTGCCTTTATGCTTAATGTTGTAGTGTACACATTTAGATACAACTCAAAATTTATTTGAAATTATATACATTCAATTTTTGTAAAACTTCATATTTTGCTTGACATGGTAACTCAAACTGGATTCCATTCATTTTAATTTGATGAGTGAGCCATTTCTTATCTAATTCCCTAGATAATATAACTTATTCACTCATTTGTGCTTTGTGATGATACCTGCCTCTTTTTCAAAACAGTAACTAAACTGCATCATTTTAGGTCAAAAATAAATCAATAGAGTAAATTGGTATTTAAAGAAAGGGACTATTCTTTGGCAGTAATCTTAAACTAGCATATTGATGCACTTTGGTAAATGCATTGGAGACTTGCTAATTGTGTATGTGCATTTGTGAATGTATGTAGGGTACATGGGTGTGTGTGTGTGTGTGTGTGCTCAATTTAAAGCTACAATAAAATTGTAGCATTATACAAAGAAATAATTCTAGAAAATCATGGTTTGCAATAATTTTTGCTCTTTGGAGATTATGATGTTTAGATGATGCCTAAAAAGTTCCTGTGAATTTTTTTCAGAATTCTAGTAATATACAACACTGAAATTCATACAGAAGGGGAAAATAGTTGGGTTCCAAGATATCATTAGACTATAGAACCAATCAGCCATAATTCAGGCCCCCAAATTAAACTACTTGTATGAGAAAATTTAAGTAGTTGTATTGATGTCACATATTGTTTGCAAACAAACGTATCTTTTTAAAATTATTTATTTATTTATTTGAAAGCCAGATTTACACACAGAGAGAAGAAGAGGCAGAAAGGAGAGAGAGAGGTCTTCCATCTGCTGGTTCCCTCCCCAACTGGCTGCAATGACTAGAGCTGCACTGACCCAAAGCCAGGAGCCAGGAGCTTCTTCTGGGTCCTCCATGTGAGTTCTGGGGCCCATGGACTTGGACCATCTTCCAGTGCTTTCCCAGGCCTTAGCAGAGAGCTGGCTCAGAAGTGGAGCAGCCGGGACTCAAACCAGCATCCATTTGGGATGCTAGCAGTGCCAGGCTGCAGCTTTACCCACTATGCCACAGTGCCAACCCCAAATGTATCTTAATATAACTGTATTTGATAAACACATAACATTAGTGTTGAAAGAATAAATACTTATAAACCTCAATGAAGGCAATTTGTCATTAGGTAACAAAACCATGAAATACTATTCAATTGATTTCTAGTCCAGATATTTTTTCATAAAGAAATTTTAAACAGAATTATATTGATGCCAAAATATTCACAATAGAATGATTCCCAAAAGTGCAAACATATGGTAATCATTTACATTGGATGATGCTTGATAAAATTCATCCATAAATTTAATGTAGTCTATCATTTAATAAATCCTTTAAATTAATTGAATTAGTTGAGGATATGCTTTGAATAGTGTCTATAAAAAGTGTAGGGCAATAATTTATACTGACAATCATTTAATGTGTAGAAATCAATGCCCATAATGTTAATTGTATGATAGAATTATAGATTTTCTTGAAACTTTCAATATTCTTGTTTTCCATGCTGCCTTGTTTTACAATGAGAAAAACATTTAAAAAATTACTTGACAGGGAGAGACTGTAGCAGAGCTCTCATCTGTTGGTTCACTTCTCAAACACCAACAATGTAGATCTGAGTCAGCCTAAAGCTAGGAGCTGGAACTGAATGCAAGGCTCCCACATGAGTGGGGAACCCTACTACCTGACCAGTCAGCACTGCCTCTCAGGGTCTGTGCTGGCAGGAGAGTGGAGTAAGCATCCGGAGCCAAGATGTGAAGCCAAGTTCTCCAACGTGGGACACTGTTCCCAAATGGCATCTTTTTAAAAAAGATTTATTCCTTTATTTAGGAGGCAGAGAGAGAGAGAGAGAGAGAGAGAGAGAGAGAGGTCTTCCATCCTCAGGGTTTTTCTCCAAATAGCTGCAATGGCCAGAACTGGGCCAATCAAATGCCAGGATCCAGGAGCTTCCTTCAGGTTTCCCATGTGGATACAGGGGCCCAAATCCTTGTGCCATCTTCAACTACTTTCCCAGGCCTTAAGCAGATAGCTGGATCAGAAGAGGAGCAATCAGGACATAAACTGACACCCATATGGGTTGTCAGGGCTGCAGGTGAAGGCTTAACCTACTAAACTGCAGCACCATCCCCCCAAAATGGCATCTTAACTGCTAAGCACAATGCCTTCCAATGTTATCTTCATTAGAAAAAAAGGTATACCTGCATCCTTTTTGTAAGTTTGACTGTGAGTCGAACTATACGAACTAGTTGTCTCCCTCCCTCAGGCTGGGCTGGTTGTCTAGAACACTCTGGGTCACCACTGACCCCAGGCCCTCATGCAGCACAGTCCCCTAGCCCATGGTGGGGCATGAGTGGAGAGGGGTGGTGAGGACCAGGGCAGCACTAAATCAGGTGACTGTGGAATTACTCTGGATCACACTGCTGCTGGTGATTGGGAGCACATACCACTGATGCAGATTCTCATGGTTGGGAAGCAGCAGCTCAGTGGCCAGTGCCTCACACACACATTCCACTGGTTGGCTGGCTGCAGGCTCTGCCTGTGCCCACAGCATAGAGCAGGTGGAGCAACTGCCTGAATGAGGAGAGGGCAGATGGCACGCAGCATAGCCATAAGTAATGGAGGAAACAATTTCTCAAAGGTCAGAAGAGTTTGAATTTCTGGAGCAAAACTGCAAAGTACTTTTAAGACACTCAAAGTCAGTGACTTGCAACTGGGTGTCTGATTTTACAAAATTCCTTGAAAACAGACCCATTGCATAAGTATCTAACACATCAGAGGGAGATAATCTGACTCTGAGGATATCCTATTTTCATTTCCACATTTTGTTGACTCTACCTTACAGCCACTCAGAATTTGAACCCTATTGTCAATCTGATTGCACCATCTACTTCAAGTAAAATACCTCAAGTCATTTTCCAATCCAGTGAAGCTGCACATTGCTGCACCATTCAGAGGAAGAAAACATCCCAATGTCTCTCCTCCAAGTTGCCCAAGGCTCATGCAGTCAGTGTGTTGCATCCTGCAGCTGATGCCCACCTTTGTAGCCACCGATCCTGCCAGTAAATGCAGCCAGCATCTCCAAGTGTTAAGGACAACCCCTTTCAAAGAATCCACCTAAATGTAACACTGCAAGGGAAAAACATACCTTGTGCAGCTGGGTCACCAAACAGAGATGTGAGTGAAACAGTGGCAGAAGTTGATGAAAAAGAGGGTGCTCACTTTGACTTTTCTGTGCCTACCTCAGAGACAGTCATGTATAGATATCAGCTGGCCCATGTCCTCAGGACAAAAGCTGATGATGGGTTCTCAGGTGCCCAAAGCAGCTGTCATATCTCTTGTACCTCAGTGCTTTTTACAAAGCCCATAGATGCCAATGGTGAGCTCAGATGATACCAGGCTCTCCCATTGCCTCCATTCCTGGGTTTTCCCATTTAGCAGCTAAAGTCTTTTCTCAGATTGACTCTTCCAGAATAAGAAGTCCCATCTGTAGTTATCCAGGATGTGACAAGACCTACTTTAAAATTTCTCATGTGGGACCACAGCTGTGTTGTCTGCAATAGCCTGCATCACCTATGGGTGCCAGTTCAAGTCCTGGCTGCTCTGTTTTGGATCCAGCTCCCTGCTAATATACCTGGAAAAGCAGTGGAAGATAGCCCCAGTACTTGGGCCCCTGTACTCACATCGGAGACCCAGATGAAGATCCTGGCTCCTGGGTTCAGCCTGGCCCAGCCCTGACCATTGTGGCCATTTAGGGAATGAACCAGTGGATGGAAGATCTCTATCTCCCTCTTGCTTTCTGTAATTCTGACTTTCAAACAAACAAACAAATAAATAAATCTTTAAAAAACTCTCATGCGATAGTCCCCAGGACAACACATACAGGAAAAAACCCTTTTAGCTGTAAGTGGAGAGGTTGTGAAAGGTGGTTTGCCCCTTCAGATGCACTGTCCATGGCCCTTCAGGCCAGGGCTTTAACCCACTGCACAACAGCGCCGGCCCCAATTTTTATCCTTTTTAAGGAATGACCATACTGTTCTCCATAACATCTGTACTAATTTGTGTTTTCACCCACCATATATGAAGATTTTCTTTTCCCATATGCTCTCTAGCATTTGTTATTTTTTTATCATTTTGGCATAAAGATGATATAGTATTGTTCATGGTTTTGTGTATTTTTGAATCAGATAATTTGTTTATTAAATATTTGTTTATTTGAAAGGTGGATTTAGATAGAGAGGGAAAGACAGAGATAGCTTTCATCTGCTGGCTCACACCCCAGAGTTTCAACAGCTGAGCCTGGGGCATGCTGAAGTCAGGAGCTTCATCCAAGTCTCCCACGTGAGTGGCAAGGACCCAAGTCCTTCATCCATCTTCTGCTGGTTTCCCAGGTATTTAGCAGTGAGCTAAATTGGAAGTGGAGATTCCTAAACTCAAAGTGGAACTCACATGATATGCTGGCCTCACAGATTGCAGCTTACCCCACTTAGCCACAATGCCAGCCCCTCTATCAATTTAATTCCTCAAAAATAGGTCAGTAATGTTGGCATCCATCTCATTTTTTCTGTTATTATTCAACTTATTGATGTGTTATTTTTGTTCACATTATTCCTCTCAATTGCTCTACCTGAGGTGAGTAGGGCTGCTGTGTTGCTTAAATGCAGTGTGTGCTTTAGATTACTCATTTACTGAGTGCATGCCATTCACATAGCACTTCACTGAAGTTCTACTATGTCCCAAATCCTCTTCTAGGCACAGAATTCAGACCACTTTTCTCTTAGGCCTAGATCTTGCCTTTAACATACTACTTGGAATTTAGTAGCTCATGAAATCTGCAGACTGCATAAATGAATGAATATTTTGAGGTCTGTGCTTTCATGGAGGAAGTTCATAAGAGACAGAAGGAATAAAATAAATCAAAAGTATCCACAGTATATAGAATGTATACTATTTTACAAGTCACAGAGAAGAGGAAGAAGAAGGAAAGTAGTGAGACTAGAAAGTTTGTGGCAAGACTAACAGGCACTGGTCAAGAACTTAATAAGCCCATTAGGAAAGCAGTAAGGTTTCTTTACCCCCCTGTAGACTCTGCTCTCCAGAGGTGAACAGGGTCCTCTAAACCCACTTGCTGCACACACAAAAACCTGAGCATTGTATTCTCCCACAGGTGTTGGAGACTGATATTGTGTTCTGATTTATATTTACATAATGGCTAGTGACATCGGGCATATTCACATGTTTTGACCATTTACATTTCTTCTGAGAAATGTCTATTCAGATCCTTGTCTGTTTCTTCACTGTATTTTTTGGAGTTTTTCCAATTTATGTAAATGTTCTGGAAATCTGTAAACATTCAGAGTTTTAATTTTCCCTGCCATTCTGTTCGCTGTATCTACACTCTGATGTTTACTTTGTTGTGAAGAAGTATCTTAGTTTGATATACTCAAATGTCTCTGTTTTTATTTTTGTTACTATTGCTATTGGAATCTTACCCAAAAGCTATTGTCTGTTGAAAATATTTAGAGTTTCCCTATGTTTACTTGGGTTTTGGTCTTATGATTAGATTTTTAATTCACTGTGAGTTCACTTTCACATAGTGTAAGAGATGTTGGAGTCTATTTTCAGGCTTCTACATATGGATAACCAAGTTCCTCTGCACCACTTGTGAAAGAGATTCTTCTTTCTCCAGGTCATTTTAGTTCCTTTGTTAAATATGAGTTGCTGGTAGAAATTTGGGTTTATTTCTATGCTACCTATTCTTGTCCATTGAACTATGTGTCTGTTATCTGTTATTATGTCAGTGCTAACACCTCTTCTTTTTTTTTTGCAGTTTATTTATTTATTTGAAAGGCAGAGTTACAGAGAGGTAGAGGCAGAGAGAGAGAGGTCTTCCATCCACTGGTTTACTCCCCAAATGGCCACAATGGCCAGAGCTGTGTTGATCTGAATCCAAGTGTCAGGAGCCTCTAACAGGTCTCTATGCAGGTGCAGGGGCCCAAAGACGTTGGCCATTTTCTACTTTTTTCTCAGGCTATAACAGAGAGGGGTATAAGAAGTGGAGCAGCTGGGAAACATACTGGCACCCATATGAGATGCCGGCACTGCAGACGGTGACTTTACCTGCTTTGTCATAGTGCTGACCCTTGTAATATGTCTTAAAATATGGTGTGATGTCTCCAGCTTTTTTTTTGCTTTATAATATTGCTTTAGATGTTAAGCATCTCTCATGTTTCTATATGAATTTTAGCATCATTTTTTCTAGCTCTGAGAAGAACATCGTTGGTATGTTGATTGGGATGGCATTGAATTTGCAAATTGCTTTTGGTAGTATGGACATTTTGATATTATTCTTCCCATTCACAAACACAAGTTTTCTGTGAGACTGTCAAAAAGCCTTGACAAAAATTGGACTTTATTACACAAAACTTGGTCACTTTTTGGGATCATTTAAATCCATATTTTTGCACTAATATTTGATAAATAATGAAAGACTTTCTCTGAGCATTTTAGTAGGAGAAACTAAAATATTTATTTTATCAATTTCTTCAAATATTGTTTAGATGTGATATTCAAATATTGTTTAGAGCCATTGTCTATATTCCCTCTAAATTAGGATCTTTTTGCTTTTTGCCTGTTAAACTTGCCCTTGATTCAACAACCCTTTTTAATGTAATGTAAACTGAAAATGTCATTTCATAAGCTAAAAAAATGACAAAGAAGGAAAAAGAAGGGAGGGAGGTTGAGTATATAATTATGTTCTCTGAATTCTTTCTATAAACCATATTGAATCTTTTAAAAGGTAATTAAAATTAAAACTCTAAATTGGACCATTATGACCAATATTTAAAACAAGTGATTAAAAACTGTAGATGTCTTCAATTTTGATTATCATCCTTATTTAGACTATCTGAAAGAAATCTGGTTTCTCACTTTAAAATATACCAGTGTATTAGAATTCAGTATTAAATGACTTTGTTTAAAAGTGTTATTTAATCTATTGCTTTAAGTGGTAATACTATGGCCATTGTAAAACAAAATCCTTATCATTTTTCATAAAACAGAAAGGGCCTTTAAAACATCATCACTAAAAATATTAAGAGACCTAAAATATAACAGTCTTAAAACCCAAGTGATACCATTCAAAATTTTCAAATATGCAGGGATAGTTCGTGTCAAGTAACTAAATAATTGTTAAGTGTATATATGTAATAGCTTCTATAAATTCTTTTGGCAAGGGCTGGCACTGTGGCATAGTGGGTGAGGTGCTGCAGTGCTGGTATTCCATAGGGGCATCAGTTCAAGACCTGGCTGCTCCACTCCCTATCCAGCTCTCTGCTATGGCCTGGGAAAGCACTATAAAATGGTCCAAGTCCTTGGGCCCCTGAACCTGCATAGGAGACCAGGAAGAGGCTCCTGGCTCCTGCCTGCTAGTCGGCACAGCTCCAGCCATGGAGGCCAACTGTGGAGTGAACCAGTGAATGGAAGACCACTCTCTCTGCCTCTCCTTCTCTCTCTGTATAATTCTGACTTTCAAATAATATAAATAAATCTTTAAAAACTTCTTTTGGCAAATAGATGAAGCTATTTGTTATACATTTCAAATAAATAGCAAACATACTAGAAAAATATATTGAATAAAATTTAAGCAACTCATAGCTATACACAGAAATTTCTCACCATAACAACATAGCAACCACTAAATTTCCAAACTTAATTTTCCACAACTTAGAATCTTTAACTCCAGAAGTAGTACTAAATTGACAGAACAGTGGCCTATGTATCAGGATACCTAATTCTAATACAGAATTATCCCTGCTACAACTTACCTATGTGACCTTGAACAATTCACTTTACTTCTCTGGGCCTTGGCATTTAGCATCCTCATGTGATAAAGGAGGCTTGGATAATATCAGTTGTACTCAAGATAGACTTCAACGATCTCTCAAACAGGCACCTTAAGGGAAAGTAATACTTTAGATCAAAGCTTACATTTTTAAATATAAATATATTTTAAACTGTTTCTACAACTAGTACAAAACAACACATTCAAATGTGTACCATGCCACATTTCAATATTTGGGAATAATTAATGCATCATTTTAGAGCATTGTCTTGAGGCCAGCACTGTGGTGTAGCCAGTAAAGCCACTGCATGCAGTGTGGGCATCCCATATGGAGGCCGGTTCAAGTCCCGGCTGCTCCACTTTCCATCCAGCTCTCTGCTAGAGCCTGGG
Organism: Oryctolagus cuniculus; assembly: GCF_051225735.1. Taxonomy (NCBI): domain Eukaryota; kingdom Metazoa; phylum Chordata; class Mammalia; order Lagomorpha; family Leporidae; genus Oryctolagus; species Oryctolagus cuniculus. The sequence goes on from NC_142867.1 coordinate 132,783,745, forward strand.
AGAGCAGTAGGAAGTTGGCCCAAGCCCTTGGGCCCCTGAATCTGCATGGGAGATCCTGAAGAGGTCCTGGCTCCTGGCTTCAGATGGGCATATCTCTGACATTTTAGGCCATCTGGGGAGTGAACCAGCAGATGGAGGACCTCTCTCTCTCTCTCTTCCTCTTGTTCACTATCTGTGTAACTCTGACTTCCAAATAAATAAATAAATCTTTAAAAAAAAATCAAAAGAATATTGTCTTGCACACAGTGAACCACTAAGTACAAGATATTATTAGTAATATTAGATTGAAATATTGAAGTAAACTAGGCAATAAGCCTTAAGATGCAAATTAATACCAAGAAATATAATCTCAAATTTCTGTGTTCAACAAGGTAGTCTCTTTTTCACTACTAACTTTATACTGAATAAGATATTTTGATATTTTGTTAAGAGTAAATTTATCAGGGGCCAGAGCCGTGGCTCACTTGGTTAATTCTCCCCCTGTAGTGCTGGTATCCCATCTGGGCAAAGGGTTCTAGTCCTGGTTGCTCCTCTTTCAGTCCAGCTCTCTGCTATGGCCCAGGAAGGCAGTGGAGGATGGACCAAGTGCTTGGGCCCTGCACCCGCATGGGAGACCAGGAGAAAGCACCTGACTCCTGGCTTTGGATAGGCACAGCTCCAACTGTGGTGGCCATTTGGGGAGTGAACCAACGGAAGGTAGACCTTTCTGTCTTTCTCACTGTCTATAACTCTACCTGTCAAATAAAAAAATTATTAGTTTTTCATAAAAACTGCAGTATTTGAAAAGGTTCTAAAATCCCTCTAATTCTAAATGTCTGTGACTGCTAACTCATTAGCACATATTGCATTCTTTATATCTGGGTAATCATGATAATTCACTTATAAATGATTAACAGATCTGCTTTACATATAAATGCATGCTTTACCAAAAATCATACAATAAGCAGGCTACATACTTTACTTCAAGTAAAACTGCCATATCCAGTACTACAATTGTAAATAAGACAGTTTCAATTGTTCAGCATGATCAATTATAAATTCCAATAGCGTAGCAATAGTCATAAGAATAAAGGGGCCGATGCTGTGGCATAGCAAGTAAAGCTGTGGCTTGCAGTGCCGACATCCCACATGGGTGCCAGTTCAAGTCCTGGCTACTCAAATTACTATCCAGCTTTTTAGGCAAGTAAGACTTACTATCCAGCAGTAGAGGATGACCCAGACCCTTGGGCTCCAGCACCTGCATAGGAGACCAAAAAGAAGCTACTGGCTCCTGGCTTTGGATCAGCACAGCTCCAGCCATTGTGGCCAAATCAGGAGTGAACCAGAGGTTGGAAGACTGCTCTCTCTCTCTCTCTCTCGCTCCTTCTCTGTGTGTGTAACTCTTTCAAGTAAAATAAATAAATCTTTTTTAAAAAAGGACTAAATAAAAAGGAAGGTGAAGATTACAAAATTGTTTAACTTTCATTTAAGAAATATAAATTTCCAAAGTACAGCTTTTGGATTACAGTGGCTTCCCCTCCCCCATAACTTCCCTCCCACCCATAACCCTCCTATTTCCTGCTCCCTCTCCCATCCCAGAATATTACAAAATTGTATGAAGGACATTTGTACAGTATACAAATATACTGATTTCTGTGGGGAGCAGCCCGGACTAGACTGAGTTACTGGAATTAAGACTTATTCTATGCATCTGCTCTCCCACAATATGGCGCTGGGAGAGAAGTAAACAGCTTCTGCACAGCTGCCTCCAGTTCAGCCAATAAACTGTAGGACTTGCTCCTGATTGGAGGAGAGCAGCATACTCGGCGTGTGGGCAGCCGAGTTGGGATTGGCAGAGGAGGACTATAAAGGAGGAGAGAGACGGCATGCACCAGGGAACATCTAAGGGGAACATCTAGGGGGAACACCTGTGCAGCCCCCAGAGAGCCGGCCGGCGGTGTGCCGCTCCCCTGCGGAAGTGGGGAAAGTGGCCAGGGGGAACTGCCCTTCCACGGAGGTGGAAGGGATAGTAGCCAACCTGGGAAGAACCAGCAGCAAACCCGGGGAGGGCCGAGCAGACGAAAGAACAGCGCAGGGTTTAGTGTCGCTCCTCCACGAAGAGGGGGAGCGACAATTTCTAATGTAATATTTGAATACTTGAAGCAAGAAGGCTAAGTACTTCTTTGCCAAAATAACATGTTTTGTCCAGTGTAAAACCCATTTGCCATCCCAATACACAAAGGGATTTGGGGCAATAAGGAAAAAAGAAGTCCACACATGCAGAAATGTTAAGCAAAACAAAATAGAGAATGTATTTAGTTTCATGCAAATCACATGAGAATTAATAGTATTCCACCAATTTCCAACAAACATTTTTAACTTTAATGAATGAATGAATTTTCAGTTACATAGCAGAAAACTTCTACCCTCTCCCATAAAACTGAAAGAGAAACTTTTTAAAAGTAAAAACTGATGAAAGAATTCTGCAATACACGTTAATGTTAAGTAGCCCAGCAGAGTTTATTTAGAAATACAAACACACACACAGAAAATAAATACATTAAAATCTTACTGAATAGTTCAGTAATAGTTCAGGATCCAATATAGTGTGCAAAAGATTCTGGATTTCCCAGTCACTTTGTATAGGAAATGATTTGCTTTGCTATGTAGCATGTAACTTTAGATTCCTGAACACCTCCACTTTGCTTCTTACCCTGAGTCCCAGCAAATACAGGAACACAGCTGTTGAATCATTCATTTTCTGGATTTGAGAATATCAAAGAATTATGAGTATAGAAAGTTGTACAGCAGAGACCAAGAATATCCAAGGGAGGTCAGGAAAACCAATTGAACAAATCAAAATACTATGAATGTATACTGAATGCTCTGTTTTTAATATGTCTTACTTACCTAAAAAGACATGAGGGCTATTGCTCTCTCTCTTAATACAACTAAGGAGAAGATATCACCAATGCTTGAGAAAAATGAATAGACAGCAGAGCTAATACAAAATCCCAAAAATCCAAAATAGAATAACTGGATATGCACTCCTTACACACATCCTGAAGTGGCAATGAAGTAGAACAAATCTAAAATTAGAAAAAATTCTTTTTTTTAAAGATTTATTTATTTATTTGAAAGTCAGAGTTACACAGAGAGAGGCAGAGAAGAGAGAGGGGTCTTCCATCCACTGGTTCACTCCCCAGTTGGCTGCAATGGCCAGAGTTGTGCCGATCCAAAGCCAGGAGCAAGGAGCTTCTTCCAGGTCTCTCACATGGGTGCAGGGGCCCAGGACTTGGGCCACCTTCTACTGCTTTCCCAGGCTATAGCAGAGAGCTGGATCTATATGAGATGCCAGCACTGCAAGTGGTGGTTCTACCCACTACACCACACTGCTGGCCCTGAAAATTCTTGTCAAATTAAGAACATTTAACCTTTGTTTTAGAATGAATTATTAAAATATCTAAACTGGGGGAATACATAATTTCTTTCTTTAGAAATCAGAAGAGAAAAACAACACTTCAAGGCTACTGTGACACCACACAGAAGGAATGGAGAATCATGACCTCAATTAGCCTAGGGACAGAATAAAAGGGAGGGAAATAGGAACAACAGAATTAAGATGAATAAGCTTTGACAGCGGAGAGAATCTGAATGTAAAGAAAAGGCATGCAGTTAACTGAAACAATAGAGATAAGTCTGAGAGGAAAAAACATTGTTAAGACATATTAATGGGGCCAGAGCTGTGGCTTAGTAAAGTCAAAAAAAAATCTAAAATTTGTTTTTAAATTATATAATTAAAAAAGATAAAAAAGATGTTCAATCTTAAGTCTCTACAGCATAAGATAAACATCAATTTTCCCAGGTTCTATTTGCATTTATTAACAAAGTTTCATGGGTATGATCACTAGAGTGGCTCCAATAAGTCTTTTTATAAAAATTATTTTTTTTATTTTGACAGGCAGAGTGGACAGTGAGAGAGAGAGACAGAGAGAAAGGTCTTCCTTTTTCTGTTGGTTTACCCCCCAGTGGCCGCTGCGGCCAGTGTGCTACGGCCGGCACACTGTGCTGATCCAAAGCCAGGAGCCAGGTGCTTCCTCCTGGTCTCCCATGCAGGTGCAGGGCCCAAGCACTTGGGCCATCCCCCACTGCACTCCTGGGCCATAGCAGAGAGCTGGACTAGAAGAGGAGCAACTGGGACAGAATCTGGTGCTCCTACCAGGACTAGAACTCGGTGTGCCTGAGCCACAGGTGGGCCTCCCTCCAATGAAAGGGGCTAAAATCCATCAAAATAAACTCTAGGCACTGTCCTTGTGCTCCCAGTGACTTTTTCAATCTAAGGTTTCACAAACCTTCTAAATTCTTTAGATCACCTGTGATGTCCATTTGTTCTCAAAGATGCAAGTAATTTCCCCTCTTGGAATCTTGTTATTAACTGTGCTGTATGAGAAATGAAGTCTCCTACACACCTTGTGCTTTTGATTCTCCAAATCGTGTTTTCTGCTAGGACTTTGGCCATGAATATAGGACAGCAATACCTGAACATGATTACTGAGATCTCCTTAATAAAGGATAGATTGGGGCCAGCACTGTGGTGCAGTGGTGTAATCCTTTACCTGCAGTGCTGGTACCCCATATGTGTACCAGTTCTAGTCCCCATTTCTCCTTTTCCCATCCAGCTCTCTGCAATAGCCTGGGAAAGCCATAGAAGCTGTTCCAAGTGCTTTGCTCCCTGCCAAAATGTGGGAGACCTGGAACTTCCAACTCAGATTGGCCCAGCTCCAGACATTGCAGTCATTAGGGGAGTAAATGAGCATATGGAAGACATTTCTCTCTGTCTCTTCCTCTCACTGTCTGTAAGTACACCTGTCAAATAAATAAATAAATTCTTTATATATATGTGTGTGTACATTTATTTATATTTGCATGTATATAAATATATTCATATATATATTCTATCGTTTGAGGTAAGTCAGCTTGAGCATGTCCCGAATTGCACATCTCTTCCCTCTCTTACTCCCACTCTTATATTTAACAGAGATCACTTTTCAGTTAAGTTTCAACACTTGAGAATAACTGTGTATTGATTACAGTATTCAACCAAAAATATTAAGTAGAACAAATAAACAACAAAAATACTGAGAGGGATAACGTGTTAAGTTGTTCATCAACAGTCAGGGCAAGGGCTGATCAAGTCACCATTTCTCATAGTGTTTATTTCACTTTAACAGGTTTCCTTTTAATATATAATAATTATAAACAGATAATATCCAAGATGGAGGAATAGTGAGGGTGTGCACCGATAGTCCGGGAAAATTTAGTTTAATAAAAGCAGAGTTACAGTAGTCTCAGAAAAAGGATCAGGAAAAAAATTGCAGAGGAAACTCTTTCGGAGCTAGTGGCTGTGACTCAGAGGATCTACTGGGACAGCAGGGTCACCCACCGTGCGGAAGCCGAACTGTGGGAGCCACAGAATCTGAGCACCAGTTTGAGAAGGGGGGTCAATGTGACACAGACACCAGTGGGGAGAGGAGGGATGCCCAGGGCCCCGAGTCAAAACATCGGCGCTGGAAGCGGAGGTGAGCTCAGTAACCGGAGACATTGGCAGGGAAACGGCGGACAGAATTTTAGAGGGAAGCGGGCTTTGAAGCGGGAAAGTTCAACAGACTGACTACAGGAGAGAAGGAAAAAAAAAGGTGGGGGTGTACTGGTACAGACAAGTTCCTCTCTCCCCCAACCTTGCAAAGGCAAGCAAGAGACAAAGAGCTGGGATATACATAATAAAAGAGGAGAGTTAAGGCTACAATTCAGTAGCATAGGCAACCCAGTGGGAGCTGCAGGAGAAACGGAGCCTGCACAGACTCTTTGGGTAGAAGCCAGAGATCGGAAGCTAAATACCATCCATTCTGCTCAGCCTTGCAGTATTACTTACGTCCTGAATAAAAAATAAAATAAAATAAAATAAATAAATGAATAAATAAATAAATAAATAAATAAAGATTTACCATGCATACCCTGAGGGTGTCACCTTTGCACACCTGTAACCCTGAAGAACCAAGCAGAGCTTTCAGGCCACACCCATCTCAAGCCTCCAAGGCTCCTCCAACAGCAGGCAGTCCACTTAACACAGACATAGTATAAAAAAAAAACCTCACAGTGAGGGAAAAAGAATTAACCATGCCAAGCAATAAACACAGAAATCGAGGGAACAAGATCAACGATGACACTATGACGCCTCCAAATAAACAAAACACCCCAAGCCAAGATTATGAAGATGATGAGATAGAAGAAATGCAAGATACGGATTTCAAAAAATTTATGATAAGAACATTTAGAAGTTTTCAAAAGCAAATCCTTGAACTACAGAAATCCTTATTGGACAGGATTGAAAATCTCTCTCGTGAAAATGAAATTTTAAGGAAGAATCAAAATGAAACGCAGAAACTAGTAGAACAGGAAAGTGTGATAGTGAAGAGAAATCAAAATGAAATGAAGAGCTCAATAGATCAAATGACAAACACATTAGAGAGCCTTAAAAACAGAATGGGGGAAGCAGAAGAGAGAATATCGGACTTCGAAGACAGAGAACAGGAAAGGATACAGTCAAACCAAAGAAAAGAAGAGGAAATTAGAAATCTAAAAAAATATTGTTGGGAATCTACAGGATACTATTAAAAACACCAATATTGGAGTTCTAGGAGTTCCTGAAGGCATGGAGAGAGTGAAAGGATTAGAAGGCCTTTTTAGTGAGATACTAGCAGAGAACTTTCTGGGTATGGAGAAGGACAGAGACATCCTAGTACAGGAAGCTCATAGAACCCCCATTAACATGAACAAAAGAGATCTTCACCATGATACGTTGTATTTAAACTCACCACAGTGAAACATAAAGAAAAGATCCTCAAATGTGCAGGAGAGAAACATCAGATTACTTTCAGAGGACCTCCAATCAGACTCACAGCAGACTTCTCATCAGAAACCCTAAAAGCTAGGAGGGAATGGCGAGACATAGCACAGGTGCTAAGAGAGAAAAACTGCCAGGCCAGAATATTATATCCTGCTAAGCTATCATTTGTGAATGAAGGTGAAATAAAGACCTTCCATAGCAAACAAAAATTGAAAGACTTTGCCGCCACTCATCCGGCCCTGGAAAAGATACTTAAAGATGTGCTACACTCAGAAACACAGAAACACAGCCATCAATATGAAAGAAGGTAAAGGAAGAACACCTACCAGTAAAAGAGCATGGGAAGCTCAAAGCATATACTAGAAAATATCTCCGGGAAAATGGCAGGGCAAAGTCACTGCATATCAATAGTCACATTAAAGGTTAATGGACTTAACTCTTCAGTTAAAAGACACCGATTGGCTGATTGGCTTAAGGAACAACACCCAACTATTTGTTGCCTACAAGAAACACATCTCTCTAACAAAGAGGCATGCAGACTGAAAGTGAAAGGTTGGAAAAAGATATTCCATGCCAACAGAAACCAAAAAAAAGCAGGTGTAGCCATATTAATATCAGACAAAATAAACTTTAATACAAAAACTGTTAGGAGAGACAAAGAAGGGCACTATATAATGATTAAGGGTTCAATTCAACAGGAAGATATAACTATTATAAATGTATGTGCACCTAATTACAGGGCACCGGTCTATTTAAAAGATATGTTAAGGGACTTAAATGGAGATTTAGATTCCAATACAATAGTACTGGGGGACTTCAATACTCCACTCTCAGAAATAGATAGATGATCCGGACAGAAGATCAACAAGGAAACAGCAGATTTAATCGACACTATTGCCCAAATGGATCTAACAGATATCTACAGAACTTTCAATCCTATATCTAAGGATTTTACATTCTTCTCAGCAGTGCATGGAACCTTCTCTAGGACTGATCACATACTAGGTCATAAAGCAAGTCTCAGCAAATTTAAAAGAATTAGAATCATACCATGCAGCTTCTCAGACCACAGTGGGATGAAGTTGGAAATTAGCAACTCAGGAAACCCCAGAAAGTATGCAAACAAATGGAGACTGAGCAATATGCTCCTGAATGAACACTGGGTCATTCAAGAAATCAAAAGAGAAATCAAAAACTTTCTGGAAGTAAGTGAGGATAACAACACAGCATATAAAAACTTATGTGATACGGTAAAAGCAGTATTGAGAGGCAAGTTTATAGCAATAGGGGCCTATATCAAGAATTTGGAAAGGCACCAAATAAATGAGCTTTCAGCACATCTCAAGGACCTAGAAAAACTGCAGCAAACCAGACCCAAATCTAGTAGGAGAAGAGAAATAATTAAAATCAGAGAAGAAATTAACAGGACTGAATCCAAAAAAAACATTACAAAAAATCAGCCAAGCAAAGAGCTTGGCTCAAGAGACCGCGAATAGCTAAAGCAATCTTGTACAACAAAAACAAAGCCAGAGGCATCACAATACCAGATTTCAGGACATACTACAGGGCAGTTGTAATCAAAACAGCATGGTACTGGTACAGAAACAGATGGATAGACCAATGGAACAGAATTGAAACACCAGAAATAAATCCAAACCTCTACACACAACTTATGTTTGTTCAAGGACCTAAAACCAATTCCTGGAGCAAGGACAGTCTATTCAATAAATGGTGCTGTGAAAATTGGATTTCCACAGGTAGAATCATGAAGCAAGACCCCTACCTTACACCTTACACAAAAATCCACTCAACATGGCTTAAAATCCTAAATCTATGACCTGACACCATCAAGTTATTAGAGAACATTGGAGAAACCCTTCAAGATATTGGCACAGGCAAAGAATTTCTGGAAAAGACCCGGGAGGCACAGGCAGTCAAAGCCAAAATTAACATTTGGGATTGCATCAAATTGAGAAGTTTCTGTACTGCAAAAGAAATAGTCAGGAGAGTGAACAGGCAACCAACAGAATGGGAAAAAATATTTGCAAACTGTGCAACAGATAAAGGGTTAATAACCAGAATCTACAAAGAGATCAAGAAACTCCACAAAAACAAAACCAACAACCCACTTAAGAGATGGGCCAAGGACCTCAATAGACATTTTTCAAAAGAGGAAATCCAAATGGCCAACAGGCACATGAAAAAATGTTCAAGATCACTAGCAATCAGGGAAATGCAAATCAAAACCACAATGAGGTTTCACCTCACCCCGGTTAGAATGGCTCACATTCAGAAAGCTACCAACAACAGATTCTGGAGAGGATGTGAGGAAAAAGGGACACTAACCCACTGTTGGTGGCAATGCAAACTGGTCAAGCCACTATGGAAGTCAGTCTGGAGATTCCTCAGAAACCTGAAGATAACCCTACCGTTAGACCCAGCCATCCCACTCCTTGGAATTTACCCAAAGAAGTTTAAATTGACAAACAAAAAAGCGGTCTGCACCCTAATGTTTATTGCAGCACAATTCACAATAGCCAAGACTTGGAACCAACCTAAATGCCCATCAACGGTAGACTGGATAAAGAAATTGTGGGATATGTACTCTTTAGAATACCATACCGCAGTAAGAAAGAACGTAATCCAGTCATTTGCAACAAAATGGAGGAATCTGGAACACATCATGCTGAGTGAAGTAAGCCAGTCCCAAAGGGACAAATACCATATGTTCTCCCTGATCGGTGACAACTGACTGAACACCAAAAAGGAAACCTCCTGAAGTGAAATGGACACTATGTGAAATGGTGACTTAATCAGCATAGCCCTGATGGTTAATGAACAACTTAATACATTATCCATTTAGTATTTTTTGTCTGTTCTACTTAATATGACTGGTTTAATTCTGTAATTAATACACAGTTATTCTTAAGTGTTGAAATTTAACTGAATTGTGATCCCTGTTAAACATAAGAGTGGGAATAAGAGAGGGAAGAGATGTACAATTTGGGACATGCTCAAGCTGACTTGCCCCAAATGGTAGAGTTAGATACATACCAGGGGACTCCAATTCAATCCCATCAAGGTGGCATGTACCAATGCCATCTCACTATTCCAAGTGATCAATTTCAGTTCACAATTGATCATAATGAAAGGACTAAGAGTCAAAGGGAGCTCATAAACAAGTCTAGTACCTGCTAACACTAACCGATAGAATAAATAAAGGGGAGCGTGATCCAACATGAGAAGCAAGATACTCAGCAGACTCATAGAATGGCAGATTTCCTGAACAGCACTCTGGCCTCACAATCAGCCCTAAAGTCATTCCGATCTGGCTGAAAAGCCCATGAGAGTATTTCAGGCATGGAAAGCCAAGACACTCCGGCAAAATTAAAAAAAAAAAACCTAAATGAAAGATCTCTGTGAGTGAGATCCCAGTGGAAAGAACAGGTCTTCAAAGAAGGAGGTACCTTTCTCTGAAGGGAGGAGAGAACCTCTACTTTGACTATGACCTTGTCTAAACAAGATAAGAGTCAGAGAACTCAAGGGGCTTCCATAGCCTTGTAAACTCATGACTGGTGCATAGGGAGATTACTGATGCCATAAACAGGAGTGTCAGTTTGTAAAGTCAACAACAGGACTCACTGTGCACTTACTCCTCATGTAGGATCTTTGTCCTTAGTGTGCTGTACATTGAGATTTAATGCTATAACGAGTACTCAAGCAGTATATTTCACTTTGTGTTTCTATGGGGGTGCAAACTGTTGAAATCTTTACTTAATGTATACTAAACTGATCTTCTGTAAAAAAAAAAAAAAAGAAGAAATTATCAACTCCCAACTTGACCCTCACTGGGATTAAACATGACAATAGGTCTGCTCTGATTTCATCATCATTTAAAAAAATCATCTATTATTTTTCACTTTATGTTTCTGTGTGGGAGCAAACTGTTGAAATCTTTATTTAATGTATGCTAAACTGATCTTCTGTATATAAAGAGAATCAAAAATGAAAAAGAAACAGATAATATTATATAATTTATTATATGTACTATATATAATATATATATATATATATATTATGGAGATTACTTCAATAGCCAGAGTGTGGCCAGGTTGAAGCCAGGAGCTTCTCCTCCAATGTGTGTGGCAGCAACCCAGGCACTTGGACCATCTTTCACTGCTTTTTCAATCCATTGGTAAGGAGCTGGATCAGAAATAATTATATGTTTGTATATAAATAATAAATTTATATATAATAATTATATCTCATATATTTATAATAATTATATGTAATTCTATATTATATAGAAATATATAATATTATATATTATAATATATAATATATTATAATACATAATACAATATATTATATAAAGAACTATATAATATATTATAATATACATATATATATATATAAATATATATATGATGGACCAAAATGTGGCATTCTGCATTTGGCAGAAGGGACAATATCTACTGTCTATGTCTGTATGTCAGTATAATGCAGGAGGCAACCCCTCTACGAAATAAGAAAAGCTATTTCAGTTCAGCTGGACATCATTCTGCTGACTGTTGACCTTATTACTGTTAGTCTGGATGCTTTCATTGGTTGCAATTCAGGACCCAATTTTCCCATAGATATAAACATCATCAAACATGAAAATTTGGTAAGAAAAGTTTAAACTGAGAGTTATGATTAATAACTATTTAAAAAAATTCTCAGAACCCATCTAATCCAAACCTTGGACAATTGGAAGCTGTTGTACTTGGCCCACCCATAAACGAAATGGATTCTAAATCCTTTAACTGCAAGGAGAGTATCATAGACATTAATGCTCCAAACTGATCCAGTTCCCTGCTAACGTGTCTGGAAAAGCGGCACAGGATGACTCAAATATTGGGGCTCCTGCACCCATGTGAGAGACCTGGAAGAAGCCCCTGGCTCCTGATATCAGTCTGGCCTAGCCACAGTCATTGCAGCCATTTGAGGAGTGAACAAACCAGGAGGAAGATCAATCTCTCCCACTCTCTCTTTCTAGTGCTGCCTTTCAAGTTCTTAAATAGATCTTTTAGAAAGTAGATCACTTCAATAAATTTGCCATTGCTCAGTCATGATGACTTTTACTTCCTTAAGTTCTTTTTCAAAAGATGTATTTATTGGAAAGGCAGAAAGAGGAGCTGGTGGTTGTGGTGAAGTGGACAAAGCTGCTATCTATTACATTGGCATTCTGTATGTGCACCAGTTCAAGTACCAACTATTCCATTTCTGATCCAGCTCCTTACCAATGGACTGAAAAAGCAGTGAAAGATGGTCCAAGTGCCTGGGATGCTGCCACACACATCGGAGGAAAGCTCCTGGCTTCAACCTGGCCACACTCTGGCTATTGAAGTCATCTCAAAAATGAATTAGGTGGTAGAAGATTTCTGCCTCTCCCTCTCTCTGTAACTCTTTCAAATAAGTAATTAAATATTTTAATATGATAAAAAAGGCAGAGAGACACAGAGACAAAGCAAGAAGGAAAGAGAAGCAGAGAGATCTCCCATCTGCTGGTTCACTTTCTATATGGCTACAACTGTGCAAGACCAGGTTCTCAAGTCCCCATTTAGGTTACAGTTCTCCAAATTAGATGACAGGAATGAAAGAATTTGAGCTATCATCCATTGCTTCCCAGGGATATTAACATGAAACTGATTTGGAAGTGGAGTACCCAAAACTCAGATTAGCATTGCAATATAGGATGTGGGCATCTGTTGTGACGGCTAACAAATTGGAAAACCTAGAGGAAAAATCAACAGATTCCTGGACATACACAATATACCAAAATTGAGTCATGAAGACACATAGAAAAGCTAAACAAATCAAAAACCAAGACAGAGATTGGATGAGTAATAAAGACCCTCCCAACAAGGATCAGACAGCCTCACTATTGAATTCTACAGGACTTTTAAAGAACTAATTCCAATTCTTGTCAAACTATTCAAAACAATTGAAAGAGAGACAATCCTCTCAAACTCCTTCTATTAACCCTGCATCACCTTAATTCTTAAACTAGAAAAAGATACAGTGGAGAAAGAGAACTATAGAAAAATATCCCTGATGGGAGCCAGTGCTGTGGCACACTGGGTTGATCCTCCACCTGTGGAGCTGGCATCCCATATGGGTGCCAATTCTGGTCCCGGTTGCTTCTCTTCAAGTCCAGCTTTCTGCTCTGGACTGGGAGGGCAGTGGAGGATGGCTCAAGTGCCTGGGTCCCTGCACCCACTTGGGTGACCAGGGAGATGCTCCTAACTCTGGCTTCTGATTGGACCAGCACCACCTGTTGGGTATATGGAGAATAAACAAGGAGATAAAATACTTATGTCTCTCTGCCTCTGCCTCTGCCTCTCCCTCTATGTAGCTCCACCATTCAAATAAATAATTCTTTTGAAAAAGTCAACAAACAATAAAGGCTGGTGGAGAGGTAGAGAAAAAGGTACCCTAACCTGCTGTTGGTGGGAATGAAGCTAGTACAGCCATTATGGAAGGTAGTATAAAAGTTCCTCAGAAATCTGAAAACAAACATACCATATGATCCTGCCATCTGACTCCTGGGAATTTATCCACATGAAATGAAATAGAATATGCATAGGCATGAGTTATCTGTACCCTCTTGTTTATTACAGCTCAATTCACAATAGCTAACATGGAATCAACCCAGATGTCCATCAGCTGGTGACTGGAAAAAGAATATGAGCTATATATACAGTGTAAAATACTATTCAGCCACAATTGAGAATGAAATCCTATCCTTTGTAACTAAATGGATGAACTGGAAACAATTATGCTTCATGAAAGAAGCCAGTCCCCAAAAGACAAATACCATATGTTTTCTCTGGCTGGTGGTAATTTATATATAGACAACAAAAAGTAGCATAGGAGTTAAATTGACATTTTGAGATTTGAGTATTGTTCATAGCACTTTTCTGCACTCTTTGATAGAGTATACAACATATACTCATTGATATTTCTGCTACTACTTGCTGAATTCTTTATTTTGTAGAGGGTTAAAGCTTGTGATTCTAAAATAAAATCAAAGCATGCAGCTGTAAAAATTAAAAGAAAATAAAACAAGAAGGAGGGAGTTGGAAATATGAGACCAAGGGAAGATAGGGTAGGATGTTATCAGTTTGCTCTTCAATCTGTATATATAAATTACATGAAATTTGTTCACTTAATATGCATTTAAAAATATAAACTTAACACTAGAAGAAAAAGACCTGAGATCAATGTTTTCTGGATCACCACTAATAAAATTTAGTCTTCATTTATGTCTGACCATATTTAATTTCTTATTTATTTATTTTATAAGAAAATTAACATCACCATTCCTAACAAGTCCATCCTGCTTCATCCATATCTATCAGTTCCCACTCTGCTAATAATTTTTCATGAACTTAAATCCATATCATCTTAAAAAGATGCAATGCGGGGCTGGCGCTGTGGCCTAGCAGATAAAGTTGCTGCCTGCAGTGCTGGTAAGGCATATGGGTGCCAGTTCAAGTCGTGGCTGCTCCACTTCTGAATCAGCTCTCTGCTATGGCCTGGAAAAGCAGTAGAAGGTGGCCCAAGTCCTTGGGGCCTTGCACACATGTGAGAGACTTGGAAGTAGCTCCTGGCTTCGGATCGACACAGACCAGCCATTGCGGCCAACTGGGAGTAAACCAGCAGATGGAAGACCTCACTGTCTCTGTCTGTCTGTCTGTCTGTGTCTCTCTCTCTCTACCTCTCCTCTATTTGTGCAACTCTTTCAAATAAATAAATAAATCTTTAAGAAAAAAAACCTGATTCATGTTATTATTTATGTGTTTTAGAGGCTTTGCAGATGTTGATTACATGTGCCATGAAAACCCATTGAAATGCAAATCCTATAATAGGCAACTCCATGTTCACTAAACTGGTAAAATCCAGTGCATGTGTTGAGAAAAACTAGCAATAAATTTCAAAATGCTGTTAAATATTATAAGTGGCTGTCAAAGAGCTAAAAATCTGACAGTGACTCATTATGTCATTTATTTAGTACATAATGCTGAGAAAATCAGAAGTATTTGTTAAAACTTCTGCTAAAATGCGCTAGATTTATAATTTTTAAATGCATCTTTCCTATATGTAATGCAGTCCTGTGCTACTTTAGAGTATCAGAAATTTAAAATGTTGGACTGTTGCTGTGGTGGAGCAGGTTAACACCCTGGCCTGAAGCGCCAGCATCCCATATGGGGGCCGGTTCAATACTCAGATGCTCCACTTCTGATCCTGCTCTCTGCTATGGCCTGGGAAAGTAGTAGAAAATGGCCCAAGTCCTTGGGCCCCTGTACCCATCTGGGAGACCTGGAACTAGCTCCTGGCTCCTGGCTTTGGATCAGCACAGCTCTGGCAGTTGCAATCAATTAGGGAGTGAACATTAGATGGAAGACCTCTCTCTTTCTCTCTGGCTCTCCTCTCTGTTTGTAACTCGACTTGTAAATAAATAAATAAATAAATCTTTAAAAAAATAAGAAATTTAAAATGTGAAAGGTTTTTAAAAAATGTATTTATTTATTGTGTGGCAGAGTTACAGATATAGAGAGGAAGAGAAAGAGAGGTCTTCTATCCACTGGTTCACCCCTAAATGGCTAGAATGGCTGGAGCTGGGCCGATCTGAAGCCAGGTGCCAGAAGCCAGGAGTCAGCAGCTTCCTCCAGGTTTCTCACATGGGTGCCGGGGCCCAAGCACTCAGGGCATATTGCACTGCTTTCCTAGGCCATTAGCAAAGAGCTGGATTGGAAGTGCAGAAGCAGGGACTCAAATTGGTGCCCATGTGGGATGCTGGTGCTGCAGGTGGATGCTTACTCTACTATGCCACAGAGTGGGCCCAGTGAAAGGTTTTAGGAAGACATCTTTCATGTAGACTAGGCTGCAATATTGCAAGGTAAGGTTTAGCTTTTATTCCCACACATCAGTATTCATCTTTTAGCAACTATAAATACTGAATATCATACATATATACATAAATATAGGTAACTGCAGATTTTGTTGTCATTCTTTCTAATTCTCTTTTTAATGTCTGCTAATAGGCCATCTTATGGATTATTATATTGATGTTACCTGTACACAACCGTCAGGCATTTCCACTGTTGAATGTGTTTATGTGTACAGGCAGTTTTGTTTGTGTGTACATGAATGCACATTTGATGGAGATAGCACTGACAGTAATACTGTGAGAAATCCTAACGCTGATTTCATACTTTCTGTCCTCCGCAGAGATGGCTGTCATTGAAGTAGACCACAGGGCCCCCTTTTGCTGTTATGGACTGAAATGTGCCTCCCTAAAACTCAAACACTGAAGTGCTAACCACCAACATGACTCTACCTGAAGAAAGTGCTTTTAAGCAGATCAAATGATAGATGTGTCTTCTGGAAAAATTGAGCCTATTAGGACCTTGATCTGATATTTTCAACCTCACAACTCTGAGAAGTAAAATTCCAGGATTTAAATCATATTCTCTGTGGTATTTTCTTAGCAAATTAATATATCCTCATTTCTGCCAGCATTTTCTGCTGTCATCTAGAAGGTCCTTGTGATTAGCAGACACATATAGAAACTAAAAACTATGATTTTAGATTACCAAGTATCTACTAACACAAAAAAGATATCCCAGAAGCAACCTACTACCATCCTCCAGGACCCAGAAAAAAACAGGAATGAGTCAAGTTGCAGGGCAGTAGAAAAAAGTGAATAATGAAAGATCACAGCAGAAATAAATAAGGAAGGGTTTGGTGCTGTGGCGTAGTGGGTTAAAGCCTTGACCTGCTGTGCATGCATCCCATATATTGCTGCTAGGAGACCAGGTGCCCCACTTCCAATCCAGCTCCCTACTAATGCACCTGGGAAATCGGTGGAAGATGGCCCATGTTTTTGGGTGCTGGCACCCACATGAGAGACTTGGAAGAAGCATCTGGCCTTTCAAATAAATAAATAAATCTTAAAAAAATAGAAGCAGTGTTAGCACTGTTGGAAAAACAGACACATAGTTCAATGGAAAAGAATAGGCAGCTGAAATAAACTGACTTTTCTACAGGCAACTCCTATTTAACAAAGGAAATAAAACAAACAGGAGAAAGAAGAATCCCTTTAGCAAATGGTTTAAAGGAAAGTGATTATCCATATGTAGAAGCCTGAAAATATGCCCCAACACCTCATACACTATGTAAAAGCAACTCAAGGTGAATTAAAAGTCTAAATATAAAACCAAAAACTAAGTAAACATATGAGAAACTGTAAAACATTAGCATAGACAACAGTTTTGGGTAAGATTCCAAAAGCACAAGTAACAAAAATAAAATATACAAATTTGAGCATATCAAATTAAGATACATCTTCACAACAAAGTAATCAACAGAGTGAAGATACAATGGGCAGAATGGCAGAAAACATTGAAAACTCTGAATATGACAAACGATTGATAGCCAGAACATACATATATAGAACTGGAAAAACTCCAAACAAGAAGCAAAATGTACAGTTAAGAAATGGGCAATGATCAGAATAGATGTTTCTCAGAAGAAGAAATCTAAATGGTCAAGACATATATGAACATGCCCAATATCACTAGCCATTAGGGAAATGTAAACCAAAACCAATAGCAGACTCCATCTGTGGGAGAAGACAATGCTTGGGTTTTCATTTGTGCAACAAGTGGGTTTAGAGGACCCTGTTCACCATTAGAGGGCAGAGTCTACATGGAAGTAAGGAAACCTTAATGTTTTCCTAATGGGCTTGTTAAATTCTTGACCAGTGCCTATTACCTTTGCCACATACTTTCCAGTCTCACCACTTTCCTTCTTCTTCCTCTTCTCTGTGGCTTGCAAAACCAGTATACCTTCTATATACTGAGGATACTTTTGTTTTGTTTTATTCCTTCTATCTCATGATGTTCCTCTAAGAAATCACAACCCTCAAAGTATTCATTCATTTATGCAGTCTGCAGTTTTCATGGGCTACTACATGGCAAAGTACTAGGTTAAAGGAAAGGTATAGGTCAGGAACTGAGCAAAGTTCACAATGACGAAGCCATTGGGGAAATGAACCTGATGCAAGACCTCTCTCTCTCTCTCTCTGCCTCTCCTTCTCTCTTTGTGTAACTCTGATTTTCAAATAAATAAATAAATCTTTAAAAACTAACTAAATAAATATAGTAATAACCTGGTGGCAATACCTTTCTATCAGAACATGTGAAGCATTCAAACACAGTTTGTCCCAGAAAGTCAGCCATAGTTTTCAAGGACACATCTTCTACTCCACTTGCGGACATCTCTGTGGGGGGAGAGGGGCACTTATTTCTTCCCCTCTTCTTTCTTACCACTCTCACAGTTATAACTTCTATAGATGCTTCCACAGACCAGTCTCTATGAAGTTGTAGAACTAATATCCTCCCATGTCAAAAATGTCATGGGTTTAAACACAGAACCCAAAATAAGACAAGTAACTGGCCTTCTTAATTACACAGTGTGGAATGTAAGATTCTCAGTGGATCAGTGGGTAACTGTAAAGTACTGGGCAGAGGAAAACTGTTACTTATCTGTATTTATGATGCTGTAATTCTCCACTTTATGCAAACTCAGATTAAAAGAGCTCCAGTTAGTGGGCAGCACTGTTGCATAGTGGGTAAACCTACTGCCTGCAGTGTCAGCATCCCATATGGGTGCCGGTTGGGATCCTGGCTGCTGCACTTCCCATCCAGCGCTCTGCTGCGGCCTGGGAAAACAGTCGAAGATGGCCCAAATCCCCTATCTCCTGCACCCACCTATGAGACCTGGAAAAAGCTCCTGGCTCCTGGTTTTGGATCCAAACAGCTCCAGCCATCTATCTCTGCTTCTGCCACTCTGTAACTCTGCCTTTCAAATAAATAAATAATTATTTTAAAAAACAGCTTCATCCCAGAAGAAGCTCCTGGCTACTGGCTTCAGACTGCCACAGCTCCAGCTGTTGCTGCCAACTGGGGAGTGAACCATCGGATGGAAGACCTCTCTCTCTCTCTCTCTCTCTCTCTCTCTCTCTCTCTCTCTCTCCTCCCTGTGTAACTCTTTCAAATGAATAGATAAATCTTTAAAAAAGTAGCTCCAGTTATTGACAACACAGTAGACTTGCATTGATTTTAGTTCCCTTCTCACTTTGCAAAGGGATCAGTGGCAGGTAAAAACAGTTGACAGCCTTGCTAACAGGAGAAGAAATAGTTGAAGACAGAAAATGAAAAGCAGCCAAATAAATCATCAAAGAAAGAGAAGTGGACCCCATCCAACACAAACCTTTAAAAGTGGATGCTCACAATTAACGAGTGAAACAGCTGCCCACTGAAATCTTTTCTAGGGAGGGAAGATGTCCTAAGTTCTGCTTCTGTAAACTCCAGTCATAAATCTGTCCTAATAAATCTGTCCCTGGCATCTCTTTTACAAGCATACTGGACCCACTGACCATTGGAAATGTGGTCCTAAGTCATGTAGGCTGCCATTTAAACTCACCAATGCTGTAACAGCTAAGAAACTTGAATTTGATGCTCAATTCTCAGGAAATCATTCCAGTTGAGCCTAGGGCCATTAATATAAACTCCTTGGATTCTCCACTGTCTCTGTGCCTGTTTGAAAGAAGGGAGTTTTCCCACCCCAGGTTTCTGTAACAGCTTCAAATTCCAGATTGGAAAAATCTGATAATTAATACTTGAGAGGGATCAATGCACAAAGCAGCTATTCACACTTCACACTGCTCCCTCTGGGAAAAATCTGAACACTCAGGGCCACACCCAACAGGTGTGTCTGCGGGGACCCCACCAGGAAGATGAGGTGCAGGATGAGAGCAGTGGGGCAGATCCTAGTCAGATCCTCCTTCCCACCCCTCTGCTGCCCCAGGCTCCCTGCTGAAGGCCATCCAGCCCCACCCTGCAGGAACCAGCCCAGGAAACATCAAGAGACCTGGCCAGACTGCATTCTGAGACCACCCACAGTGGGAACCCGGCTTATTTAACTGTGGAGAGTGGGAGTCTTTCCGCCTTCCTTCCCTGCATGTGCAGGTTCCCAGAACGGTGCCCTCTCTCTCCTGTAACCACTAAATAAAGTACATTAAGGACAGTTTGGGTGAGGTTCTGCAGGGGAGAGTCTGGGTGCTGGGAGCCTGGGAAGCAGAGGTGGGAGACAGAACAGCCCGGGTCCCAGCCCTGACCTCGGGGGAAACTGCCATGATCTCTGGTGCCCAGGCACCCACCCTTCTCCCACACATGTCGCCGCCCCTTCCTGCATGCCAAACCTGCAGCAGAAAGTCCTGGGAGCAGGTACCCTTTCTTCCAGACACACGGGGAGTGAAGCGGGGAGTGCGGGGAAGAGAGTACCTGGCACGTGGGACCCACAGGTGGAGGATGAAGAGGGAAGAAGCAGCAGGAGGCAGGCTTGGGGTGAGCACTTGGAAACTGCCTGGGATCCCGTGTGCAGAGCAGGAGATGCAGTAAATGCCAGAGAAGGAGCAGCACAGCCCCCAGGGCTGACCCTGAGCAGGGAATGAACTCCCTCTGGTCCAACTCAGAGCCCCACGGACTGGCACTAGTACGCGCATGTGCACAGGCATTCGGAAGGCAGAATACATCGGAGCTCCTGGGAACTCTGGGAAATGGAGTCCAGGCCGCAGCATCCCTAGAGACACCAGCTGGCCCTCCCCAAGGGCTGCAGTCTGGGGTGGGTGCCCACAACCAGAGGGCATTTGCTTTTGTTAAGTCCCTCCTTCCTTTCCTTCCCACCCCAAAATCTCAAGGATCAGTTGCTGTTCTTCCTTTCCTGAATCAAATCTTAAAGAGTGACACTCACTGCTGCTAACTGACCCCAAATCCTGGCTCCCTCATAACCTCTGTCTCTTCCAGAAAAATCTTATTTACTACTTTGGCCCTAGAAATCATAAATGGCTATGATAGAATGTAACTTTTAACAGAGGTGTAGAAGGCACGGTTTAATATCCAGTTTTGAGAATACAATTTTCATTTGTGCTTTATTGATGTTTATAGTTCTTTTAAGATTTATTTATTTATTTGGAAGTCAGAGTTACAGAGAAGGAGATGCAGAGAGAGAGAGAGAGAGAGAGAGAGAGGTTTTCCATCCGCTGGTTCACTCCCCAATTGGCAGCAGCGCCACAGCGCCGACCCCTTATAGTTCTTTTCAAATCATTTTACACTGTCTTTTTATTCATCTAGTACAGAGACAGAAGAATGGACACAGAGCTTACATAGCTGAGTATTCAAGGAGACAGGTTAAGGGGTTAAATGCCTTATAGCATATCATTTATACCTTAGATTAATTCTGGGGACAGTATTATCTGGAGTTTACAAAGTAGAAACTGAATGGAAAGAGCTTAGAAAAACATGGTGTTTTTTAATATCATTAAAAAGTCTAAGTTAAAGGCCAATCAAGGGGCCAGCACTGTGGCATAGCAGGTAAAGCTACCACCAGCATTGACATTCCATATGGGTGGAGGTTGAGTCCCGGCTACTCTACTTTCAATCCAACTCTCTGTTATGGCCAGGGAAAGTGGTGGAAGATGGCCCAAGTCCTTGGGCAGCTGTACCGGTGTGGGAGACCCAGAAGAAGCTCCTGGCTGCTGGCATCGGATCAGTACAGCTCCAGCCATTGTGACCAATTGGTGAGTGAACCAAAAGATGGAAGATCTCTCTCTCTCTCCCCTTCTACTCTGTGTAACTCTGACTTTCAAATAAATAAATAAATCTTTTTTATAGAGCTAATCAACATATAATACTAGCTTAAAAATCTTTCTTTTGTCTTGGGTCTCAGTTTTTAAAATCTGATTTCTCAAAGGGAAAAATGTGAGAGAGATGAAGAGTACCTAAAAATTAATTTACTGTAATTATTTACTGTAATAATTTACTGTAATGATTTACTATAATTTACTGTAATAATTTACCATAAAGAACCACATAGGATTATAACTTGTCTAGAAAACAAAGGAGATTCAAAGTTGCTCTTATTTCATGGTTATTTTTTCTTATTTTTAATATCAAGGTAGTATATAAATATTACGCACTCCTAGGTATTTTGTTGTTTGATATGTTTTATTTTTTAAGCAGAAATTCAAAGAGATAACTGGGTAACATGGAGTTCTGTGTTTCTGATTAGTTCTCTCAATTAGAGATCATGGGATTAGAGTTGGTGCTAGATTAAGAATACTTAAATCTTTATCCACTGACTTCACACCAGCATTCACTATGTTAAACAATATTCTTTGGGTAGATTGCTCTTTCTTGCCAGACTGTAAACTTCATGGGGTCTAGAAACATATTTGCTTTGACACTAAAACTCAGCATCTTGACAGTCATTTAGTTGAATAAATAAATGATATACAAAATAAATATTTCTGCCTCTCAATAACTGCCTAATAGAGAAGGAAATAGAAATCAATTTGATGACTCTCAGTATTAGGTGAATATATAATTTGTTGTTCTGACATAAGCTTGGTCATGAAAAGGGCATATTAATAATTACACAGAGTTGAAGTGTATGAACACCTAGGGCCAAGCGGGTTAAATGTTCACCCTAGCTATGTAAGGCATTCCATGTCAATAGGAGAGGGAGGAGGAAGAGGGGAGGGAGTGTAGGTGGGAAGGTGGTTACGGTGGGAAGAATCACCATGCTCATTAATTAGCAGCAAAGAGAGAATCTGTGATCATTTGTTGCTTAAGAAAGGGTGATAGGCATTATTTAATTATAATGCAGGCATCAGTGTTTTCCTGTCTCTGAAATAGGAAGTCTATAACTCAGAATTCCTTGCTCTATCATCAAAACAATTCAAAACAAAAACCTAATTAAGCATAAGAGGAAGTTATGCATTAGAAGTCTATTCTAATCTCTAGGAGGTTCAGGAGTTGGAAAATTCATCCAAAATCTTGCTGCAAAATGTCCCATACATTTTCCATGACCACTACCCGTAAGCATAAGCTCTTTTAAAGAAAAGATTTATTTATTTGAAAGTCAGAGTTACACAGAGAGAGGAGAGGCAGAGAGAGAGAAAGAGAGAGAGAGAGAGAGGGAGAATCTTCCATCCGCTGGTTTACTCCCAATTGGATGCAATGGCCAGAGCTGAGCTGATCCAAAGCCAGGAGCTAGGAGCTTCTTCCAGGTCTCCCATGTGGGTTCAGGGGTCCAAGGACGTGGGCCATCTTCTACTGCTTTCTCAGGCCATAGCACAGCTGGATCGGAAGTGGAACAGCCGGGACTCGAACCGGTGACCATATGGGATGCTGGCACTGCAGGTGGCAGCCTTACCTGCTACGCCAGAGCACCAGCCCCCATAAGACCTATCTTCTGTAGAACCAGCACCCCAGACACCAGCCACCACATGGCATCCCATGGCACACTCACCCCTGGCAGTGTTCTGCAGCTCCTGCTCCTCTCCACTTTCACTGGAAGAATCTGCAACTCCTTTTTTTTATGCAAGTAATTCTGATTCAGATGATGTCCCTGACACAATTGGCTGGCAAGTACCATGGCATGTGTCCATGACCTAGCTAAATGCAAAGCTGGAACATTTTAAACTTTTCACTGCCATGGTGAGACACGGACTCCATCTAATGAAGTAGGGGATTTTTCAGGGAGTCTAGAGAATCAAATATGACAAAATGACAAATCTTAACCAAAGAGTGCCATGGTAGAGATGAAGAGAACCCAAAATGTATTTTTCTATCTTTTCTGAGTTAAGTGACTAAAAACAAAGCCAATGAGGGTTAAACAGACCCATTCTGAAAATTCCTTAACATCTTCATTTCCATCCAAATTAATAGATTACTTGAAGAAAATAAATTTTACATAAATGAAAATGCAGTACCACAGACAAGCGTACAGTACATAGGCCCTCAGTTAGCTTCAAGCCATCTGGGTCCATTAATGTGTTCTTCCAGAACCAAAGCTGCAGTACAATAGAACCACAGCCTCTGACATTCCTCCTCCACCCTGATGGATTTTGGGTTTTCCTCCCACCTCCCCTCTCCTGTGAATACATCAGTAGCAGGACAAATGGAATCCAAAGATACGATGATGTTATTTAATGTGGAATAAACATAGTGTTTTAGTCAGTACAATCCTCAATACTACAATAATAATTCCGAGTTCACTGATTATGAAAGTATATGAAATCTATTCCTAAGTAATCATAACATCGAGAGCTGAATGTAGACTTTCAGAGTGAAAGAAACAGAGAATTGTGTAGAGATGTGTATCTCTATAATACAGATTTACCGCTGTACTTTATAGACAGTACACCATGTTTGTATTTTCTTTTCTTTTTTTTTTTTTTTGCATTCTGGCATAGTTTATTACATCCAGCTTGTCACTTTGGAAATTTTATGATTAGACACTAATATACAACAAATTTTGCATCCTTACAGATAATATAGAGCACCCTAGGCCCTCCCAAGGGCAGGAAACAGACCAAGAGCTCATAGACTGGCTGCAACTGCAAGAAGCAGATGAAGATATCATCAGAAAGATACATATTCCTGAAGTGTGGCTGCTGAGCAGTTCTGCCCTTATGGATCTCATCTCTGTTTCAGATCATTAAAGAAAGTTACATGCTTTTTGACATTTCTAAAGATTTCACTAATGAGAATCTAAGATATTTTCACTACACTAAGAGCCTCAGAACAGCCCAAAGACTTGGGCCATTTTCTACTGCTTTCCCAGGCCATAGCAGAGAGCTGGATCAGAAGAGGAGCAGCTGGGACTAGGACTGGAGCCCATATGGGATGCTGGCACTTCAGGCCAGTGCTTTAACCTGCTGTGCCACAGCACTGGCCACAATGTAGTATTTCTAATAGAAGAGTTGGTTAAGTCATTAACTCCTCTAAAATACAAGTTAAGTGTTAGTTTTTAAACTTTGATTCATTCATGAGAAAAATAAAAGGTTAATTTTCTCTCTTTGTTTCTGGGTATGTAAATTTTATTCTAAGAAATTAATCATGACTTTTACATCTCAGACCCTATTATGAGTAAGTAGAGAATATTGTGGGGTCATACACTCATTCTATCAAAGGAACATTTCTCCAATTAAAGAAAACATTATGGGCATCCCATATGGGCACTGGTTTAGTCCTTGCTGCTCCACTTCTGATCCAGCTCCTTGCTATGGTCTGGGAAAGCAGTAGAAAATGGCCCAAGTGCTTGGGCCCATGCACATGCATGGGAGACCTTGAAGCTCCTGGCTCCTACTTTCGATGAGCCCAGCTCCAGCCGTTGCAGCCAACTGGAAAGTGAACCAGCAGATGGAAGACTTCTCTCTCTCTATGTAACTCTGCCTTTCAAATAAATAAATAAATCTTTGAAAAAAAACGATGTCCAAGTCTTACATCAGAGTACTGGGGTTCAGTGCCTAGCTCTGGTTCCTAACTCCAGCTTCCTGCAAATACCGATCCTATAAGGCAGCACTGATGGCTCAAGTATTCAGGTTTCTGCCCACACATGGGAGATTAAGATTGAGTTCATGGGCTGGCGCCATGGCTCACTTGGTTAATCCTCTGCCTGTAGCACTGGCATCCCATTTGGGTGCCGGGTTCTAGTCCTGGTTATTCTTCTTCCAGTCCAGCTCTGTGCTGTGGCCCAGGAGGGCAGTGGAGGATGGCCCAAGTGCTTGGGCTCCTGCACCTTCATGGGAGACCAGGAAGAAGCACCTGGCTCCTGGCTTTGAATTGGCATAGTGCCAGCTGTAGTGGCCATTTGGGGAATGAGCCAGCAGATGGAGACCTTTCTTTCTGTTTCTCTCACTATCTTTATCTCTACCTGCCAAATAAATAAAAATATTGAGTTCACACTCCTGGCTTCAGCCTGACCCAGTTCTGGCTGTTGCAGGCATTTTGGGGAGTAAAGCAGAGAATCAGAGTGCATTTTCATTCTCTCTCCCTCTGCCTCCCAATTAAGTAAAAAAAAAAAATTAAAGAAACTCAAACTGGACTAAAGGTAATAATATAGGTAAGTGTCCCACTTCTTTCATATGACTAACCACTAGGTACTAAAAGTTTTCATTTTTTCCACTCACCACATCCTTTTCCCATGACATTTAATTTCCTAGGTTTTAAATTTTC
The DNA here is from genome assembly GCF_051225735.1 of Oryctolagus cuniculus. Classification (NCBI taxonomy): domain Eukaryota; kingdom Metazoa; phylum Chordata; class Mammalia; order Lagomorpha; family Leporidae; genus Oryctolagus; species Oryctolagus cuniculus. The sequence continues at coordinate 132,809,764 of NC_142867.1, forward strand.
TTTTCCCTAGGTAAAATGTGACCACTTGGTGCCAATGCTGTAGCATGAGGTAAGACACTGCCTGCAATGCCGGTATTCCATATGGGTGCTAGCTGAGTCCCTGCAGCTCCCCTTCCAATCTGGCTTCCTGCTAATGGTCCCAGAAAAGCAACAGAAGATAACTGGGGCCCTGCCACCCACATGGGACACCCAGATGAAGTTCCTGTCTTCAGTCTGGCCCAGCCCAGGCCACTGCAGCCACCTGAGGAGTAAACCAGCAGATAGATAATCTCTCTTCCACTCTGCTACATTTTCAAATATATGAATGAATCTTCCTTTAAAAAATAAAAATAAAAACCACTTAAGCTTTCAAAGGTATACAAGAAAGAAGCTTACAGCACTGATAAATTCAGGACCTAAAACATCTTAATGATTGAAAAAAGCAAAGCAGAGGGAAGAGATGTATAATTTGGGGCATGCTCAGGCTGACTTGCCCCAATTGGTAGAGTTGGAAACATACCAAGGGATTCCAATTCAATCCCATCAAGGTGGCATGTGCCAATGCCATCTCACTACTCCAAGTGATCAATTTCAGTTCACAATTGATCATAATGAAAGGACTAAGAGTCAAAGGGAGCACATAAACAAGTCTAGTATCTGCTAACACCAACCGATAGAATAAATAAAGGGGAGAGTGATCCAACATGGGAAGTGAGATACTCAGCAGACTCATAGAATGGCGGATGTCCTAAATAGCACTCTGGCCTCAGAATCAGCCCTAAAGGCACTCGGATCTGGCTGAAAAGCCCATGAGAGTATTTCAGGCATGGAAAGCCAAGACACTCTGGCAAAAAGATCTCTGCGAGTGAGATCCCAGTGGAAAGAACAGGTCTTCAAAGAGGGAGGTGCCTTTCTCTGAAGGGAGGAGAGAACCTCCACTTTGACTATGACCGTGTCTAAACAAGATAAGAGTCGGAGAACTCAACGGGCTTCCATAGCCTTGGAAACTCATAACTGGTGCATAGGGAGATTACTGATGCCATAAACAGGAGTGTCAATTGGTAAAGTCAACAACAGGAGTCACTGTGCACTTACTCCTCATGTAGGATCTCTGTCCTTAACGTGCTGTACACTGAGGCTTAATGCTATAACGAGTACTCAAACAGTATATTTCACTTTGTGTTTCTATGGGGGTGCAAACAACTGAAATCTTTACTTAATGTACACTAAACTGATCTTCTGTAAAAAAAAAAAAAAAAGAAAGAAAGAAATTATCAATTCCCAACTTGACTCTCACTGGGATTAAACATGACAATAGGTCTGATCTGATTTCATCATCATTTAAAAAAAATCATCTATTATTTTTCACTTTATGTTTCTGTGTGGGAGCAAACTGTTGAAATACTTACTTAAGGTATACTAAGCTGATCTTCTGTATATTAAGATAATCGAAAATGAATCTTGATGTGAATGGAAGGGGAGAGGGAGTGGGAAAGGGGAGGGTTGTGGGTGGGAGGGACGGTATGGGGGGGAAGCCATTGTAACACATGAGTCGTACTTTGGAAATTTATATTCATTAAATAAAAGATAAAAAAAAAGAAAAAAAAAAAAGAAAAAAGCAAAGCAAAGAGCAATATACAGAAAAGCATATATTTTGGTCCCTAAATTTCTAAACCATGAACATGATTATTACATAAATATATTTATATATTTTTAAGATTTGTTTTATTTACTTGAGAAAGGTATTCCATCTGCTGGTTCATTCCCCAAATTACTGAAAACCTGGGGATGGGCCAGGGCAAAGCCAGGAGTAGGGAGGGGCCAGTGCTATGGCACAGCAGATTAACACCCTGGCCTGAAGCACTGGCATCCCATAAGGGCACTGGTTCAAGACCCGGCTGCTCCACTTCTGATTGAGCTTTCAGCTTATGGCCTGGGAAAGCAGTAGGAGATGGCCCAAGTCCTTGGGCCCCTGCAACTAAGTGGGAGACATGGAAGAAGCTCCTGGTTCCTGGCTTCAGATCAGTGCAGCTCCAGCCATTGCAACCATTTGGGGAGTAAACCATCAGATGGAAGACCTCTCTCTCTCTCTCTCTCTCTGTGTATGTGTGTGTGTGTGTAACTCAAATAAACATCTTTAAAAAAATCCAGGAGTCAGGGAAATTTCATCCAGGTCTCTCACTTGGGTGCAGGACCCAAGGATTTGTACCATATTCTGCTGCTTTCCCAGGTATGTTAGCAGGGAGCTGGATCAGTAGTAGAACATGCAATTGGTGCCCATAGAGGATGCTAGTGCTGCAGGTGCTGGTATAACCCATTTTGCCACAGTGCTGGCCCTGTAACAATGTTTAATTCCTAGTAATTAACAGGGAAGAAAGAAGTATGGCAGGATACCTTTTTTAAAAAAATTATTTTATGTATTTGAAAAAGTTATATAGAGAGGTAGAGAGTGAGGTAGAGAGAAAGAGAGAGAGAGAGAGAGAGAGAGAGAGAGAGAATCTTCTGTCTGCTGGTTCACTCCCCAAATGGCTACAATGGACAGAGCTGAGCTGAGCTGAATCCAGGAGCCAGGAGCTTGGGTGAAAAGGCCCAAGGACTTGGGCCATCCTCTACTGCTTTCCCAGGTGCATTAACAGGAGGCTGGACTGGAAGTGGAGCATCTGGGACTCTACCAGCACTCATATGGGATGCCTGTATTTCAGGCCAGGGCTTTAACCTGATGTGCCACAGTGCTGGCTCCAACAGGTGACCTTTTACTCTCAATAATCTCTTCTTGGTATTGGCGCAGTTTATAATTTTTTGTTTATTTGCCTTCTTCTTAATCTATATTTTTAAAAACTTACAACAAGTTCCAGCACCCTGAGAACCTCCATCACAAGGGCATACAATCAGATGTTTGTCCAGAAAAGGGTGGTGTAGATGCAACGTGGAAAATGCAAGGTGAGTTGATTCATCCTTCTCAGGCTGTGGTTTCCATGGGCAACTTTTACAACCAACTGCCTTATTTGTTCCTCTTCCACAGAGTAGAAAACATGTTAAGTCATCCTATTTAGCCAAAAGCCAGTGGCAGCACTTAAATATGTCATCAATCCAGGGCCAGCATTGTGGCACAAAGGGGTAAGTTGCCAACTGCAACAGCAGCATGCCTTATGGCACTGCTTTGAGACTCACCTCCTTCACTTCTCATCCAGCTCTTTGCTTGGGAAAGCAGCAAAGATTGCCCAAGAGTTTGGGTTCCTGCACCCACATGGGGGACTGGGACAGAGTTCCAGGGTCCTGGTTTCGGCCTGGCTCAGCCCCAGCTATTGTGGCCATCTGGAAGTGAGCCAGCAGATGAAAGACAGAGGTCTCTCTCTCTCTCTCTTCCTTTTACCTAAACATACATTACATAAATAAATGAAAATGCATCCATATAGCAACTTTTTGAGGAAAAGTCTTCTGATTATTGCAGGTATTGTCTCAATGCATAAAAATATTCAGACACAAAAATTATAAACTGATTTATATTTATATTTTGCAACCACATACTTTTCAGAAAAAATTGTCTGCCATTCAGTATCAGGTGTCAGTCTGAAAGCATTCATTAAAAAAATCAAGTAATTTTACTAAACACAAAAACCTCTAGTATAGGCTGCATATAAACCAGTTGCTTCCATGGGTATACACAGATTGATTTTTGTTAATTTACAGGGATCACTGCACTTCCCTGGCATGGAGCTGTCTGAAGAGTTTAAACACTGATGGGTGTGGCATTATTTCTGATATTTGCTTATTATCCAGAGTGCATTCATTAAATATCTATCATGAACTTCACACTCTATAAATCTGTTTCAAATATGTTGGTATTTAATGGTACTTACACACTTCCAAACTGAGCTAATCCTCCTAACTTCTCTCTGGAATAGCCATGCCTTTGACATTGCCTTTTTTGCACACATATGGAAATGCATAATATGCTTCTGTATGGTACTTCAGAGTTTATAAAAGGCTTTTCAGGTAAGATTTACATAACATCATGTCAAAGTGGCCAAAGGACACAGTCTTCTCATTACTGAGGGTAGAGGTATGAAGTGACTCTCTGAACAGTTACTCAGATTCTATCAGTCAGGTTCAGAATCTTATTAGGTATCAGATACACATCTAGATTTTTTTCCCTACTGTCTCTTTGTCAGAATTCCCAGCCTATGAGTGAACTTCAGTCTGAATGAATGCTAATATTCAAGGTTCTAAGTGAAAAAATTACTGAGGTTTGTATTGGTGAGTAAAGCATGTGTCTAAATGTTACTTGTATTTCATAATAGGTATTGAATCATATGAAACTGAATATAAGATTATGCAAATTTTTAAGATGAAGAGCATATATTTAAAACCACATTCTTACATTTTGCAAACGGGTTGAAACACCTTACTGGAGCATGTGTTTGGCATAGTGGGAAAGCCTTCCACATCCCAGTCAGAATGCCCGGGGCTCAAGCCCTAGCCCTGCTTCTGCTTCTGGCTTCCTGCTAACAGAACCCTGGGAGGCAGCAGCTGATGGCTCAAGTACTTGAGTCCCTGCCACCTATGTGGGAGACCCACACTGAGTTCCTGGCTTCAGCCTGACCCAGCTCTGGTTGGTGCAGACATTTGAGGAATGAGCAGTAAATAAAGGGGAGAGTGATCCAACATGGGAAGTGAGATACTCAGCAGACTCATAGAATGGCAGATGTCCTAAATAGCACTCTGGCCTCAGAATCAGCCCTAAAGGCATTCGGAGCTGGCTGAAAAGCTCATGAGAGTATTTCAGGCATGGAAAGCCAAGACACTCTGGCAAAAAGATCTCTGCGAGTGAGATCCCAGTGGAAAGAACAGGTCATCAAAGAAGGAGGTACCTTTCTCTGAAGGGAGGAGAGAACCTCCACTTTGACTATGACCTTGTCTAAACAAGATAAGAGTCGGAGAACTCAGAGGGCTTCCATAGCCTTGGAAACTCATGACTGGAGCATAGGGAGATTACTGATGCCATAGACAGGAGTGTCAATTTGTAAAGTCAACAACAGGAGTCACTGTGCACTTACTCCTCATGTAGGATCTCTATCTTGAGATTTAATGCTATAACGAGTACTCAAACAATATATTTCACTTTGTGTTTCTATGGGGGTGCAAACTGTTGAAATCCTTACTTAATGCATACTAAACTGATCCTCTGTAAAAAAAAAAAGAAATTGTCAATTCCCAACTTGACTCTCACTGGGATTAAACATGACAATAGGTCTGATCTGATTTCATCATCATTTAAAAAAAATCATCTATTATTTTTCACTTTATGTTTCTGTGTGGGAGCAAACTGTTGAAATCCATACTTAATGTATACTAAGCTGATCTTCTGTATATTAAGATAATCGAAAATGAATCTTGATGTGAATGGAAGGGGAGAGGGAGTGGGAAAGGGGAGGGTTGTGGGTGGGAAGGACGGTATGGGGGGGAAGCCACTGTAATCAATAAGTCGTACTTTGGAAATTTATATTCATTAAATAAAAGTTAAAAAAAAATGCAAGGGCTCTCTCTGCTTGCAAATAAACAAAAATAAATATACAGACCTTTTCTTAAGGTGTCTTGCTCACATCTAAATGATTTCCCTTTTCACAGTAAAATACCTAACTGTCCTCTTTAGTAGCAATGCATGTTTTGCTCTCCATGTCCACTCCTAAGCTCCAAGTACTGGCAGCTCACCTTAGCATGGTGACTGGTTCCAATGTTCAAGTACTCATCTCCCATTCTCTTTTGGTGGGTCTACCAGAAAGAAAGGAGAGTGTCTACAGTGATTAATATCTTACTGTTGCTCTTGCTGTCCACCTGCAGGCCTGAAGGATGACCAACTGAATACACACTGTGAAGTTCTGGACGTAGTTTCCAAAATTCAGTCACTTTGCAGCTGAGGGACTCTGTCCTGTCAATCACCTGAAAGCCTGCAGGAGTAGGGAGAAGCTGTGTTTGAAGAATTCACAAATAAAGTGCATTGAAGCCAACCACTACCATCCCCACCACACCCCTAATTCAGGGTTCTGGCAAACCCCAAACCAGGAGTTTGGGACCAGGAGTGGTTCAGGAGGTGACCTCGACTCCTTACTCTGAACAGCTCCAAACTGCCTGGTGCACCCAACAGGAGCTCAGCACCTCGACCTCCTGCCCTCCTGCCCTCCTGCCCTCGCCACCAGGACGTCTGGCTCCCAGAGCCTCCAGGAGGCCTGCAGCAGCCCTGCAGGTCCAGGCACACTGGGATGTGCATCCAGAGCTAACCCAAAATACAGGCCCAGCTCAAGTGTCACCTCCCCACAAAGTCACTGTCTCCTACTCCCTCCCGGAAGGCTGTAGGCCAGCACCCGGCACCGGGAGTCGTGGCATTTGGGGTTCACCCGCTCTCCCACAAAGGAAGATGCCCCCATGGGAACCCCACTCCACCTGCGGGCAGGGCTGGGGGAAGAAGGGCCGAGCCAGCCTCCACCCTAGGACTGCAGCCTGGGAAAGTCCAGGGCCCCAGTGCCCTTGCAGGGCATGGGGTCTCCCTAAGTGTGCTCTGAGTCAGGGCCTCAGGCATCAGCAGCTCCCTTGCTTCCAGAATCTGCTGCAGGGCAGCTCAGGCTCAACCTGGCGGGGGGCCTTGGGCCTATCTTCGCTGCCCTGGGGCAGGACCAGGGCTGCCAGACGTGCCCCATGCTGGGCTGGCTATAAAGGTGGTGGTCATTGGTGGGCAGCTGGTAGTTGCAGTGTGTGCGGGTGATGTGGGTGGTGTTAGGTTCTTGTCCATTTTGTACCTTGGGGCTAGAATGCAGGTGGTGACCCGAGAGTCAGGAGGGGCAGGAGAAGAAGAGACAGACCTGGTGAGTGTGACCACCCACCTCTCCTGCCAGCCCTGCTGGCTGAGGCTTGCAGAATGTGCTGCACTTGGGGAAGCAATGAAGGCCGAGTCTTAGCAGGAAAACCAAGTGTGTGGTGCTGATTTGCTCACTGACACAGCATCTGTGTGGTCTGCATGGGCAAACAGGGGGAAGGGCTTGGTAGGAGGGCTCTGGAGGCACACTGGGCCCTTGTACAGCTGCCTGCTGTAGGCATCCAGGGCAGCAGAGTCCTGCGGGGTCCCTAGAGATTCTGGCTGTGCTGTGCTTCCTCATCCACCCTCCTGCACTGCTGCTGGGGGCAGTGCTTCTGCCGTTGATATCTCATTCGAGTCCATGGATATTTTCTCATGATGGGCTGATCTCACACAGTGGCAATCATGGAACAAATCACTGTTCTGTGGCATCTGCCTCCCAGGAGCATTGCAGGTGGACAGGGGGACACGGGTGATTGATGGCACCTCCTGTGCGTGGTCTCTGGCCAATCCAGGACCGAAGGTGGAAAGGGAAGCAGAGGAGCTGGCTCAAGGCAGTCCCGCTGCGGGTTCCATCAGGAGCAAAATGTCTCCCGATTGTGGTAAACCTTGCAGGGAAACTGTCTCCTTTTGTGGGCCAGAGACAGCATCTGCTTTATTAGCTGTGCAGTGTATTGATAATTAAAATTTGGGCAGTCCTATCTTTAGTCCTCACAGCGTAGTTACATTCTGAGGAACTGATGAAACTGCTCAGTACTTCAGGACTGAATGTAATATTAGGTGGGTAAGCCTGTTGTTGGCTTTTGGTTTATAGCTATTAGGTGACTTTATTTGGTAAAAATGCATTCAGGCTCAGTAGTGTATTCAAGGATGACCACTTAGTGAATTGTCTTTTTTTTTTTTTAAGATTAAGAGTATTGAAGACTGGGTTGAGCTACCTATGGCAAAACTCCACCATTCCTGGGAAGGCCACAATTGGCAAGAAAAGCAGGTAGCAAGCTTTCATCAAGTAAGTTGAGATTCCTGTGTTTGCAATCTGAACAGCTCACTGCTGAGCTGGGAGGGCAACTGCTCTGAGCACAACTCATTATAGAATTGCTCTTGCAGACCTTCTCTGAAGGAAGCACTGTTGTGGTCAGAAGCATTCCAGGAGCTGCTGGCTAGCAAATGTGAATTAGACTTGAATTTAATCCATTGCAAGTATCACAAGAGTGCAGAAAGGCTGTGTCCTCAAATGAGCAGCTCACCAAGGAGAATTCGACTTAACCTAGAAGTTCTGTTTATCTCCATTTATTTCTCAGCATATTCACACCAGGTGGGGAAGATAAATCACCCTTCAGCTCTGCAATGGCAGTGCTCTTGGTTGAGGCTGAGGATGCTTTTCATTGCATGCAGTGTTTGCAAGAGACTTAGTTCCCTGAGGATTTATGCCTCTCCTGTAAATACATTTTTGGCATTAAAACAAACTGAAGTATTTATGTTTTAGTAGTATGGAACCAACTTAAGTATTTTGCCTACTGGCACCTTTGTCTTTAAAGAGCTAAATCTGCAGGATTACAGGATTGAGTAAAAACTAGAGAATAGCTAATCCTAGTACTAGAAAAGCACAGGGATTATTTGATCATTAGCTTCCTCATATTCCTCATGTTTCTTTTTCTTTTTCTACCTTCTCTTCCCTACCTACAGATGGTCTGGCTGTATTGGAGGCTTTTCTAAAAACTGAATTCTGTGAAGAAAATATAGGCTACTGGCTGGCTTGTGAAAACTTCCAAAAAAATCCACCCACCCCAGAAGCTATCCTTATATCCAAGATAAATATATGCACTCTTCTTAGAAAAAGGCCCCAAAGAGGTAAGACACAATTCCTCATTTCAGCATAAAGTGTACACTCTTGACATCAAGAAGCAACAGAAGAAGCAAAGACATAAGACTAAAGCAAGGGCCAGGGAATCTGAAAAGCTTCCTCTCCTGGTGTCCTGGCTTTCAAATAAGTATCCCCCTACCTGGCAGGTGAAGCTCATCACACATTACAGCTTCTGATTTTCACTTTCAAAGAGCAGAGCCCCCTTCTCTAACAAAGGATAATGAGTGATCTTTGTTTCAGATGAACATGCTTTCAAACCAAAACTCTTATTATCCAAAATATACAAGAAGCTACAACTCCCAGCTTTACAGTTGCCTGGAAAAGGGTGTATTGCTTGATGGAGAATAACTTTTTGAAGTTGTATTTATTTGCAAGGCAGAGTTACAGAGAGAAAAAAAGAGGGAAAGACAGAGGTTCACTCCCTTCCTCCAGGTCTCCCATGTGGGGGCAGAGGACCAAGCGCTTGGGCCATTCTCTGCTGCTTTACCCAGCAAAGAGCTGCGGAAGAAGTAGAGCAGCTGGGAGTCAAACTGGCATCCATGTGGGATGTTAGTGCTGCAGGCAGCAGTGTAACTTGCTATGCCACAGCACCAGCCCCCAGAAAGAACTCTTATCCCTGGTCTTTCTTTTGAGTCAGAATGCTAGCAGGACTTGTGTTGAAAACCACCGATCACCACAGAACCCCATGAGAAGAAAAAGGAGCCCCAGAGTAGAGTACATGTTCTGTTTCCTAAGGCAGAAGATTTTGACTGCCAGAGACTGACATTCAATTCAGCCTGGGTGTTTGAAAAACATCCCTCACAACTGTTGATTCCAGTTCAGGTAGTAAATCAGGAAGCTGGTGACTGTCCAGGAGATACCTGTATCAGAACAGCTTACACCACCATGAAGACACAGGCAGGAAATACGTGGTCTGAGTGGGGTGGGTCTCGCTGGAAAAGCAGGACTCTGAGATGGAAGATAATGCAATGGAATGCTGTTGATCTAGACTCACTTAAAATCAATAGGTCTGGGATTCTGTGGCCTTAGCTACCTAGCTCTACATCTTTCCTTAAATCCATCCATGTCACCACATGGTTTTAGTTCTAGGTTTTAAGTCCAAACTAATGTAACTTGTTTATTATGTAGAATCATCCATTCTATTGTTGTGTATTGCTGAACCGGAAGTGATGTTTGAATTGTTAAATGGTATTTAAAATAGTGAGTGCTCGTGTGTAGAAAACCACAGTGGCTGTTCCAAGTGCCAAAAACTATTGAAGGCAGCTAAGCTTTGAAGTGGTCTTTGAATATTTGAATACATTTATTTTGATAAATAATGTCATTGAATACTCAGAGTCCAGGTGTGAGTTGATTTGATTTTGGTAACTGGAAATATGACCAATATAAGATCTTTGTAGTAGAGAAGAAGCATGCATTACTGAATCTGTGCAGGGAGAACTGACAGCCCCCAGAGCTGAGATGAGCGTGGCAAGGAAGATGATCTTTTCTAAACCTAAGTCACAGCACATCTTTAGAACGACCCAGGGTTAAAATTACTAACGGAATCTTTTATTAAACATCAAGGTCTTTGATGAGAATAGAACATTGACCTAAATCCCTTCTTGAGGATTAAGAACCAGCTAAATAGCAGGCTGCGGTGGTGACGTCGAAGGGGTTGGGGCCCAGGGTCGGGGGTCGCAGGTCCCAATGGCTGGCCCAGAATGGTCGCGGGCTCCCCAGGTCATGGGCCAGCACTTCAGCACGGGGCTCCAGAGGTCAGAGGTAGCCTACTGGGCCACTTCCTGCTTCCTTCCTTGGGCAGAGGTCAGGGATCACAAAGTGACCTAAAGTGACCAGTTCAGGGCAGAAATCCCTGAGGCACCACTGGGTCCTGGGCCTGGCCCATGGGTGGAAAGAAGTAGAGGGGAGATGCACAGGACCTGCGGGCCAAGGCTGCAGGTGTTCCTGTTGGCCCCCGGGCACCCACGGGGCCTCAGCCCCTCTCACAATGGAACCGCATGTGTACCTCAGACCATTTTTACCCCTAATTCCACTTTAAAGAAAGGTTTATCAAGGTCGGTGCCGTGGCATGGGGGTGCAACCACAGCCTGCAGGGCCCACATCATGGGCGCCAGTTCGAGTCCCTGCCACCCCACTTCCTATCCCACTCCAGCCAATGAGTGCAGCGGTGATGGACAGGCGTTTGGACCCCACACCATGCAGGAGACCTGGGTGGGGGCGCGTGGGTCTTCAGCCTCACCCAAACATTGGGGGATCAAACCAGCAGATGGAAGACCCCCGTCTCTATGCCTTTCAAATAAATCTCTTAAAATAAATAAAAAAGAAATGCAAAAAAAAGAACCAGCTAAATAGAAGTGAACTGTATGGAGACAAACACCAATGTTACAGTACTCAACTCTCCACTGCTCCAATGAACAAAGAAGACAAATAAGAGGGATATAGGCCTCCCCTTTTTTTGTTATCCTTCCCTTGGTTCCAACTAGCATGGGCTTCCAGAAAATGTACAGGGAATCCATTCTCTTCTGTGGTCAATGCATGATCTCAGAATTTCCCTTATTCATTTGCCTAACACATTTTGATTATGTTACTCTAGGTAAAGGGAAGGCAACAGAACTGCCCTTTCCCCCCAATTTTAAAATCTGTTATTTATTTGAAAGGCAGAGTTACAGAGAAGGGGTAGGGACAGATCTTCCATCTGCTGGTTCACTTCCCAAATTGGCCTCAGCTGAGCCAAGCTAAAGCCAGGCGCTTCTTCCAGGCCTCCCATATGAATGTAGTGGTTCAAGCACTTGGGCCACCTTCTGACGCTTTGCCTGGCACATTAGCAGGGAGATACATTGGAAGTGGAGCAGCTGGGACTTGAATCAGCACCCATATGGGATGCTGGCACAGCAGGCCATGGCTTTACCCACTGTGTTGGTACCGTGTGTGTGTGTGTGTGTGTGTGTATGTATGTATTTTTATTTCAAAGACTCATTTATTTATTTGAAAGGCAAGGTTAGATAGGGAGAGACATAAGAAGAGAGATCTTTCAACCTCTGGTTCACTCCCCAAATGTCCACAACAGCAGAGGCTGGGCCAAGCCAAATCCTGGAGGCTGAACAGTGGACAATCTTTAGTTATTTTAAAATGAATTGGCTGTAGCTGGTGCTGTGGCATATAAGGTAAAGCCACCACCTGCAGTGCTGGCATACCTTATGGGCACTGGTTCATGTCCCAGCTGCTCTGCTTCTAATCTAGTTACCTGATAATGTGCCTGGGAAAGCAGCAGGAGATGGCCCAAATACTTGGGCCCCTGAATCCATGTGGGAGACCTGGAAGAAGCACCTGGCTTTGGATTAGCCCAGCTCCAGCTGCTTGCAGCCACATGGGGAGTAAAATAGCAGACAGAACATCTCTATTTATGTGTCTCTCTCTATAATTCTGTCTTTCAAATAAATAAATAAATCTTTAAAAAAGGTTTATTAACGTATGCTATAATCCAATCCAGTAAAAGTAAGAGAAGCATTAAATATTGCTACCTATATTTTTATTTATTTTTTATTTTTTAATTTTTAAAACTTTATTTAGTAAATATAATTTTCAAAAGTACAGTTTATGAATTACAAAGTCTTCCCCCCCATAACTTCCCTCCCACCCACACCCCTCCCATCTCCCACTCCCTCTCCCATTCCATTCACATCAAGATTCATTTTCAATTATCTTTATACACAGAAGATCAATTTAGTATATATTAAGTAAAGATTTCATCAGTTTGCACCACACAGAACATAAAGTGTAAAATACTGTGTGAGTACTAGTTATAGCATTACTTCACATTGGACAACACATTAAGGACAGAGATCCCACAAAAGGAGCAAGCACACAGTGATTCCTGTTGTTGACTTAACAATTTGACACTCTTGTTTATGGCATCAGTAATCTCCTTAGGCTCTAGTCATGAGTTCCCAAGGCTATGGAAGCCTCTTGAGTTCACTGACTTCGATCTTATTTAGACAAGGTCATAGTCAAAGTAGAAGTTCGCTCCTCCCTTCAGAAAAAGGTACCTCCTTCTTTGATGGCCCATTCTTTCTACTGGGATCTCACTCACAGAGATCTTTTATTTAGGTCCTTTTTTTTCTTTTTTGCCAGAGTGGCTTTCCATGCCTAAAATACTCTCATGGGCTCTTCAGCCAGATCCAAGTGCCTTAAGGGCTGATTGTGAGGCCAGAGTGCTGTTTAGGACATCTGCCATTCTACGAGACTGCTGTGTATCCCACTTCCCATGCTACCTATATTTTATATAGTCTAAGTATTGTATAAACTAAAATATACAACACTAGGAGTATGCTATCAGTAATTACACTACCAATCTCAGTGACTATAAATAAGAATTTTAGTAACTATACTGATTCTGAACAATGATTCAATGATTCTGTTTTTAAATTTAAAAATGCCCATGAACTTAAATGTTTCTGTGTAGCTCCTAATAGAACTACAAGCCTTAGAAGTTCTATGCTGTTTAACATTTCATCTTCAGTGTCAACTCGATTATTACACTGCCAGTTTATAAAACACTTCATAGTCGTGTGAACCTTACCATAAGATAGGACTGTGTAGAATAAATCCTTTAACTATAAAGACAATCTTATCTCACAAGGGAGGAAGATCCAGAGGGGTCAAATGACTTGCTAATGTCACTTAGCTCTGTCGGCACAGAAACAAGGAAAGCTCTCAGCTTCCTGCCACCTCCCCTTACACCACCTGCCTCAACTCGATGAGCCTGTAATTTTAAGGACACTCAGGCCCCATGAGTTTAAAGGAATTTTTCAAGGTTACATGACAAGTACCAAAGCCAGAAGTAAAAATTATTGCTTCCATCTTTCTCTTCCTTATCCACTATGGAAGTCTGATTTACAGTTATGCATTATTCAAATATCATTTACAACCAAGAAGCATTATTTTTCCCCAAATTTAACAATGAAACTGCTTTTTTCCAATGAGGAAGTTATTTTAATGGATGATACAAATATACTTGTTTTGTTTTTTAATTTGAGATGCAAAGAAATGAACAAGTAGACAGAGAAGTGGTATTCACCCTCTAGTTCACTGCTGAAATGTCCACAGTGGCCAGGGCTTGCCCAGGAGCAGGGAACCCAATCATCTGAGCTATCACTTGCTAGCTCCCAGGGTCTGCATGATCAGGAAGTTGGAGGCAGGGGCTGGAACTGGGAATCAAACCCAGAAACTCCAATGTGGGACACAGGCATCTGAACCACAAGGCTACACCCTGGCTTCCAGACTTGTTTTGTTCACCAGTCCTCTGAAAATGAAAGTTAATTACAACCTGAAGTCCAAGACTCTGGAGTCCTCAGGTGTGTGTGTCTATGCAAGTTTATGCATGAGAGTTAGGTTGCCCAAGAGTCTGCAGTTTAGAGAGAACAGAAGAGTGGAACATGTGTCAGAGGATGTCAGCATTGGAGAGGTGGCTGTGCTCTAGTCAGAGGCTGAGGAGGACAAGTCCACAGAGAGCAGCAGCACCAAGGGAGAATGCTATACTAGCAAGTAAGGAGAAAAAAATGTTGAAAAATAAATATTTTAAAAAGATCCAGGACCAGCGCTGTGGCACAGTGGGTTAAAGTTCCAGCTTGCAGTGCCAGCATCCCATATGGACACTTGGCTCCTGGCTTTGGATCAGCTATTCTCACTGTCTAACTCTGCCTGTCAAAAAAACAAACAGGCAGAGCCAAGATGGCGGAATAGTGAGGGCACGCACTGATAGTCTGGGAAAAGACAGTTTAATAAAAGTGGAGTTACTGTAGCCACAGGAAAAGGCTCAGGGAAAAATTGCAGAGGAAACTCTCCCGGATCTAGTGGAGGTGACACGGAGGACCTACGAGGAGAGCAAGGTCGCCCACCACATGGAAGCTGAGCCACGGGAGCTGCGCCGCCACAGAAGCAGAAGCTGAAACCGAGACCAAGAAGCCGCGCCGCTGCAGAAGCCACACCGCAGAGTCTGCACACTAGCGCTGGAAGGGGAGGTGAGATAAAAACCTCAGTAACCCAAGATATTTCGGGGAAAGGCAGAAAAAGCCTACAGGGAATGAAAGCCCCACTGGGGAAAGCTCACCAGGCAGACTGGAGGAGAGAAAAAACAAGCAAATAAGGGGAACCGGCACGGACATTAACTTCTCTCTCCACTCACCTTACAAAGCCGAGCAAGACAAAGAGCTGGCACCATTTTACATATGGAAAGAGGCGCTGGCCATTAGCCAAGCAGAAAAACCTGACTCTGGTGGGGAGAAATAACAGGAGGTTAAGACCTAGTTAGTGAAAGTGAGGAGCTAACAAACTGAGACTGAAAATCTGAGGTGGGCAAGAGAACTCACCAAGTACACAAACTCGGTAACTTGGGCAAACTGGGGAGAGACTATTGAAAAATTTGAGACCACACTGAGGGCTGCATAAACTCTTTGTGTGGTCCCAGGGGTAACCAGACAATTACCCACAGGTGCCAGATTTCATACATCAACTACCCCCAATTCCACTCAGCTGTGTGGAATTACTTCCCAACTGAGTCAGAAAAAAAAAAAGAGAGAGAATGAGAGAGAGTGAGAAAGTGAGAGAACAATCTGGGTGAGTCACCTTTGGCACACCCTTATCCCCAAAGAACCAAACAGAACTCTCTGGCCACACCCATCACAGCCTCTAAGGATCCATCAAAAGCAGACAGTCCATGTAATCTAGAGTCACAGGATAACGAGAAGAAACCAAACATCTCCAATATGCCAAACAACAAACGCAAAAACTGAGGTAACAAGAACAAGGAAGACACTATGACACCCCCAAATGAAATAGGCACCCCAATTCAAGATTATGAAGATGATGAGATAGAAGAAATGCAAGAAGTGAATGTCAAAAAATTGATAATAACATTAAGAAGTTCTCAAAAACAAATTCTTGAACTACAGAAATCCTTAATGGACAAGATAGAAAATCTCTTGCGCAAAAATGAAATATTAAGGAGGAATCAAAATGAAATGAAACAACTAGTAGAACATGAAACTGCAAAAGTGATGAGAAATCATAATGAAATGAAGAATTCAATTGATCAAATGACAAACACATTAGAGAGCCTTAAAAACCAAATGGGTGAAGCGAAGAGAGAATATTGGACTTAGAAGACAGAGCACAGGAAAATATACAGTCAGAGCAAAGAAAAGAAGAGGATATTAGAAATCTAAAAAATATTGTTGGGAATCTTCAAGATACTATTAAAAAACCAAAAATTCGAGTTCTAGGAGTTCCTAAAGACATGGAGAGGGAGAAAGGATTAGAAGGCCTTTTTAGTGAGACACTAGCAGAAAATTTCCCAGGTTTGGAGAAGGACAGAGACATCCTAGTACAGGAAGCTAATAGAACTCACCACAGTGAAACATAAAGAAAAGATCCGAAAATGTGCAAGAGAGAAATGTCAGATTACTCTCCGAGGATCTCCAATCAGACTCACAGCTGACTTCTCATCAGAAACCCTACAAGCTAGGAGGGAATGGCGAGATATAGCCCAGGTACTAAGAGAGAAAAACTGCCAGCCCAGAATATTATATCCTGCTAAGCTATCATTTGTGAATGAAGGTGAAATAAAGACTTTTCATAGCAAACAGAAATTGAAAAAATTTGTTGCCACTCGTCCAGCCCTGCAAAAGATGCTTAAAGATGCGTTACACACAGAAACACACAAACACGGTCATCAATATGAAAGAAGGTAAAGGAAGGAAACCTCACAGCAAAAGATCACAGGAAGTTCAAAACATATATTAGAAAATATCTTTGGCAAATGGCAGGGCAAAGTTACTACTTAGCAATAGTCACATTGAACGTTAATGGCCTGAAGTGTCCAGTTAAAAGACACCGATAGGCTGACTGGGTAAAGGAACAAAACCCATCTATTTGCTGCTTACAAGAAACACATCTTTCCAGCAAAGATGCATACATACTGAAAGTGAAAGGCTGGAAAAAGATATACTGTGCCAACAGAAATGAAAAAAGAGTGGATGTAGCCATCTTAATATCAGAGAACGTAAACTTTACCACAAAAACTGTTAAGAGAGACAAAGAGGGACACTATATAATGATCAAGGGGTCAATTCAACAGGAAGATGTAACTATTATAAATGTATATGCACCTAATTACTGGGCACAGGTTTATTTTAAAGATTTGTTAAGGGACTTAAAGGGAGATTTAGACCCCATTACAATAGTACTGGGGGACTTCAATACTCCACTCTCAGAAATAGACAGATCAACAGGACAGAAGATCAACAAGGAGACAGTAGGTTTAAACGACACTATAGCCCAAATGGATCTAACAGATATATACAGAACTTTTCATCCTACACAGAAAGCATTTACATTCTCCTCAGCAGTACATGGAACCTTCTCTAGGATTGACCACATACTAGGCCATAAAGCAAGTCTCAGCAAATTTAAAAGAATTAGAATCATACCATGCAGCTTCTCAGACCACAGCGGAATGAAGTTTGGAAATTAGCAACTCAGGAATCCCTAGAGCGTATGCAAACACAGGGAGATTGAACAACATGCTCCTGAATGAACAATGGGTCATAGAAGAAATTAAAAGAGAAATCAAAAATTTTCTGGAAGTAAATGAGGATAACAGCACAACATACCAAAACTTATGGGATGTAGCAAAAGCAGGGTTAAGAGGAAAGTTTATATCAATAGGTGCTTACATCAAGAAATTGGAAAGGCACCAAATAGATGAGCATTCAATGCATCTCATGGATCTAGAAAATCTGCAGCAAACCAGAGCCAAATCTAGTAGGAGAAAAGAAATAATTAAATTCAGAGAAGAAATTAACAGTATTGAATCCAAAAAAATTACAAAAAATCAGCCAAACGAGGAGCTGGTTTTTTGAAAAAATAAACAAAATTGACACCCGATTGGCCCAACTAACTAAAGAAAAGAAGAGAAAAGACCCAAATCAATAAAATCAGAGATGAAAAAGGAAATGTAACAACAGACACCACAGAAATAAAAAGAATCATTAGAAATTACTACAACGACCTGTATGCCAGCAACAGGGAAACCTATCAGAAATGGATAGATTCCTGGACTCATACAACCTACCTAAATTGAACCAGGAAGACATCAAAAACCTAAACAGACCCATAACAAGACAGAAATTGAAACAGTAATACAGGCCTTCCCAACAAGGAAAAGCCTAGGACCAGATGGATTCACTGCTGAATTCTACCAGACATTTAAAGAACTGACTCTAATTCTTCTCAAACTATTCACAACAATCAAAAAAGAGGGAGTCCTCCCAAATTCTTTCTATGAAGCCAGCATCACCTTAATTCCTAAGCTGGGAAAAGATGCAGCATTGAAAGAGAATTACAGACCAATATCCCTGATGAACATAGATGCAAAAATCCTCAATAAAATTCTGATCAATAGAATGCAACAACACATCACAAAGATCATCCACCCAGACCATGTGGGATTTATCCCTGGCATGCAGGGATGGTTCAATGTGCGTAAAACAATCAATGTGATACACCACATTAACAGACTACAGAAGAAAAACAATGTGATTATTTCAATAGATGCCAAGAAGGCATATGATAAAATACAACACCCTTTCATGATGAAAACTCTAAACAAACTGGGTATGGAAGGAACATTGCTCAATACAATCAAAGTAATTTATGAAAAACCCACGGCCAACATCCTATTGAATGCAGAAAAGTTGGAAGCATTTTCACTGAGATCTGGGACCAGACAGGGATGTCCACTCTCACCACTGCTATTCAATATAGTTCTGGAGGTTCTAGCCAGAGCTATTAGGCAAGAAAAAGAAATTAAAGGGATACAAATTGGGAAGGGAGAACTCAAACTATCCCTCTTTGCAGATGATATGATTCTTTATTTAGGGGACCCAAAGAACTCTACTAAGAGACTATTGGAACTCATAGAAGAGTTTGGCAAAGTAGCAGGATATAAAATCAATGCACAAAGATCAACTGCCTATATATACACAGGCAATGACATGGCTGAGAAAGAACTTCTAAGATCAATCCCATTCACAATACCTACAAAAACAATCAAATACCTTGTAATAAACTTAACCAAGGATGTTAAGGATCTCTACGATGAAAATTACAAAACCTTAAAGAAAGATATGGAAGAGGATACCAAGAAATGGAAAAATCTTCCATGCTCATGGATTAGAAGAATCAACATCATCAAAATGTCCATTCTCCCAAAAGCAATTTATACATTCAATGCAATACCAATCAAGATACCAAAGACATTCTTCTCAGATCTAGAAAAAATGATGCTGAAATTCATATGGAGGCACAAGAGACCTCAAATAGCTAAAGCAATCTTGTACAACAAAAACAAAGCTGGAGGCATCACAATGCCAGATGTCAGGACATACCACAGGGCAGTTGTTATCAAAAGAGCATGGTACTGATACAGAAACAGATGGATAGACCAATGGAACAGAATAGAAACACCAGAAATCAATCAACATCCACAGCCAACTTATATTTGATCAATGATCCAAAACCAATCCCTGGAGTAAGGACAGTCTATTCAATAAATGGTGCTGTGAAAATTGGATTTCCACAGGTACAAGCATGAAGCAAGACGCCTACCTTTCACCTTACACAAAAATCCACTCAACATGGATTAAAGACTTAAATCTATGACCTGACACCATCAAGTTATTAGAGAACATTGGAGAAACCCTGCAAGATATAGGTACTGGCAAAGACTTCTTGGAAAATACCCCAGAAGCACAGGTAGTCAAAGCCAAAATTAACATTTGGGATTGCATCAAATTGAGAAGTTTTTGTACTGCAAAAGAAACATTCAGGAGAGTGAAGAGGCAACCGACAGAATGGGAAAAATATTTGCAAACTATGCAACACATAAAGGGTTAATAACCAGAATCAACAATGAGATCAAAAAACGCCACAATATCAAAACAAACAACCAACTTAAGAGATGGGCCCAGGACCTCAATAGACATTTTTCAAAGAGAAATCCAAATGGCCAACAGGCACATGAAAAAATGTTCAAGATCACTAGCAATCAGGGAAATGCAAATCAAAACCACAATGAGGTTTCACCTTACCCCGGTTAGCATGGTTCACATTCAGAAATCTACCAACAAAAGATTCTGGAGAGGATGTGAGTTAAAAGGGACACTAACCCACTGTTGATGGCAATGCAAACTGGTGAAGCCACTATGGAAGTCAGTCTGGAGATTCCTCAGAAACCTGAATATAACCCTACCATTCAACCCAGCCATCCCACTCCTTGGAATTTACCCAAAGGAAATGAGATTGGCAAACAAACAAGCTGTCTGCACATTAATGTTTATTGCAGCTCAATCAATTCACAATAGCTAAGACCTGGAACCAACCCAAATGCCCATCAAAAGTAGAATGGATAAAGAAATTATGGGACATATACTCTATAGAATACTATCCAGCAGTCAAAAACAATGAAACCCGGTCATTTGCAACAAGATGGAGGAGTCTGGAAAACATTATGCTGAGTGAACTAAGCCAGGCCCAAAGGGACAAATATTATATGGTCTCCCTGATTGGTGACAACTAACTGAACACCAAAGGGGAAACCTGTTGAAGTAAAATGGACACGATGAGAAACAGTGACTTGATCAGCTGTTGTCCTGTCTTTTGATGTACAATGTAATACTTTATCCATGTTAGTATTTTTCTGTTCTAGTACAATTGGTTGAACTCTGTAATTAACACACAATTATTCTTAGGTGTTTGGATTTCAACTGAATAGTGATCCCTGTTTAGAATTTGGAAAACATTATGCGAGTGAAATAAGCCAGTCCCAAAGGGACAAATATCATATGTTCTCCCTGATCGGTGACAACTAACTGAGCACCAAAAAGGAAACCTGTTAAAATGAAATGAACACTATGAGAAACGGTGACTTGATCAGCGCTTACCCTGACTGTTGATGAACAACTTAATACGTTATCCTTCTTAGTAATTTTTTGTTTGTTCTACTTAATACTTTTGGTTGAAGATTGTAATCAATACAGTTATTCTTAAGTGTTGAAACTTAACTGAAGACTGAGCTGCGCAAGCTGCAGGGTCTGCACGCAAGTGCTCGAAGGGGAGTGCAACAGCGGGGAGACTTGGGAAGTCCAGAGCTCCGAGTCCACACATTGGCGCTGGAAGGGGAGCAGACCTGCGTGCAGAGCGTGGGAGCCCACAGTTCGGGACATCAGCGGCAGACTCAACACACCAGTGCTGGAACGCGAGGTGAGCCGAACCTCAATAACCCGAGACACCGGCAGGCAAGCGGAGAGAGGAGACTAGAGGGAACGACCCCCGGGGCGGGGGGGACTTCACCAAGCTAACTGGAAGAGAGAGAGAGGGAAAAAAAAAAGGTGACTGGTATGGACACGGGTTTCTCTCTCTCCGCTCACCTCTCAAGGGCGAGCAAGACAAAGAGCAGGCGCCATCTTGGACATACGTCATAAGCAGAGCGACCTCAGGTCTGCACCGGCCCTGAGCCTAGCAGTAAAACCTGACTCTGGGTGGGGCGAATTAACAGATTAGGACTTAGTAAATTTATGGTGCTACTGAACTGAGACTGTGAAAAAAGAGACGGTGGGGGAGAGAACTCATGGAATTCACGTGAGCACTCTCCAGAGACGCTACAATTCCGTAACTTTGGCAACCCAGTGGGAGACTGAAGGAGAATTTGAGCCCACTCTAAGGGCCGAACAGATTCCCTGTGTGGTCCTTGGGAAAGAGCTTCTGATCTCTGGCTCCTGTGGGTATATCATTTGCCTGCTAACTACCTCCAACTTTGTTCAGCTGTGCAGAATAACTTCCCTGTTGAATCAAAAAAGAGAGAGAGAGAGAGAGAGAGAGAGAGAGAGAGAGAGAGAGAGAGGTTTACCACGCCTAACCTGGGAGTGTCACCTTTGGCACACCAAACAGAGCTCTCAGGCCGCACCCATCTCAAGCCCTAAGGCTCCATCAAAAACAGATAGTCCACTTAATCTAGAGTCATAGTATAACAAGAAAAAGCACCACAGTGAAGAAACCAAATATCTCCAATATGACAAATAAGAAACGCAAAAACCAAGGTAATAAAAACAAGGAAGTCACCATGAAGCCCTCAAATGAAAAAGACACCCCAATTCAAGATTATGAGGATGATGACATAGAAGAAATGCAAGAAGCAGATCTCAAAAAATTGATAAGAACATTAAGAAGTTCTCAAAAACAAATTCTTGAACTACAGAAATCCTTAATGGACAAGATAGAAAATCTCTCTCGTGAAAATGAAATATTAAGGAGGAATCAAAATGAAATGAAACAACTAGTACAACAGGAAACTGGGATAGTGACTGAAGTGAAGAATTCAATAGATCAAATGAAAAACACAATAGAGAGCCTTACAAACAGAATGGGAGAAGCAGAAGAGAGAATATCGGACTTAGAAGACAGAGAACAGGAAAGGATACAGTCAGACCAAAGAAAAGAAGAGGAAATTAGGAATCTAAAACATATTGTCGGGAATCTTCAGGATACTATTAAAAAACCCAACATTCGGGTTCTAGGAGTTCCTGAAGGCATGGAGAGGGAGAAAGGATTAGAAGGCCTTTTTAGTGAGATATTAGCAGAAAATTTCCCAGGTTTGGAGAAGGACAGAGAAATCCTAGTACAGGAAGCTCACAGAACCCCTAATAAACACGACCAAAAGAGACCCTCACCACGGCACGTTGTAATTAAACTCTCCACAGTGAAACATAAAGAAAAGATCCTAAAATGTGCAAGAGAGAAACGTCAGATTACTCTCAGAGGATCTCCAATCAGACTCACAGCTGACTTCTCATCAGAAACTCTACAAGCTAGGAGGGAATGGCAAGATATAGCCCAGGTACTAAGAGAGAACAACTGCCAGCCCAGAATATTATATCCTGCAAAGCTATCATTTGTGAATGAAGGTGAAATAAAGACTTTTCATAACAAACAGAAATTGAAAGAATTTGTTGCCACTCGTCCAGCCCTGCAAAAGATGCTTAAAGATGTGTTACACACAGAAACACAGAAACAGTCATCAATATGAAAGAAGGTAAAGGAAGGAAACCAAGGAAGGAAAGCTCACAGCAAAAGATCACAGGGAATTCAAAGCATATATTAGAACTTATCTTTGGCAAATGGCAGGGCAAAGTTACCACTTATCATTAGTCACATTGAACGTGAATGGCCTGAACTGTCCAGTTAAAAGACACCGTTTGGCTGATTGGGTTAAAAAACAAAACCCATCTATTTGCTGCTTGCAAGAAACACATCTTTTCAACAAAGATCCATACAGACTGAAAGTGAAAGGCTGGAAAAAGATATACCATGCCAACAGAAATGAAAAAAGAGCAGGCGTAGCCATCTTAATATCAGACACCATAAACTTTACCACAAAAACCATTAAGAGAGACAAAGAGGGACACTACATAATGATTAAGGGATCAATTCAACAGGAAGATATAACAATTATCAATGTATATGCACCTAACTACAGGGCACCGGTTTATCTAAAAGATTTGTTAACGGACTTAAAGGGAGACTTAGACCCCAATACAATAATACTGGGGGACTTCAATACTCCACTCTCAGAAATAGACAGATCAATAGGACAGAAGATCAACAAGGATACAGTAGATTTAAACGACACTATAGCCCAAATGGATCTAACAGATATATACAGAACTTTCAATCCTACAGCTAAAGATTATACATTCTTCTCAGCAGTACATGGAACCTTCTCTAGGATTGACCACATACTAGGCCATAAAGCAAGTCTCAGCAAATTCAAAAGAATTAGAATCATACCATGCAGCTTCTCAGACCATAAAGGAATGAAGTTGGAAATGAACAACTCAGGAATCCCTAGAGCATACGCAAACACATGGAGATTGAACAACATGCTCCTGAATGAACAATGGGTCATAGAAGAAATCAAAAGAGAAATCAAAAACTTTCTGGAAGTAAATGAGGATAACAGCACAACATACCAAAACTTATGGGACGCAGCAAAAGCAGTGTTAAGAGGAAAGTTTATATCAATAGGTGCCTACATCAAGAAATTGGAAAGGCACCAAATAGATGAGCTTTCTATTCACCTCAAGGATCTAGAAAACCTACAGCAAACCAGACCCAAATCTAGTAGGAGAAGAGAAATAATTAAAATCAGAGAAGAAATCAACAGGATTGAATCAAGAAAAACATTACAAAAAATCAGCCAAACGAGGAGCTGGTTTTTTGAAAAAATAAACAAAATTGACACCCCATTGGCCCAACTAACTAAAAAAAGAAGAGAAAAGACCCAAATCAATAAAATCAGAGATGAAAAAGGAAATGTAACAACAGACACCACAGAAATAAAAAGAATCATCAGAAATTACTACAAGGACTTGTATGCCAGCAAACAGGGAAACCTATCAGAAATGGATAGATTCCTGGACACATGCAACCTACCTAAATTGAACCAGGAAGACATCGAAAACCTAAACAGACCCATAACTGAGACAGAAATTGAAACAGTAATAAAGGCCCTCCCAACAAAGAAAAGCCCAGGACCAGATGGATTCACTGCTGAATTCTACCAGACATTTAAAGAAGAACTCACTCCAATTCTTCTCAAACTATTCAGAACAATCGAAGAAGAGGGAATCCTCCCAAATTCTTTCTATGAAGCCAGCATCACCTTAATCCCTAAGCCAGAGAAAGATGCAGCACTGAAAGAGAGTTACAGACCAATATCCCTGATGAACATAGATGCAAAAATCCTCAATAAAATTCTCGCCAATAGAATGCAACAACACATCAGAAAGATCATCCACCCAGACCAAGTGGGATTTATCCCTGGTATGCAGGGATGGTTTAATGTGCGCAAGACAATCAATGTGATACACCACATTAACAGACTGCAGAAGAAAAACCATATGATTCTCTCAATAGATGCCGAGAAAGCATTTGATAAAATACAACACCCGTTCATGATGAAAACTCTAAGCAAACTGGGTTTGGAAGGAACATTCCTCAATACAATCAAAGCAATCTATGAAAAACCCACAGCCAACATCCTATTGAATGGGGAAAAGTTGGAAGCATTTCCACTGAGATCTGGGACCAGACAGGGATGTCCACTCTCACCACTGCTATTCAATATAGTTCTGGAGGTTCTAGCCAGAGCTATTAGGCAAGAAAAAGAAATTAAAGGGATACAAATAGGGAAGGAAGAACTCAAACTATCCCTCTTTGCAGATGACATGATTCTTTATTTAGGGGACCCAAAGAACTCTACCAAGAGACTATTGGAACTCATAGAAGAGTTTGGCAAAGTAGCAGGGTATAAAATCAATGCACAAAAATCAACAGCCTTTGTATACACAGACAATGCCATGGCTGAGGAAGAAATTCTAAGATCAATCCCATTCACAATAGCTACAAAAACAATCAGATACCTTGGAATAAACTTAACCAAGGACGTTAAAGATCTCTACAATGAAAATTAGAAAACCTTAAAGAAAGAAATAGAAGAGGATACCAAGAAATGGAAAAATCTTCCATGCTCATGGATTGGAAGAATCAATATCATCAAAATGTCCATTCTCCCAAAAGCAATTTATACATTCAATGCAATACCAATCAAGATACCGAAGACCTTCTTCTCAGATCTGGAAAAATTGGCGCTGAAATTTATATGGAGGCACAAGAGACCTCGAATAGTTAAAGCAATCTTGTACAACAAAAACAAAGCTGGAGGCATCACAATACCAGATTTCAGGACATACTACAGGCAGTTGTAATCAAAACAGCATGGTACTGGTACAGAAACAGAAGGATAGACCAATGGAACAGAATTGAAATACCAGAAATCAACCCAAACATCTACAGCCAACTTATATTTGATCAAGGATCTAAAACTAATTCCTTGAGCAAGGACAGTCTATTCAATAAATGGTGCTGGGAAAATTGGATTTCCACGTGCAGAATCATGAAGCAAGACCCCTACCTTACACCTTACACAAAAATCCACTCAACATGGATTAAAGACCTAAATCTACGACCTGACACCATCAAGTTACTAGAGAACATTGGAGAAACCCTTCAAGATATTGGCACAGGCAAAGAGTTTCTGGAAAAGACCCGGGAGGCACAGGCAGTCAAAGCCAAAATTAACTATTGGGATTGCATCAAATTGAGAAGTTTCTGTACTGCAAAAGAAACAGTCAGGAGAGTGAAGAGACAACCGTCAGAATGGGAAAAAATATTTGCAAACTATGCAACAGATCAAGGGTTAATAACCAGAATCTACAAAGAGATCAAGAAACTCCACAAAAACAAAACCAACAACCCAATTAAGAGATGGGCCAAGGACCTCAATAGACATTTTTCAAAAGAGGAAATCCAAATGGCCAACAGGCACATGAAAAAATGTTCAAGGTCATTAGCAATCAGAGAAATGCAAATCAAAACCACAATGAGGTTCCACCTCACCCCAGTTAGAATGGCTCACATTCAGAAATCTACCAACAACAGATGCTGGCGAGGATGTGGGGAAAAAGGGACACTAACCCACTGTTGGTGGGAATGCAAACTGGTCAAGCCACTATGGAAATCAGTCTGGAGATTCCTCAGAAACCTGAATATAACCCTACCGTTCGACCCAGCCATCCCACTCCTTGGAATTTACCCAAAGGAATTTAAATTGGCAAACAAAAAAGCGGTCTGCACCCTAATGTTTATTGCAGCACAATTCACAATAGCTAAGACCTGGAACCAACCTAAATGCCCATCAACGGTAGACTGGATAAAGAAATTATGGGATATGTACTCTTTAGAATACTATACTGCAGTAAGAAACAACGAAATCCAGTCATTTGCAACAAAATGGAGGAATCTGGAACACATCATGCTGAGTGAAATAAGCCAGTCCCAAAGGGACAAATACCATATGTTCTCCCTGATCGGTGACAACTGACTGAACACCAAAAAAGAAACTTGTTGAAGTGAAAGGGACACTATGGGAAACGGTGACTTGATCAGCATAGCCCTGACTGTTAATGAACAACTTAATACATTATCCCTCTTAGTAGTTTTTTTGTCTGTTCTACTTAATATGACTGATTTAATTCTGTAATTAATACACAGTTATTCTTAAGTGTTGAAATTTAACTGAAATGTGATCCCTGTTAAACATAAGAGTAGGAATAAGAGAGGGAAGAGATATATAATTTGGGACATGCTCAAGCTGACTTGCCCCAAATGGTAGAGTTAGAAACATACCAGGGGACTCCAATTTAATCCCATCAAGGTGGCATGTACCAATGCCATCTCACTAGTCCAAGTGATCAATTTCAGTTCGCAATTGATCATAATGAAAGGACTAAGAGTCAAAGGGAGCACATAAGCAAGTCTAGTACCTGCTAACACTAACCAATAGAATAAATAAAGGGGAGAGTGATCCAACATGGGAAGTGAGATACTCAGCAGACTCATAGAATGGCAGATGCCCTAAATAGCACTCTGGCCTCAGAATCAGCCCTAAAGGCACTCGGATCTGGCTGAAAAGCCCATGAGAGTATTTCAGGCATGGAAAGCCAAGACACTCTGGCAAAAGATCTCTGTGAGTGAGATCTCAGTGGAAAGAACAGGTCTTCAAAGAAGGAGGTACCTTTCTCTGAAGGGAGGAGAGAACCTCCACTTTGACTATGACCTTGTCTAAACAAGATAAGAGTCGGAGAACTCAAGGGGCTTCCATAGCCTTGGAAACTCATGACTGGAGCATAGGGAGATTACTGATGCCATAGACAGGAGTGTCAATAGGTAAAGTCAACAACAGGAGTCACTGTGCACTTACTCCTCATGTAGGATCTCTGTCCTTAATGTGCTGTGCATTGAGATTTAATGCTATAACGAGTACTCAAATAATATATTTCACTTTGTGTTTCTATGGGGGTGCAAACTGTTGAAATCTTTACTTAATGCATACTAAACTGATCCTCTGTAAAAAAAAAAAAGAAAAGAAAAGAAAAGAAAAGAAAAGAAAAGAAAAGAAAAGAAACGAAACTATCAACTCCCAACTTGACTCTCACTGGGATTAAACATGACAATAGGTCTGATCTGATTTCATCATCATTAAAAAAAATCATCTATTATTTTTCACTTTATGTTTCTGTGTGGGAGCAAACTGTTGAAATCCTTACTTAATGTATACTAAGCTGATCTTCTGTATATTAAGATAATCGAAAATGAATCTTGATGTGAATGGAAGGGGAGAGGGAGTGGGAAAGGGGAGGGTTGTGGGTGGGAGGGACGGTATGGGGGGGAAGCCATAGTAATCCATTATTCGTACTTTGGAAACGTATATTCATTAAATAAAAGTTAAAAAAAAAAGAAACTTAACTGAAACGTGATTGCTGTTAAATATAAGAGTGGGGATAAGAGAGGGAAGAGATGTGCAATTCGGGACATGCTCAAGCTGAATTGCCCCAAACAGTAGAGTTAGAAACATACCAGGGGATTTGAATTCAATCCCATCGAGGTGGCATGTACCAATGCCATCTCACTAGTCCCAGTGATCAACTTCAGTTCACAATTGATCATAATGATAGGACTAAGAGCCCAAGGGATCACAGAAACAAGACTAGTGTCTGCAAATACTAGCTGATAGAATCAAAAAGGGAGAGAATAATCCAACATGGGAGCAAGACACACAGTGTGTACAGTGATGTACAGTGTGATTTAATGCTATAACTAGTACTCAAACAGTATTTTTCACTTTGTGTTTCTGTGTGGGTGCAAACTGTTGATACCTTTACTTAATATATGCTAAACTGACGTTCTGTATATAAAGAGAATTGAAAATGAATCTTAATGTGAATGGAAGGGGAGAGGGAGCAGGAAAGGGGAGGATTGTGCGTGGGAGGGAAGTCATTGAGGGGGAAGTCATTGTACTCCATAAGCTGAACTTTGGATTTTATATATATTTAATAAAAGTTAAAAAAAGACTAATGTCTGCCAATACTAACTGATAGAATAAAAAAAGGAGAGAATGATGCAATATGGGAAGTGGGATACACAACAGACTCATAGAATGGCAGATGTCCTAAACAGCACTCTGGCCTCACAATCAGCCCATAAGGCATTTGGATCTGGCTGAAGAGCCCATGAGAGTTTTTTAGGCATGGAAAGTTAAGACACTCTAGCAAAAAAAAAAAAAAGGACCTAAATGAAAGATCTCCTCTAGTGAGATCCTAGTAGAAAGAACAGGCCATCAAAGAAGAGGTACCTTTCTCTTAAGGTAGGAGTGAACTTCCACTTTGACTATGACATTGTCTAAATAAGATCGGAGTTGAAGAACTCAAAACGCTTCCATAGCCTTGGCAGCTCATGACAAGAGCCTAAGGAGATTACTGACGCCATAAACAAGAGTGTCAATTTGTTAAGTCAACAACAGGAGTCACTGTGCACTTACTCCTCATGTAGGATCTCTGTCCTTAATGTGCTGTACATTGTGATTTAATGCTATAACTAGTACTCAAACAGTATTTTTCACTTTATGTTTCTATGTGGGTGCAAACTGTTGAAATCTTTACTTAATATATGCCAAATTGATCTCCTATATAAAGAGAATTGAAAATGAATCTTGATGAGAATGGAATGGAGGGAGCGGGAGATGGGAGAGTTGCATGTGGGAGGGAAGTTATGGGGGGGAAGCCATTGTAATCCATAAGCTGTACTGTTTTACTAAATAAAAGTTTAAACACACAAACAAACAAACAAAAAAAAAAACAAAAAGAAGTGGAACAGCCAGGTCTCAAACCGGCACCCATTTGAGATGCCAGCACTTCAGGCCAGGGCATTAACCCACTGTGCCACAGTGCTGGCCCCAACTTTTTACTAGTTCAGTGTATATAACTATGTTGGTACTGAACCACCTCTACTATATCATCGATAAGACCAATAAATACAAATTCAGACTTTATGTTTTACAAAAATTTAGGAGATTCTATGTTACAATTTGAATAACATGATAAACATGTTACTGTTATAGCAGCACAGAGACTAGAAACAAATTTGATTTCCGGCTTGATATTTCTAATGCTTTATAATCATAATTTTATGTTGTCAAATATTTATTTCACAATTTTAATAAAATACACTCATAAATCTGCTATATCACAATATAATGCAAACAAAAATAAACAACTTACTGGTGGTGTGTTCATTTTCTTTGGCCTGGGAAGACCACCTATTCTTAGGTGTTTAAATTTTAACTGAAAAGTGATCCCTCTTAGGAATTTGGAAAACATGATGTTGAGTGAAATAAGCCAATCCCAAAGGGACAAATACCACTTGTTCTCCTTGATAGGTGACAACTAACTGAGCACCAAAAAGGAAACCTGTTAAAGTGAAATGAACACTATGAAAAATGGTGACTTGATCAGCCCTCACCCTGACTGTTGATGAGCAGCTTAATATGTTATCCCTCTTAGTATTTTTTTGTTTATTCTACTTAATACTTTTGGTTGAATACTGTAATCAATACACAATTCTTCTTAAGTGCTGAAACTTAACTGAAAAGTGATTGCTGTTAAATATAAGAGTGGGAATAAGAGAGGGAAGAGATGTGCAATTCGGGACATGCTCAAGCTGACTTACCTCAAACGGTAGAGTTAGAAACATACCAGGAGATTTGAATTCAATCCCATCGAGGTGGCATGTACCAATGCCATCACACTAGTCCCAGTGATCAATTTCTGTTCACAATTGATCGTAATGATAGGACTAAGAACCAAAGGGATCGCAGAAACAAGACTAGTGTCTGCTAATACTAGCTGATAGAATCAAAAAGGGAGAGAATGATCCAACATGGGAAGTGAGATACACAGCAGACCCATAGAATGGCAGATGTCCTAAACAGCACTCTGGCCTCAGAATTAGCCCTTAAGGCATGCGGATCCGGCTGAAATGCCCATGAGAGTATTTCAGGCATGGAAAGCCAAGACACTCTGTGGGAAAAAAAAAAAAACTAAATGAAAGATCTCTGCGAGTGAGATCCCAGTGGAAAGAATGGGTCATCAAAGAAGGAGGTACCTTTCTCAGAAGGGAGGAGAGAACTTACACTTTGACCATGGCCTTGTCTAAATAGGATCAGAGTCAGTGAACTCAGGGGGCTTCCATAGCCTTGGCAGCTCATGACAAGAGCCTAGGGTGATTACGGATGCCATAAACAAGAGTGTCAATTTGTTAAGTCAACAACAGGAGTCACTGTGCACTTACTCCTCATGTAGGATCTTTGTCCTTAGTGTGCTGTACATTGAGATTTAATACTATAACTAGTACTCAAACAGTATTTTCACTTTATGTTTCTGTGTGGGAGCAAACTGTTGAAATCTTTACTTAATGTATGCTAAACTGATCTTCTGTATATAAAGAGAATCGAAAATGAATCTTGATGTGAATGGAAGGGGGGAGGGAGTGGATAAGGAGAGGGTTGTGGGTGGGAGGGACGTTATGGGGGGAAGCCATTGTAATCCATAAGCTGTACTTTGTAAATTTATATTCATTAAATAAAAGTTAAAAAAAAAGAAAAAGAAAAAAAAAACAACATTGAGTTAATCATGTGTTTTTTTTATTTAATAAATGTGAATTTACAAAGTGCAACTTTTGTATTGTTTTGGCTTCCCCCCCATCCTCCCTCCCTCCTGTGACCCTTCCCTCTCCCACTCGCTCTCCCATCCTGCTCTTCATCGAGTTTCATTTTCAATTACCTTCATATACAGAAATCAACTTAGTATATACTAAGCAAGGATTTCAACAGGCTGCCTTTACACAACCGCATAAGGTATAGGGTATTGTTCAACTAGTAATGTTGTCTTTAAGCTTCATAGTAAAGCACATTAAGGACAGAGATCCTACATGGGGAGTATGTACCCAGTGACTCCCATTGTTGATTTAACAATTGGCACTCTTATTTATGATGTCAGCAATCACCGGAGGCTCTTGTCATGAGCTGTCTAGGCTATGGGAGCCCCTTGAGTTCACCAACTCTGAACTTGTTTAGTCAATGCCGTATCACAGTGGAGGGTTATAAAGTCAATTGAAAATAAATCTCATTAAGCATAATGTTTGGAATAACACAGGAAGGAGGAATTCTGTAACTGTGAAGCTCTATTGTCCTGCATACTTTCCTACAGATTACATCTAAAGGTACAGTTTAAAATCTTGGTATGGGACCTCAAATCCCATCAAACTGGATAGTAAAAATTTTTAAAGTGAACATATTAAGTGGTAAATTGATAATATAGATAGGATTACATGTTAAATGGATCATATAAATAATATGAAATGTCTGGTCAAAATAAACAGAATTAAAAAGGAGAGAATATTCCAACATGGGAAGCAGTACACAGAGAAGAAACATAGAATGAGAATCACATTAAAAAACACTCTGTCCTCAGAATCAGCCCATAAGGCATTCTGGTCAGGTTAAAGTTGCATGAGAGCAATTCAAGCATCAAAAGCCAAGACAATGTGGTAAAAAAATGTTCTACATAAAGGATCTTTGTGAGAGAGACCCCAGTGGAAATAAGTGGCCATAAAAGAAGGATGTACTTTTGTCTGACAGGTGGAGAGTACCTCAACTTTGCTTGTGGACTTGTCTAGATACTGACACAGATTTTGGATACAAAGGCTACTATAGCCTTTGTAGCTTCTATAACCTAGGCAGCTCATGACAAGAGTTTCGGGTGATCACTGATATCATACATAAGAGTGTTATTTGTTAAATTAACAACAGGAGTCACTGTGCACATACTCTTCATAAAGGACTTCTGTCCGCAATGAATTGTATTATGAGAATTAACTGTAAAACTGGTTCTCGGTTTGTGTGTGTGTTTGTCAGTGTGTGTTTGTTCGTGTGTGTAAATTGTTGAAATCTACTTTGTAAAAGTTGGTCTTCTATGTATAAAGTTAAATAAAATGTATCTTAAAGGATAATGGAACTTGGAATGAGCAAGGGAAGAGGAGTTGGGTGAGAGTGGAGGAGGGAGGGCAGCATAGTGAGAAGAATCACTATATTCCTAAAGTTGTACTGAGATTGGTACTCATTAAATAAAATGTTTCTTTGAGATATAAAAAGAAACAAGAGGAATGATTTGTATGTTTCCCGAGTAATCGCTTGACTCACAAGACAAAATGCATGATGCAAAAGAATTCATCTTCAACCACACACTAACGAAGTGGAACTCTAGTGGTTAAATTTTAGGGTTTCAAACTCATATTTGAAAGGCATGTGTTAAAAATAGATGAATTCTTATTTCAGCTCAATTCTCAATAGCTAGAACCTGGAATCAACCCAAATGCCCATCAACAGTAGACTGGATAAAGAAATTATGGGGCATGTACTCCATAGAATACTATACGGCAGTAAAAAACAACTAAATCTTGTCATTTGCAACAAAATGGAGGAATCTGGAAAACATCATGCTCAGTGAATTAAGCAAGTCCCAAAGGGACAAATATCACATGTTCTCCCTGATTGGTGACAACTAACCAAGCACCAAAAGGGAAACATGGTGAAGTGAAATGGATACTATAAGAAACAGTGACTTGATCAGCCCTTGTCTTACTGTTGATGTACAATGTAATACTTTATCCATTTTAGTATTTTTTCATTCTACTTAGAACTATTGGTTGAACTCTTTAATTAACACACAATTATTCTTAGGTATTTAAATTCAACTGAAAAGTGATCTCTGTTAAATGTAAGAGTGGGAATAAGAGAGGGAGGAGATGTACAATCTGGGACATGCTCAATCGGACTTGCCCCAAATGGTGGAATTAGAAACGTGCCACAGGATTCCAATTCAATTCCATCAAGGTGGCAAGTACCAATGCCATCTCACTACTCCAAGTGATCAACTTCAGTTTACAATTGATCATGCTGATAGGCCTACGAGTCAAAGGGATCACAGAAACAAGACTAGTGTCTGCTAATACTAACTGATAGAATTAAAAAGGCAGAGAACGATCCAACGTGGGAAGCAGGATACACAGCAGACTCATAGAATGGCAGATGTCCTAAACAGCACCCTGGCCTCACAATCAGCCCTTAAGGCATTCGGGCCTGGCTGAACAGCCCATGCGAGGATTTAAGGCATGGAAAGCCAAGACACTCTGGCAAAAAAAAAAAAAAACCCTAAAGGAAAGATCTCTGTGAGTGAGAACCCAGTGGAAAGAACGGGGCTATCAAAGAAGGACGTATATTTCTCTGAAGGGAGGAGAGAACTTCCACTTTGTTTTTTTTTTAATCTTTTATTTAATGAATATAAATTTCCAAAGTACGACTAATGTGTTACAATGGCTTCCCCCCCATACCGTCCCTCCCACCCACAACCCTCCCCTTTCCCACTCCCTCTCCCCTTCCATTCACATCAAGATTCATTTTCGATTATCTTAATATACAGAAGATCAGCTTAGTATACCTTAAGTAAGGATTTCAACAGTTTGCTCCCACACAGAAACATAAAGTGAAAAATAATAGATGATTTTTTTTAAATGATGATGAAATCAGATCAGACCTATTGTCATGTTTAATCCCAGTGAGAGTCAAGTTGGGAATTGATAATTTCTTTCTTTTTTTTTTTTTTTACAGAAGATCAGTTTAGTGTACATTAAGTAAAGATTTCAGTCGTTTGCACCCCCATAGAAACACAAAGTGAAATATACTGTTTGAGTACTCGTTATAGCATTAAGCCTCAGTGTACAGCACGTTAAGGACAGAGATCCTACATGAGGAGTAAGTGCACAGTGACTCCTGTTGTTGACTTTACCAATTGACACTCCTGTTTATGGCATCAGTAATCTCCCTATGCACCAGTTATGAGTTTCCAAGGCTATGGAAGCCCGTTGAGTTCTCCGACTCTTATCTTGTTTAGACATGGTCATAGTCAAAGTGGAGGTTCTCTCCTCCCTTCAGAGAAAGGCACCTCCCTCTTTGAAGACCTGTTCTTTCCACTGGGATCTCACTCACAGAGATCTTTTTGCCAGAGTGTCTTGCCTTTCCATGCCTGAAATACTCTCATGGGCTTTTCAGCCAGATCCGAGTGCCTTTAGGGCTGATTCTGAGGCCAGAGTGCTATTTAGGACATCCGCCATTCTATGAGTCTGCTGAGTATCTCACTTCCCATGTTGGATCACTCTCCCCTTTATTTATTCTATCGGTTGGTGTTAGCAGATACTAGACTTGTTTATGTGCTCCCTTTGACTCTTAGTCCTTTCATTATGATCAATTGTGAACTGAAATTGATCACTTGGAGTAGTGAGATGGCATTGGCACATGCCACCTTGATGGGATTGAATTGGAATCCCCTGGTATGTTTCCAACTCTACCAATTGGGGCAAGTCAGCCCGAGCATGCCCCAAATTATACATCTCTTCCCTCTCTTATTCCCACTCTTATGTTTAACAGGGATCACATTTCAGTTAATTTTCAACACTTAAGAATAACTGTGTGATAATTACAGAATTAAACCAGTCATATTAAGTAGAACAGACAAAAAAAAATACTATGAGGGATAATGTATTAAGTTGTCCATTAGCAGTCAGGGCTATGCTGATCAAGTCACCATTTCTCATAGTGTCCATTTCACTTCAGGAGGTTTCCTTTTTGGTGTTCAGTCAGTTGTCACCGATCAGGGAGAACATATGGTATTTGTCCCTTTGGGACTGGCTTACTTCACTCAGCATGATGTGTTCCAGATTCCTCCATTTTGTTGCAAATGACTGGATTTCGTTGTTTCTTACTGCGGTACGGTATTCTAAAGAGTACACATCCCATAATTTCTTGATCCAGTCTACCGTTGATGGGCATTTAGGTTGGTTCCAGGTCTTGGCTATTGTGAATTGTGCTGCAATAAACATTAGGGTGCAGACCGCTTTTTTGTTTGTCAATTTAAACTTCTTTGGGTAAATTCCAAGGAGTGGGATGGCTGGGTCGAACGGTAGGGTTATATTCAGGTTTCTGAGGAATCTCCAGACTGATTTCCATAGTGGCTTCACCAGTTTGCATTCCCACCAACAGTGGGTTAGTGTCCCTTTTTCCCCACATCCTCGCCAGCATCTGTTGTTGGTAGATTTCTTTATGTGAGCCATTCTAACTGGGGTGAGGTGAAACCTCATTGTGGTTTTGATTTGCATTTCCCTGATTGCTAGTGACCTTGAACATTTTTTCATGTGCCTGTTGGCCATTTGGATTTCCTCTTTTGAAAAATGTCTATTGAAGTCCTTGGCCCATCTCTTAAGTGGGTTGTTGGTTTTGTTTTTGTGGAGTTTCTTGATCTCTTTGTAGATTCTGGTTATTAACCCTTTATCTGTTGCACAGTTTGCAAATATTTTTTCCCATTCTGTTGGTTGTCTCTTCACTCTCCTGACTGTTTCTTTTGCAGTACAGAAACTTCTCAATTTGATGCAATCCCAATAGTTGATTTTGGCTTTGACTGTCTGTGCCTCCCGGGTCTTTTCCAGAAATTCTTTGCCTGTGCCAATATCTTGAAGGGTTTCTCCAATGTTCTCTAATAACTTAATGGTGTCAGGACGTAGATTTAGGTCTTTAATCCACGTTGAGTGGATTTTTGTGTAAGGTGTAAGGTAGGGGTCTTGCTTCATGCTTCTGCACGTGGAAATCCAGTTTTCCCAGCACCATTTATTGAATAGACTGTCCTTGCTCCAGGGATTAGTTTTAGATCCTTGATCAAATATAAGTTGGCTGTAGATGTTTGGGTTGATTTCTGGTGTTTCAATTCTGTTCCATTGGTCTATCCATCTGTTTCTGTACCAGTACCATGCTGTTTTGATTACAACTGCCCTGTAGTATGTCCTGAAGTCTGGTATTGTGATGCCTCCGGCTTTGTTTTTGTTGTACAAGATTGCTTTAGCTATTCGAGGTCTCTTGTGCCTCCATATGAATTTCAGCATCATTTTTTCTAGATCTGCGAAGAATGTCTTTGGTATCTTGATTGGGATTGCATTGAATCTATAAATTGCTTTTGGGAGAATGGACATTTTGATGATGTTGATTCTTCCAATCCATGAGCATGGAATATTTTTCCATTTTTTGGTATCCTCTTCTATTTCTTTCTTTAAGGTTTTGTAGTTTTCATTGTAGAGATCTTTAACGTCCTTGGTTAAGTTTATTCCAAGGTATCTGATTGTTTTTGTAGCTATTGTGAATGGGATTGATCTTAGCAGCTCTTTCTCAGTCATGGCATTGCTTGTGTATACAAAGGCTGTTGATTTTTGTGCATTGATTTTATATCCTGCCACTTTGCCAAACTCCTTATGAGTTCCAATAGTCTCTTAGTAGAGTTCTTTGGATCCTCTAAGTACAGAATCATATCGTCTGCAAAGAGGGATAGTTTGACTTCTTCCTTCTTGATTTGTATTCCTTTGATTTCTTTTTCTTGTCTGATGGCTCTGGCTAAAACTTCCAGAACCATGTTAAATAGCAGTGGTGAGAGTGGGCATCCCTGCCTGGTGCCAGATTTCAGTGGAAATGCTTCCAACTTTTCCCCATTCAATAGGATGCTGGCTGTGGGTTTTTTATAAATTGCTTTGATTATATTGAGGAATGTTCCTTCTATACCCAATTTGCTTAGAGTTTTCATCATGAAAGGGTGTTGAATTTTATCAAATGCTTTCTCTGCATCAATTGAGATAATCATATGGTTTTTCTTCTGCAGTCTGTTAATGTGGTGAATCACATTGATTGATTTGCGAATGTTGAACCATCCCTGCATACCAGGGATGAATCCCACTTGGTCTGGGTGGATGATTTTCCTGATGTGTTGTTGTATTCTATTGGCCAGAATTTTATTGAGGATTTTTGCGTCTATGTTCATCAGGGATATTGGTCTGTAATTTTCTTTCAGTGCTGCATCTTTCTCTGGCTTAGGGATTAAGGTGATGCTGGCTTCATAGAAAGAATTTGGGAGGATTCCCTCTTTTTCGATTGTTCTGAATAGTTTGAGAAGAAATGGGATTAGTTCTTCTTTAAATGTCTGGTAGAATTCAGCAGTGAATCCATCTGGTCCTGGGCTTTTCTTTGTTGGGAGGGCCTTTATTACTGTTTCAATTTCTGTTTCAGTTATGGGTCTATTTAGGTTTTCGATGTCTTCATGGTTCAATTTAGGTAGATTGCATGTGTCCAGGAATCTATCCATTCCTGATAGGTTTTCCTGTTTGCTGGCATACAGGTCCTTGTAGTAATTTCTGATGATTCTTTTTATTTCTGTGGTGTCTGTTGTTACGTTTCCTTTTTCATCTCTGATTTTATTGATTTGGGTCTTTTCTCTTCTTTTTTTAGTTAGTTGGGCCAATGGGGTGTCAATTTTGTTTATTTTTTCAAAAAACCAGCTTCTCGCTTGGCTGATTTTTTGTAATGTTTTTTTGGATTCAATCCTGTTAATTTCTTCTCTGAATTTAATTATTTCTCTTCTTCTACTAGATTTGGGCTTGGTTTGCTGCAGTTTTTCTATGTCCTTGAGGTGCGCTGAAAGCTCATTTATTTGGTACCTTTCCAATTTCTTGGTATAGGCACCTATTGCTATAAATTTGCCTCTCAATACTGCTTTTGCTGTATCCCATAAGTTTTGATATGTTGTGTTGTTGTCTTCATTTACTTCCAGAAAGTTTTTGATTTCTCTTTTGATTTCTTGAATGACCCAGTGTTCATTCAGGAGCATGTTGTTCAGTCTCCATGTGTTTGCATACTTTCTGGGGTTTCCTGAGTTGCTAATTTCCAACTTCATCCCACTGTGGTCTGAGAAGCTGCATGGTATGATTCTAATTCTTTTAAATTTGCTGAGACTTGCTTTATGGCCTAGTATGTGGTCAATCCTAGAGAAGGTTCCATGCGCTGCTGAGAAGAATGTGAAGTCTGTAGATGTAGGGTTGAAAGTTCTGTAGATATCTGTTAGATCCATTTGGGCAATAGTGTCAATTAAATCTGCTGTTTCCTTGTTGATCTTCTGTCCGGATGATCTGTCTATTTCTGAGAGTGGAGTATTGAAGTCCCCCAGTACTATTGTATTGGAATCTAAATCTCCCTTTAAGTCCCTTAACATATCTTTTAAATAGACCGGTGCCTGTAATTAGGTGCATATACATTTATAATAGTTACATCTTCCTGTTGAATTGAACCCTTAATCATTATATAGTGTCCCTCTTTGTCTCTCTTAACAGTTTTTGTATTAAAGTTTATTTTGTCTGATATTAATATGGCTACACCTGCTTTTTTTTGGTTTCTGTTGGCATGGAATATCTTTTTCCAACCTTTCACTTTCAGTCTGCATGCCTCTTTGTTAGAGAGATGTGTTTCTTGTAGGCAACAAATAGTTGGGTTGTGTTCTGTGAGCCAGTCAGCTAAACGGTGTCTTTTAACTGAAGAATTCAGACCATTAATGTTCAATGTGACTATTGATACGTAGTGACTTTGCCCTGCCATTTTCCCGGAAATATTTTCTAGTATATGCTTTGAGCTTCCCATGCTCTTTTACTGGTAGGTGTTCTTCCTTTCCCTTCTTTCATATTGATGGCCGTGTTTCTGTGTTTCTGAGTGTAGCACATCTTTAAGTATCTTTTGCAGGGCCGGACGAGTGGCCACAAAGTCTTTCAATTTCTGTTTGCTATGAAAGGTCTTTATTTCACCTTCATTCACAAATGATAGCTTGGCAGGATATAATATTCTGGGCTGGCAATTTTTCTCTCTTAGCACTTGTGCTATGTCTCGCCATTCCCTCCTAGCTTGTAGGGTTTCTGATGAGAAGTCAGCTGTGAGTCTGATTGTAGATCCTCTGAGAGTAATCTGACGTTTCTCTCTTGCACATTTTAGGATCTTTTCTTTATGTTTCACTGTGGTAAGTTTAATTACCACGTGTCGTGGTGAGGATCTCTTTTGGTCATGTTTATTGGGGGTTCTATGAGCTTCCTGTACTAGGATATCTCTATCCTTCTCCAAACCTGGAAAGTTCTCTGCTAGTATTTCACTAAAAAGGCCTTCCAATCCTTTCTCTCTCTCCATGCCTTCAGGAACTCCTAGAACTCGAATGTTGGTTTTTTTAATAGTATCCTGTAGATTCCCAACAATATTTTTTAGGTTTCTAATTTCCTCTTCTTTTCTTTGGTTTGACTGTATGTTTTCCTGTGCTCTATCTTCTAAGTCCGATATTCTCTCTTCTGCTTCACCCATTCTGTTTTTAAGGCTTTCTAATGTGTTTGTCATTTGATCTATTGAGCTCTTCATTTCATTTTGATTTCTCTTCACTATAACACTTTCCTGTTCTACTAGTTTCTGAGTTTCATTTTGACTCTTCCTTAAAATTTCATAGTGAAAAGAAGAAAATAGCATAGTGAGAAGAATCACTATATTCCTAAAGTTGTACTGATGAGATTGGTACTCATTAAATAAAATGTTTCTTTGAGATATAAAAAGAAACAAGAGGAATGATTTGTATGTTTCCTGAGTAATCGCTTGACTCACAAGACAAAATGCATGATGCAAAAGAATTCATCTTCAACCACACACTAACGAAGTGGAACTCTAGTGGTTAAATTTTAGGGTTTCAAACTCATATTTGAAAGGCATGTGTTAAAAATAGATGAATTCTTATTTCAGCTCAATTCACAATAGCTAGAACCTGGAATCAACCCAAATGCCCATCAACAGTAGACTGGATAAAGAAATTATGGGGCATGTACTCCATAGAATACTATACGGCAGTAAAAAACAACTAAATCTTGTCATTTGCAACAAAATGGAGGAATCTGGAAAACATCATGCTCAGTGAATTAAGCAAGTCCCAAAGGGACAAATATCACATGTTCTCCCTGATTGGTGACAACTAACCAAGCACCAAAAGGGAAACATGGTGAAGTGAAATGGATACTATAAGAAACAGTGACTTGATCAGCCCTTGTCTTACTGTTGATGTACAATGTAATACTTTATCCATTTTAGTATTTTTTCATTCTACTTAGAACTATTGGTTGAACTCTTTAATTAACACACAATTATTCTTAGGTATTTAAATTCAACTGAAAAGTGATCTCTGTTAAATGTAAGAGTGGGAATAAGAGAGGGAGGAGATGTACAATCTGGGACATGCTCAATCGGACTTGCCCCAAATGGTGGAATTAGAAATGTGCCACAGGATTCCAATTCAATTCCATCAAGGTGGCAAGTACCAATGCCATCTCACTAGTCCAAGTGATCAACTTCAGTTTACAATTGATCATGCTGATAGGCCTATGAGTCAAAGGGATCACAGAAACAAGACTAGTGTCTGCTAATACTAACTGATAGAATTAAAAAGGCAGAGAACGATCCAACGTGGGAAGCAGGATACACAGCAGACTCATAGAATGGCAGATGTCCTAAACAGCACCCTGGCCTCACAATCAGCCCTTAAGGCATTCGGGCCTGGCTGAACAGCCCATGCGAGGATTTAAGGCATGGAAAGCCAAGACACTCTGGCAAAAAAAAAACCCTAAAGGAAAGATCTCTGTGAGTGAGAACCCAGTGGAAAGAACGGGGCCATCAAAGAAGGAGGTACATTTCTCTGAAGGGAGGAGAGAACTTCCACTTTGACTATGTATTGTTGACATAAGATCGAAGTCAGTGAACTCACAATGCTTCCATAGCCTTGGCAACTCATGACTAGAGCCTAGGGTGATTACTGATGCCTTAAACAAGAGTGTCAATTTGTTAAGTTAACAACAGGAGTCACTGTGTACCTACTCATCATGTAGATCTCTGTCCTTTATGTGTTGTTCAATGTGAATTAATGCTATAATTAGTACTCAAACGGTATTTTACACTTAATTGGTTTGTGTGGGTGCAAACTGTTGAAATGTTTTTTAACATAGACTAAATTGATCTGTACATAAAGATAATTGAAAATGAATCTTGATGTGAATGGAATGGGAGAGGCAGCAGGAGATGGGAGGGTTGTGGGTGGGAGGGAATTTATGGGGGGGGAAGCCATTGTAATCCATAAACTGTACTTTAGAAATTTATATTTAGTAAATAAAAGTTAAAAATGGATAAATTCAAATGTGGGAACAGGTTTTATGATGATTATTATTTGCTTTCCCTTTGTTTTCAATTCTGATAATCATACTGTATTTCTAAACACACATCTGCTTGTCACAGATACATGTATAAAATATGGAAAACATCATGCTATTCTACTTTAAGATACTTAAACATGAAGCTACTATTCCTATGGCAACTTATATCTAATCCATCAAGTTATTTGCTGTGACCTAATCAAATAATTAGTGTGTTATTCATGGGTAATATTCAAGAATTCAGAAAACTACTACAGTACATTTACTGACTAAAATAATGAGTCTTACTGTGGGTGCATTTAAATTCATTGCACAAAGCAAAAGTTCCAGTCTCTGGGAATTAATTCAAAACTCTTGAAATCCATTTCTCTATACATTCATCTGATGATCTATCAAATCTTTATTTATAGCCCTGAGAGTCAGATCTTAACTTTCTCTGTTCGCTAGTTTCTTCTATAACTCATGCAAGATATCAACACAAGAATTACATAGAGCCTCTACTGCCACTGTTGTTCTTGTCTAACAGGGAATGGCCATGGCTAATGTGAACTTCAGTGGGAGTAAGACAGTGTACTGGTTTTAGTCCCACAACATCTCCCTGGTTTCCTTTATTGCACAGATATGATTTTCCCTGTTCAAATTCCTGTGTTTTCTCTATACTGCCATTGTCCTAAGTGATATTCTACAAATGTGGGAACCTTAAACTTGAGCTTCCAAGCCTAGGTTCCCTCATCTCAGAGCTCAGAAACTAGTACATGATGAAAAATAGGTCTCAATTTCATATTGCTTGAGATAAAAATGAAATTTCAGGGATTAATGAGCTAGCTCAGCACCATGGACTTTGTGAGTTTCTATGTCCTTTCCTGGAATTTGCTCTCTTTGTTCATCACACACCTCTGCCAACAGGAGTTGTTCCTTCTGGGAATGGAGATATAGCTTCCAAGGGAAACTCCAATATGAGAAAAATTGTGACCATCATACTCACCAAAAATTGGCTAATCATAAGCCACTCCTTTGACTCTTCTGAGTTAATAAGGAAGCTATAGTGATTAATTTGTCCTGAATACAGAAGATTATATAGTCCAAGTGGCATAAATAAAGGG
This sequence comes from Oryctolagus cuniculus, assembly GCF_051225735.1. Taxonomy (NCBI): domain Eukaryota; kingdom Metazoa; phylum Chordata; class Mammalia; order Lagomorpha; family Leporidae; genus Oryctolagus; species Oryctolagus cuniculus. The sequence continues at coordinate 132,852,767 of NC_142867.1, forward strand.
AGTGATGAACAAAGAGTGAGTCTAGCTAATTAAAATAACCTCAAGGGTTATTAACTGAATTTAGCCTTTTTTTAAAATATTTAATTATTTGAAAGGCAGAGAAATGAAAGACAAAAACAGAGACACAGACACATGAAGCATCTTTTTCTTGGCTCACTTCCCAAGATGCTAAAATACACAGGTTTTGGCGAGGACAGAGCCAGGAGCAAGTAATTTTATTTACATCTGCTATATGGGCACATTCCAAAGCATTTGGGTCATGTTCCATTGCCTTCCCAGGTTCATTAATAGAATATACACAAAGTAACACTACAATATAGGAGGCCAGCATTGCAAGCAGTGGCCAATCCCATTGCAAAATAATGTGTGCCACAAACACTAGTCATTTCAGATCCATCATTAAAAACATTTAGTCATATATCTCTGTTGCCTCATCATGTATTTTTCTATTAATTCAGTTCATAATTTTATTGTTTAAAAAGACAAACAATATACACCTTGAAGTTTTAGACATACCCATTTGATAAGAAGAGGAAATCAAAGGGATACAAATTAAAAAGTGGGAATTCAGATTATTCCTATTTGAAAATGACATGGTTCTCAATATAGGGAAGCCAAAAGAGTCCATTAGTAGATGATTAGAATTCATAAAAAAACTTTGTTAAAGTAGCAGAATACATTAATAACACACGAAAGTTAATAGCCTTTCTATACACAGACATTGCCATGGCCAAACATCTAAACAGAAAGATTTCCAATCAACAACCTAAGTATCCATCTCAAGAGTCCTAGAAAACAAGAAGAAACCAAATACAAGATGAAATTAATAGCATAGGTCATAAATGGAATGTTAACATTAAAGATAAGCAAAATAAAGATTTTATTTTTAATAGAAGAAACAATCCTTTCACTAGGTTATAAAAACTAGGTTCAAGTAAATAAAATCAAAGAAGGGGAAACTACAATGCATATCACAGGTATAATAGGCATCACTAATTTATATTAACAAGGATAAATAAAAAATGTAAAAAAAATGTTTATTTGTGGATACATATAACCTACCAAAACTGAGCCAAGTAGATATAACATATCTGAGAATCCAGGTCTCCCACGGGGTTGTGGCTTTGGGTGATGATCATTGTGAATGTTGTTCTTTAGCTGCAGCCAACATGCTCTCCTGCTCTCCATGCAGGATGTTGGTTGGTCATAGAGGAAGCCACCTGCTAGCAGGAGGTAGGAAGTACACAGTGACCTTACTTTCTGCTTGCTGTCACTGCCAATCTACAAATGCCCTTTAGAAGAAGCCTATTGGCAAGCCAGTGGTGGTTACAAGATAGCAGAATAGGGAGGGAGCTTATTTCTCTAGCCCAGGGGAAAATAGTTTTAAATAAGTGGTAGTCTTGGGGAAGAGTTATGAAAAAAAGGCAAAGGAAACTCTACTACATGGAGGGCATGGGCACCCATGGCTCAGGACTCCAATATCCAAGAGCCTATGCACCATTGCTGCAAAGTGAGGTGAGGGAAGATGGCAGGAGCCTGAGACTCTGGTGAAAAAGCAGAAGGAAGACCCTACAGGAAGTGAGGTTTGAAGCTATTTGAGGGAAAGTGCACCAGCCTAACTAGAGGAGAGAAAAAAAGAGGGTATGAACACATTTCTCTCTGATCACCTTACAAAGCCATACAAGCCAATAGAGCAGGTGCCAATTTGGACATACATAACAGCTGCGCCAGCTCATTTCTGTGCCTGGCAATCAGCTGAATGGAGATTCCTGACTCCAGTGGGGAGAAATAACAGAAGGTTAGGGGCTTGTGAATGTGTGAAGCTTCAGAACCAGGACTGTGGGAAAAAAATGAGTGTGTGTGGAAGAACTCATGGTGTGGATGAGACTTTGAGCAGTCTCAGTGGGATACCACAAGCTCCAGAAGTCCTGGACACCTGGTGATAGACATTGCTGGAAAATCTTAACTTATACTGAGAATTGCCCAGATCCTTTGTGCAGTCCTTGGGACAGAGCGGAGGAATATTATATCTACTTTGGCTAGTGCTCAGGCACTGGACTCCATCAAGGAGAAGAGCTCAGCTGAGCAGAAATAATTCCTTTCTGATTAAAAAAAGAGAGTGAAGATTTACCATGTCAAACCAGAGAGTATCAACTTAGGCATGCCCTTAACTCTAGAGAGCTGAACAGAGCTCTCTGGCTACATCCACTACAAGCCTCTAGACATTCACTGAAAGCAGACATTCCACTCATCTATAGAGTCATAGTACAATGATAAAAGCTGCCAAAGTGGGGGAAAAAAGAAGAAACCAACGAGTACCTCCACATATGCTGAACAACAAATGCAACAACCCAAGAGACAAGAATAAGGAAGACAACATCATGCTCCCAAAAGAACAGAACACTTCAATACAAGATTATGAAGATGATGAGATAGAAGAAACGCAAGAAATAGAATTCCAAAAATTGATGATAAGATTATACAGAAGTAATCAAAAGCAAAAGCATGGACTGTGGGGAGCAACTCGGACTAGACTAAGTTACTGGAATTAAGACTTATTCTATGCATCTGCTCTCCCACAATATGGCGCTGGGAGAGGAGAAAACAGCTTCTACACAGCTGCCTCCAGTTCAGCCAATAAACTGTAGAACTTGCTCCTGATTGGAGGAGAGCAGCGTACTCGGCGTGTGGGCAGCCGAGTTGGGATTGGCAGAGGAGGACTATAAAGGAGGAGAGAGACAGCATGCACCAGGAACATCTAAGGGGAACATCTATCTGAAGGAACACCTGTGCAGCCCCCGAGAGAGCCGGCCGGCGGTGTGCCGCTCCCCCGTGGAAGTGGGGAATGTGGCAGGGGGAACCGCCCTTCCACGGAGGTGGAAGGGTCGGTAGCCAACCCGGGAAGAACCAGCAGCAAACCCGGGGAGGGCCGAGCAGACAAAAGAACAGCACAGGGTCCTGTGTCGTTCCTCCGTGAAGAGGGGGAGCGACATGGACTACTAAAATCCATGGAGAACATGAAAGAAAATCTCTCATGAAATTAAAATCCTTTTTAAATTTTTTTTATTTAGTAAATATAAATTACCAAAGTACAGATTATGGATTACATAGGCTCCCCCCCGTAACTTCCCTCCCACTCGCACTCCTCCCATCTCCTGCTCCCTCTCCTATTCCATTCACATGAAAATTCATTTTCAATTCTCTTTATATACAGAAGATCGATTCAGTATATATTAAGTAAAGATTTCATCAGTTTACACCCACACAGAAACACAAAGTGTAAAAATACAGTTTCAGTACTAGTTATAGCATTACTTCACATTGGACAACACACTAAGAACAGAGCCCACATGAGAAGTAAGTACACAGTGATTCCTGTTGTTGACTTAACAATTTCACACTCTTGTTTATGGCATCAGTAATCTCCCTAGGCTCTAGTCGTGAGTTGCCAAGGCTATAGAAGCATTTGGGGTTCCCTGACTTCGATCTTATTCTGACAGGGTCATAGTCAAAGTGGAAGTTCTCTCCTCCCTTCAGAGAAAGGTACCTCCTGCTTTGATGGCCCCAATCTTTCCACTGGGATCTCACTCGAGCAGATCTTTCATTTAGGTTTTCTTTTTTTCCCAAAGTGTCTTGGCTTTCCATGCCTAAAATACTCTCATGGGCTCTTCAGCCAGGTCCGAATGCCTTAAGGGCTGATTTTGAGGCCAGAGTGCTATTTAGGACATCTGCCATTCTATGAGTCTGCTGTGTATCCTGCTTCCCACGTTGGATCATTCTCTCCCTTTTTGATTCTGTCAGCTAGTATTTGCAGACACTACTCTTGTTTTGTGATCCCTTTGACTCTTAGACCTATCAGTGTGATCAATTGTGAACTGAAGTTCATCACTTGGACTAGTGAGATAGCATTGGTACTTGCCACCTTGATGGAATTGAATTGGAATCCCGTGGCACGTTTCTAACTCCACCATTTGGGGCAAGTCCGATTGAGCATGTCCCAAATTGCACATCTCCTCCCTCTCTTATTCCCACTCTTATATTTAAGAGAGATCCCTTTTCAGTTAAAATTTAAACACCTAAGAATAGTTGTGTGTTAATTAAAGAGTTCATCCAGTAGTACTAGAACAAAAAAATACTAAAATGGATAAAGTATTACATTGTACATCAACAGTCAGGTCAAGAGCTGATCAAGTCACTGTTTCTCATAGTGTCCACTTCACTTCAACAGGTTTCCCCTTTGGTGCTCAGTTAGTTGTTGCCTATCAGGGAGAACATATGAAATTTGTCCCTTTGGGCCTGGCTTAATTCACTCAGCATAATATTTTCCAGATTCCTCCATTTTGTTGCAAATGACCGGATTTCATTGTTTTTGACTGCTGGATAGTATTCTATAGAGTACATGTCCCATAATTTCTTTATCCAGTCTACTGTTGATGGGCATTTGGGTTGGTTCCTGGTCTTAGCTATTGTGAATTGAGCTGCAATAAACATTAATGTGCAGACAGCTTTTTTGTTTGCCTATTTAATTTATAAGGAGGAATAAAAATGAAATGAAAAAACTCAATAGAACATGACATCGAGATATTGAAGAGAAAACAAAATGAAAATGAAGAATTCAACAGAACAAATAAAAAATGCATTTGAGAACCTTAAAATCCAAATCAGGCAGAAGAGAGAATATCAGACTTAGAAGACAGAGCACAGAAAAGTATACAGTCTAGCTAAAGTCTGCAAGAGAAAATTAGAAATCTAAGACATAGTGTTGAGAATCTATAGGATACAATATATAAAAAACAAGATTTTGGGTTCTTGTAGGTTCTGAAGTTATGGAGAAAGAGAAAGTGTTAGAATGCCTTTTTTAAGCAAAATACTAGCGAACTTCCAACAGACATGACCAGAAAAGATCATCAACACAACACATTGTAATCAAACTCACCACAGCAAAGCATAGGAAAAAGATTCTAAAATGTGCAAAAGATAAATGCCTGATTACTTTCAAGGATCTCCAATTAGATTCACATCAGACTTCTAATCAGAAACCCTGCAAGCTGGGAGAGAATGGTGAGATATAGCCCAAGACTTAGAGAAAATACAGTCATCCTATTATATTATACCCTGCAAAGGTCTCATTTGGGAATAAAGATGAAATAAAAGCCTTTCATAACAAACAGAATGAATTTGTCACCACTCATCCATCCCTGCAAAGGATGCTGAAGATATTTTACAAACAGAAACACAGAAACACAGTCATCAACAGAAAGGTGGTAAAGGAAGAAAACCTTGCAGTAAGGGATCACAGGAAGTTCAAACTATATATTAGAAATATCTTTGGGAACACGGCAGGGCAAAGTCACTTCTTATCAGTAGCTGCACTGAAAGTAAATGGCCTCAACTCTCTAGAGATCCCAGTGGAAAGAACAGGTCATCAGGTACCTTTCTCTGAAGGGAGGAGAGAACTTCCACTTTGACCATGGCCTTGTCTAAATATGATCAGAGTCGGAAAACTGAAAAGGCCTCCATAGCCTTGCCAACTCATGACAAGAGCCTAGGGTGATTACTAATGCCATGAACAACAATTGCAATTTGTTAAGTCAACAACAGAAGTCACTGTGCACTTACTCGTCATGTAGGATCTCTGTCCTAAATGTGCTGTACATTTTGACTTAATGCTATAACTAGTGCTCAAACAGTATTTTACACATTGTATTTCTGTGTGGGTGTAAACTGTTGAGATCTTTACTTAATATACACTAAATTGATCTGCATATAAAGATAATTGAAAATCATGATGTGAATGGAAGGGGAGAGGGAGTGGGAGAGAGGAGGGTTGCATGTGGGAGGAAAGTTATGGGGGGGAACCATTGTAATCCATAAGCTGTACTTCAGAAATTTATATTCATTAAATAAAAGTTTAAAATAAAAGACACAGCCTGGCTGAATGGATTAAAAAACAAAACCCATTTATTTTCTGCTTTCAAGAAACACATCTTTCCAACAAAGATGCATGCAGACTGAAAGTGAAAGGTTGGAAAAAGATATTCCATGCCAAAAGAAACCAAACAAAGAGCTGATGTAGCCACCTTAATATCAGAAAAAATTGACTTTAACACAAAAAAATGTTAAGAGAGACAAAGAAAGGCACTATATAATGATTAAGGTATCGATTCAACAGGAAGATGTAACTATTATAAATGTATATGCACCTAATTACAGGGCACCAGTTTATTTAAAAGATATGTTAAGGAACTTAAAGGGAGACTTAGACTCCAATACAATAATATTGGGGGGCTTCAATGCTCCACTTTTAGCAATGGACAGATCAACCAGACAGAAATCAACAAGGAAACAGTAGATTTACTTGACACTAGAGAACAAACAGATCTAAGAGATATGTACAGAAATATTCATCCTAATGTTACAGAATACACATTCTTCTCACTAGTGCATGGGACTTTCTCTAGGATAGACCACATATTAGGCCATAAAGCAAGTCTCAGCAAATTTAAAACAAATCAAAATCATACCATACATCTCAGACCACAATGGAATGAAGCTGGAAATCAGCAACTCAGGATTCTCTAGAGCATAAGTAAACACATGGAGAATGTCAGCATGCTCCTGAATGAACACTGGGTCATAGAAGAAATCAAAAGAGAAATCAAAAACTCTCAGGAAACAAATGAAGATAACAACACACCATATCAAAACGTATGGGATACAGCAAAAGCAGTGTTAAGAGGAAAGTTTATAGCAATAGGTGCCTACATCAAGAAATTGGAAAGGCACCAAATAAATGAACTATCAATGCATCTCAAAGATCTAGAAAAACTACAGCAAACCAGACCCAAATCTAGTAGGAGAAGAGAAATAATTATCAGAGAAGAAAATCAACAAAATTGAATCAAAAAAAATACAAAAGAGAAGCAAAATTTTGAAAGGATTTTTTGAAAAAAAAAAAACAAAATTGACTCACCATTGGCACAACTAACCAAATAAAGGAGAGAGAAGACACAAATCAATAAAATTAGACATGAAAAGGAAATGTAACAACAGACACCACAGAAATAACAAGAGTCATTATGAATTACTACAAGAGTTGTATGCCAGCAATCAGGGAAATCTGTCAGGAATGGATAGATTCCTGGGCATAGGCGACCTACAAAAATTGAAGCAAGAAACATAGAAAACCAAAAAAAGACCCATAAGAAAGTCAGAAACTGAATCAGTAATAAAGGCCCTCCCAACAGAGAAAAGACCAGGACAAGAGAGATTCGCTTCTGAATTCTATCAGACATTTACTGAAGAAATAACTCCGATTCTTCTCAAGCTATTCAAAACAATTGAAAGAGAGGGAATCCTCACACATTCTTTCTACAAAGCCAGTATCACTTAATTCCTAAAGCTGAAAAAGATGTAGCAGAGAAAGAGAATTACACACCAATTTCTCGAAAGACCATACAACAAATACACAACAAAATTCAAGCCAAAATAATCCAACAACAAATTAGAAGGATCATCCAACCTGACCAAGTGGGATTTATCCTTGTATGCAGGGATGGTTCAACATTCACAAATCAATCAATGTGATACACCACATTAACAAACTGCAGAAGAAAAATCATATATTATCTCAATAGATGCAGAGAAAGCATTTGATAAATTACAAAACCATTTCGTGATGAAAACTCTAACCAAATTGTGTATAGAAGGAACATTCCTCAACATAATTAAGGCAATTTATGAAAAAACCCGCAGCCAGCAACCTATTGAATGCGGAATAGTTGGAAGCGTTTCCACTGAGACCCAGTTCCAGACAGGGATGCCAAATCTCACCATTGCTATTCAATATAGCACTAGAAGTTCTAGCCAAGCCATTAGTCAAGAAAAAGAAATTACAAGGGGTACAAAAAGGGAAGGAAAATGTCAAACTATACATCTTTGCAGACAACGTGACTCTATTTAAGGTATCCAAAGAACTCCACTAAGAGACTATTGGAACTCATAGACGAATTTGGCAAAGTTGCAGGATATAAAATCAATACATAAAAATCAACAGCCTTTGTATACAGACACTGCCAGAACTGAAAAATAACTTCTAAGGTCAATCCCATTCACAACAGCTACCAGAAAAAAACCAAATAACTTGGAAAAAACTTAACCAAGGATGTCAAATATTTCTATAATGAGAATTACAAAATCTTAAAGAACTAGAAGAGGATACCAAAAAATGGGAAAATATTCCATGCTCACTGATTGGAAGAATTAATATCATCAAAATGTCCATTCCTCCAAAAGCAATTTATAGATTCAATGTGATACCAATGAAAATATCAAACATATTCTTATCAGATCTAGAAAAAACGATGCTGATATTCATATAGAAACATATATCGAGGCACAGGAGACCTCAAATAGATAAACGAGTCTTATACAACAAAAACAGAGCTGGAGGCATCAGAATACCAGATTTCAAGACATACTACAGGGCCATTATAATCAAAACAGCATGGTACTGTAGAGAAACAGATGGATAGGCAATAGAACAGAATAGGAACACCAGAAATCAATCCAAACATCTACAACCAATTTATATTTGATCAAGGAGCTAAAACCAATTTCTGGAGCAAGGAGAGTCTTTTAAACAAATATTGTTGGGAAAACAGGATTTCCACAAGCAGAAGTATGAAGCAAGATACCTATGTTACACCTTACACAAAAATCCACTCAGCATGGATTAAAGATCTAAATCTATGACCCAACACCATAAAATTATTACAGAACATTGGAGAAAGTCTGCAAGATATAGGCACAGGGAAGACTTCTTGGAAAAATCTCCAGTGGCATGGCATAGGCAGTCAAAGCCAAAATTAACAACAGGGATTACATCAAATTGAAAAGTTTCTTGTCTGCAAAAAAAAAAAGTCATCAAAGTGAAGAGGTAAATGAAAAAAAATGGGAGAAAATCTTTGCAAATTATGCAACTGATAAAGGATTAATAACCCAAATCTGGCAGGCACCACAGCTCACTTGGCTAATCTTCAGCCTGTGGAGCTGGCACCCTGGGATATAGTCCTGGTTCAGGTGCCAGGTACTGTCCCAGTTGCTCCTCTTCCAGTCCAGCTCCCTGCTGTGGCCTGGGAAGGCAGTGAAGGATGTCCCAAGTGGTTAGGCCCTGCACCCACATGGGGGACCAGAGGGAGCATCTGGCTGCTTGCTTCGGATCGGTGCAGCGTGCCAGTGTAGCAGCCATTTGGGGGGTGAACCGACGGAAAATGAAGACTTTTCTCTCTGTCTCTCTCTCTCTCTCACTGTATAACTCTGCCTGTAAAAAAAATAACCAGAATCTACAAAGAGATCAAGAAACTTCACAACAGCAAAACAAACAACCCACTTAAGAGATGGGCCAAGAGCCTAAATAGACATTTTTCAAGAGGAAATCCAAATGGCCATCAGACACATGAAAAAATGTTCAGGATCACTAGCCATCAGGGAAATGCAAAGCAAAACCACAATGAGGTTTCACCTCACTCCAGTTAGTATGGCTTTCATACAGAAATCAACTAACAACAGATGATGGTGAGGTGGTGGGGGCAAAGGCACAATAACCCACTGTTGGTGGGAATGCAGACTGGTAAAGCCACTATGGATACAGTTTGGAGATACCTCATAAATCTGAATGTATCCCTACCACATGACCCAGCAATTCCATTCTTTGGAATTTACCCAAGGAGTATTAAATTGGCAAATAAAAGAGCTGTCTACACCTCAATGTTTATTGCAGTGCAATTCAGAATGGCTAAGACATGGAATCAACCTAAATGCCCATCAACAGAAGACTGGATAAAGAAGTTAAGTGATATGTTATGTATTCTACAGAATACTACACAGTGGTAAAAGAAATGAAATCTGGTCATTTGCAACAAAATGGAGGAATCTGGAAAACATCATACTGAGTGAAATAAGCCAGTGAAACTGACACTATGAGAAGCAGTGACTTGATCAGCCCTTGTGATGACTGTCAAGGAACAGCTTACTATTTTATTCATTTTAGTATTTTCTTTTTCTACTTAATACCATTGGTTGAGCTTTTTACTTAACACAGAATTATTCTTAGGTGTTTAAATCAAATTGAAATAAAAAAATAAGAGTTGGAATAAGAGATGGAGGGGATATACAGTTTGGCACATGCTCCCAGGTATTTACCCCTAAGGGTAAAGCTTAAAACTTGCCATGGGACTCGAAATACTAAAAATTGGCATGTGCCAATGCCACCTTACTAATTAAAGTGATCAGTTTAAGTCCATGACTGATCACAAAGAGGATTAAGTGTCAAGGGAGCACACAAATAAGACCAGTGTCTGCTAATAATTGCAGAATTAAAGAGGAGATAACAACCCAGGATGGGAAGCAGGTCACAGAGCAGACTCTTAGAATGACAAATGCCGTAAACAGAACTCTGGCCTCAGAATCACACCTTAAGGCATTTGGATCTGGCTACAAAGCACATGAGAGTAGTTCAGACATGGAAACACAGGACAAAATGTGGCAAAAATGACCTTAAAGAAAGACCTCTGTGAGTGAGATTCCAGCAGAAAGAAGCAGACATTAAGGAATGAGGTACCTTTCTCTGAAGGGAGGAGAGAACTTCCAGTTTGATTATGACCTTGTATAAATAATGTTGGACTTTGTGAACTCAAGAGGCTTCCATAGCCTTGGCAGCTCATGAAAAGAGCCTCAGAGGATTACTGACATCATAAATGAAAGTCTGAACTGTTAAATCATCAACAGGAGTCACTGTGCACTTGCTCCCTATATTGGGACCTGTGTACTTAATGTTTTTTACTATGAGAATTAACACTATAACTAGTTCTCAAAGCATGCATTATACTTTGTCTTTCTGTGTGGGTGCAACCTGTTGAAATCTTTACTTAGTATAGAGTTGATCTTCTGTATATAAAGATATTTAAAATGAACCTTAATGAAGAATGGGATTGAGAGGGAGTAGGAGATGGGATGGTTTGTGGGTGGAAGGGTGGTTATAGAGCAAAGAATCACTATAATCCAAAGGTTGTACTTTTGAAATTTATATTTATTAAATAAAAGTTTTCTATAATTATAACATATCTGAATAGAGCAATACTGAGTAAGAACATTAAATCAGGAAAAATGTGTTCAAATGAAAGATCAGCAACAAATATCTTCATTAATAAAATCTACAAAATTAAAAAAATAACACCAATCTTTTGAAAAGTTAGAGAGGTAACTTTTCCAAACTCATCATATGAGGCCAGCTGGTAAAGCCATTATGGAAGTCTGTCTGGAGATTCCTCAGAAACCTGAATATAACCCTACCATGCAACCCAGCCATCCCATTCCTTGGAATTTACCCAAAGGAAATTAAGTTGGCAAATAAAAGAGCTGTCTATATCTTAATGTGTATTGCAGCTCAATTCACAATAGCTAAGACCTGGAATCAACCTAAATGCCCATCAACAAAAGACTGGATAAAGAAATTATGGGATATGCACTCTATAGAATACTATACAGCAGTAAAGAAATGAAATCTGTTCATTTGCAACAAAATGGAGGAATCTGGAATACATCATGCTGAGTGAAATAAGCCAGTCCCAAAGGGACAAATATCATATGTTCTTGAGCAGTGACAACTGACTGAGCACCTAAGAGGAAACCTGTTGAAGTGAAGTGTACACTATGAGAAAAAATGACTTGATCAGCCCTTGTCCTGACTGTTGAAGAACAACTTACTATTTTGTTCCTTTTAGTATTTTTTGTTCTACTTAATGCCATTGGTTGAACTCGTTAATTAACATGCAATTACTCTTAGGTGTTTAAATTTAACTGAAAAGTGATCTCTGTTAAATATAAGAGTGGAAATAAGAGAGGGGGGAGATGTACAGTTTGGCCCATGCTCATCAGACATACCCCTAGTGGTAGAGTTAGAAACATGCCAGGGGATTCCAATTCAATCCCATTAAGGTGGCATGTACCAATGCCAGCTCACTAGTCAAAGTGATCACTTTCAATTCATAATTGATCATAACGACAGGATTGAGAGTCAAAGGGATCACCTAAACAAGACTAGTATCTGATAATACTGACTGATAGAATTAAAAAGGAGAGAACAACCTAAGATGGGAAGTGACTCATAGAATGGCAGCTGTCCTAAACAGCACTCTGGCCTCAGAATCAGCCCTTAAGGCACTTGGATCTGGCTGAAGAGCCCATGAGAGTATTTTAGGCATGGAAAGCCAAGACACTCTGTGGGGAAAAAAAAAACTAAATGAAAGATCTCTGTGAGTGAGATCCCAGTGGAAAGAATGGGGCCATCAAAGAAGGAGGTACCTTTCTCTGAAGGGAGGAGAGAACTTCCACTTTCACTATGGCCTTGTCTAAATAAGATCAGAGGTGGTGAACTCAAGAGGCTTCCACAGCCTTGACAGCTCATGACAAGAGCCTCTGGTGATTACTGATGTCATCAATTAGATTGTCAATTGTTAAGTCAACAACAGGAGTCACTGTGCACTTACTCCCCATGTAGACTCTCTGTCCTTAATGTGTTGTACTATGTGAATTAATGGTAAAACTACTACTAAAACAGTACTCTATACTTTGTGTTTCTGTGTATGTGCAAACTGTTGAAATCTTTCCTTAGCATATACTAAATTGATCTCCTGTATATAAAAATAATTGAAAAAATGAATCTTGGTGTGAATGGTATGGGAGAGGGAGTGGGAGATGGGATGGTTGCAGGTGGGAGGGAGGTTATGGGGGGGGAAGCCAGTATAATCCAAAAGTTGTACTTTGGACATTTATATTTATGAAATAAAAGTTAAAAAATAAATAAATAAACCTAAGTTTAATTAAGGGAATTATAAAAAGTTTTCTATAATAATAATAACATCTCTGAATAGAGCAATACTGAGAACATTAAATGAGGAATAATGTGTTCAAATGAAAGATCAACAACAAATGTCATCATTGCTAAAATCTACAAAATTAAACAAACACCAATTTTTTGAAAAGTATTATACAAATTGTTAGGGAGGTAACTTTTCCAAACTCATATAAGGCCAGTTTTTCCTAAAGTGACCTGATAGATGCAAGATCTCTGTTTATCTCTGATTCTCTTTTTTCAAATAAAAACTTACACAGCAGAGTCCCTGCTGAATATAATGCAACACTGTCATCCTAATAGAATTTATATTAGAATATAGGTGGAAAATTTGATAGTAATTGAATCCAGTTTGGAATCCAAAAAAATAAAATAAAATAAAATAAAATAAAATGAAATAAAATAGTCAGATATCATAATCAAGTCAGATGTAATATAGGAACAGGGAAAATATGAATGTAATTCATAATTCCAATAATTCATATCAATCAAAAATAAACATCAATATAATAAACTAGATGCAGAAAACATTTTGTATAAAATTATACATTCACTTATGAGAAGTAAATTGAGCAGAACACTTACAGATTGTATATAATTCAATTACAAAACCCTTGCATTTGAGGAACCTGAGCCAGATTCTATTGAATGCTAACAAAATGAAAGCATTTACCCTATAATTGGAACCATAAAATGATGCACATTTTTTACTTTTATATTCAATACTGCAATGTAAGGTCTAGGCAAAACAAAAAGAAAAGGGAAGGAAATAAAAGACATAGATATAGAAAAGAAGAAATTGAAATTGAAATTATTTATTTTTCCAGATGATTTTATGGAAATGCAATGAGTTCAACAACAGGCCACCTGAACTGGTAAATGACTGGTAGATTTGTAGGATACAAAGTAAGCACAAAAAATCAGAATAAGTTTTATATACCTATACTATTGTGAACCCACTGAAAAAATAAATTAAAGAAGAAATTAAATTCACAATAAGAAATAAAATACCCTGGATAAATTTGACTTGTGATGTAAAATGCCTCTACAGCACCAATTCTAAAGCCATGATAAAGAATCTGAGATCAAAAAGACCGCTCATATTCACAGATTGAAATACTTTCTAATATTTCCATATTATCCAAGTTAATTTACAGATACAATATGCTTTCCATCAAAATCAATGGAATTCATCATGTATCTAGAAAAATAAACCTAAACCTCATATCTTCACATATATTAAACAAAGTTCCACATAGAAAAGTAACTCTTGAGAAACAGAACACGTCTGGGGTCACAACAAATGAGTTCAATACATACCATAGATGTATGGTAAACCCTGGCATAAAAACTGATGAATAGACCAGTGTAAGAGGATAGAGGCTCCCAAAAAGAAATACCGATACATACAGACAATGGATCTTTTACAAAGCAAACAAAAATACACTGGAAAAGGTATAGTCTATTCAGTAAATTGTCCAGAGGCAACGGGATATCCATATGGACATGGCTAAACCCAGATGACCACCCCTCTTTTCCTATACAAAGTCAACTGAAAGTGAGTCATGGATGTAAATGTAAGAACTGAAACTTACAAAATATAGAGAAAACTATAAGACATTGACATAAGGAATGGCTTCTTGATAAGATACCCTAAGAACAGGCAATAAAAAACTAATAGAGAAACCTTATATCAAACTAACAAGATAATTCGCAACAAAGAAGACAATCATCAGAGTGAAGATAAAACCCCCCTTAACTCCTATAAAACCAGCATCACTTTAATTCTAAAACCAGGTATATGTACAAAGCAAACTAAGACCAATATATTTGATAAATACAGATGCAAGCAATCCTCAAAATACTTGCTAATCAAACATAACAACACATTAGAAATATAATTCACCCAGACCAAGTGGGAATGCACTAGATAAAATATGTCCTTGATAAAAACCTTGAGCTGGGAATAGAAGGAATATTCATGAACACATTCAAGGTAGTTTATGACAAACACAGAGCCACCATCAAATTGTGTGGGTAAATTGGAAGCATTTCCACTAAGATCTACAAGGATGCTCACCCCCATAATTGCTATTCAATATAGTTCTCGAAGGCTTACTGAGAGCCACCAGCAAGCAAAATCCAAGCAAAGGGATACAAATTGGAAAGGTTGAAGTCAAATTATTACTGTTGATAGAAGATATGATTTTATATATAGGGAAGCCAAAAGACTCCACCAAGAGACTATTGGAACTCAAGAGAGGTTGGTAAATTTGCAAGATAAAATCAATACACAAAATTCAATAGCATTTGCATAAAAAGACAATGCTATGGCTGAGAAGGACATGCAAGATCAGTTCAATTCACAATAGCCAAACAAATTGGAATAAATTTAAATAAAGAGGTCAAATATCTCTACAATGATAATTACAAAACATTTTTAAAATAAATAGGAGAACATAAAAAGGGAAATATCTGTCATGTTCATGGATTAGAAGAATTAATAGAATCAAAATGTCCATACTACTGAAAGCAATTTACATGTTCAATATGATCCCAATCAAAATAGTAACGACATTCTTCTGAAAAAGAAAGATAGAAAAATTGATGCTAAAATTCATATGGAAGCCCAAGAGATCCTGAATAGCTAGAGCAAACTTAAAGAATAAAACAAAACCAGAGTCATCGCAATATCAGATTTCATGACAACTACAGGTCAGTTAGAATCAAAAAAGCCTAATACTGGCACAAAAATAGACATGTAGACCAATGGACTGGAGTAGAAATTCCAGAACTTAATACACTCGTGTACACCCAACCGATCTTTGACAAAGGAGCCAAAATCAATGCCTGAAAAAAAGGTACTCTTCAACAAATGTTACTGGAAAACTTGGATTCTGCATGTAGAAGTATGAAACAAGACCACCACCTTACAATTTATACAGAAATGAACTATAGATGGATCAATGATATAAAACAATAACCTGATAACATCAAATTACTAGATGAAAATATTGGGAAACTCAGCAAGACATTGGCATACACACGGAATTCTTGTTAAATACCCCAGAATGATAGGCAATCAAAGCAAAAATAAACAAATAGGATTGCATTAAGCTAAGATGCTTATGCACTGCAAAGGAATTGCTCAACATATTGTAGAGGCATCCAAGAGAACAGGAGAAAATATTTGCAAATCTTGCAATGGTTAAAGGTCTGATATCCAGAATCTACAAAGAGTTCAAGTAATCCAGAACAGCAAAAACAACAAAAATCCTGTCAAGCAATGGGCAAAGGACAAAACAGACATTTTTGAAGGATGACATTCAAATGGTCAACAGAAACATTTAAAAATGCTCAGGATCATTAGCCATCAGGAAATGCAAACCAAAAGGATGATGAGGGTGAAACCTCGCCCCAATTAGAGTGGCTATCTTTCAAAAATTATAAAACAATACATGTTAGCAAATATATGGGTGATAAAATACTATAATCCACTGCTGGTTAAATTGTAAAAGAGTACAACCATTATGGAACACAGTCTGGTAATTTTTCAGTAATCTGAAAATTGTTCCACCGTATACACAGCCATCCCACTCCTAAAAATTTACCCAAATGGAATGAAATCAGCATAAGGAAGACTTGTCTGCACCTTATGTTTATTGCAGATCAATAGCTAAGATCTGACATCAACCAAGAGATTCATCAACTGAATAATGGTTAAAGAAAATGTGGTATATATACACTATGCAAAACTACTCAGCTATATAAATTAATAAGATCTTGTCTTTTACAACAAAGTATATGCATATGGAAGCCATTATTCTCAGTCAAATAAACCAGCACAAAATAAACAAATAAACAAAGCACAAAGAAACAAAGCACAAAAATGCAATGTTGAGTTTTGGTTATTGCTTACAATCCTTGTCTGTACTCTTGATAAGCAGTGATTTTTCTACTTGTTCCATTCAACTCTTTATTTGGTGCAGAGTTCAGCTTGTGATTATAAAATAAATTGAAATTATGCAATTATAGATATAAAAAGAAAAAATAAGAGAGGAAGGAGGACAGAGGGTCGGCGCATGGGCAAGAGGGAGGTTAGGGTGGGAAATATTATGCTCTTAAGTCTGTGTATATGAAATACATGAAATTTGTTCACCTTATATGAATAAAATTATTTTAATACCCCAGTAGACTGGGATAACGTATTTGCCAATTCTGCATTTCATGAAGAACTGAAATTCAGAATACATATGAAACTGCTGAAATTATGCACAAATATATCTAAGAATTGGGAAAGGATCTGAACAGGCATTTCTGTAAAGAAGAAATACCCATGGTCAACAAAAATGGGAAAAATGCAATATAATTATTATATAGGAAAATGCAAATCAAAACACACTAGGTGTCACCTCACTAACAAATGCTAGCGGGGTATGAAGAAAAGAAAACTTTAATATGTTATTGGAGCCTGCACTGTTGTGTAGCAATTAAAGCCACCACCTGCAGTGCCAAAATCCCATATGGGGACTTGAGTCCCAGCTGCTCCACTTCTGATCCAGCTCTCTTCTGTGGCCTGGGAAATCAGTGGAAGGTGGCCCAAGTCTTTAGGCCTCTGCTCCCACATGGGAGACCCAGGAGGAAGCTTCTGGTTCCTGGCTTTGTTTTGGCCCAGCTCTAGCCATTGCAGCCATTTGGGGAGTGAACCAGTGGAGGGAAGATCTCTCTCTTTCTATCTGTAACTATGACTTTCAAATAAATAAATATTTTAAAATATAAGATATTGATGAGAATGCAAGTTAGCCTGAGCATTATGAAGACTTAGTATGGCCATCCCTCAAAAAATGAGAAGGGATAAACCTCTCCAACCATTGTGTATGTATCAGAAGGAAATTCAATCTGCATGCAAAAGAGATTTCCGCTTTCTGTTTTGACTACAGCAGTATTCATAGTAGTAAATATTTGGAACCAACCTAGGAATCTATCAGTGTGTTACAGGTTTTCCAGTCCTAATTCAGTGATTAAAAAGGATTGAAATATTATTTGCTTCAAAATGGGTGGAACTGGAGATCCTTAAGTGAAATAAGACTGGCATAGGAAGAAGTAAATTTCACATGTTCTCTGATATATGGGTTTCTAAAAAATGGTGGATATAAATATAAATGTTTTTAATTAGGATGGGAAGATTCATTACTGAAGATACTGGGTGGTACGATAACAGATATAGAAACAGAGTTAGAAAGAACGAACCACTGGCAGTGTTCCATAATACAGTGTTGTGACTTTAGTTCATGATAAGATACACTGTATAAGAAATTGGAGTGGAGGAGCTTGTAGGCCTTAAACACAAAATAAGCAAGGAAAATCCTCATTTTCTAGATTGATTAAATTATGTTGTGTGCGTACTCAAATGTTGCACTGTATCCTGTGATAACATAAAAGTAGTGTTAATCAAAGACTGAGCAAAATTTTAAAAATCAGAAATGTCTCTATATTCTCTCAATGAACTGTCTGCAATATGTGATTAACCAAACTGCATCATTTACAAAGCATAAGAAAGTAATAAGGCAATAATCTCCAGTCCTGCTAAGGATTATTTAAATAATCTTAAAATCTAAACATCAAGGTTGCCTTTCCCATTGAACTTTCTGCTCATCCCTTGCATGCCTTTCTGATATTCTATGAATGCCATTGTTGCAAAGCTAAACTTGAACCTAAATGGAAGAATAGTTGTAAGGTTTTAATATGTATTTATTTACTTGAAAGGAGGAGGGACAGTAGTGGATAGATCTTCCATCCACTAGTTCACTTGTCAATGTTTGCAAAACCTGGGACTGGTTCCAGTTTAATCTAGGAGCCAGGAACACTTTTTGTATCTCCAATGTAGGCAGAAGGTACATGGGTACTTAAGACATCATCAAACGCCCCTCAGATACATTGTAGCAAGAATCTGGAATGGAAGTGGGGAATGGCCAGGACCTGAATGAGGAAGATAAATATGAGAAGAGGGCATCCCAAGTCGTGGCTTAACTCACTGCTCATGACCCCATCCCTTTATACTGTTTCATTCATTCTTAATACTGTTGTCAAGTTACAGGCATGATGTTCAAACTTGGATCCATGTATTTCAGTTTAAAAAAAGGCTTAGGGTAACTGTTAAGTTTAATAAAACTGTATTCCACAATTGAGGACCTGGGTGCATTTCCTGATTCTGATCCTAACTCCAGCTTCCAATTAAAGCAGACCCTGGGAAGTCATGATGATGTCTCAAGACATGTGGTTTGTGCCACCCACATGGAAAACCTGAAGTGAGTTACCTGCTCTCAGGTTTAGATCTGATCCCTCCCTGGAAGATGTGAGCATTTGCAAAGTGAACTTGTGAATAGGAGCTCTTTCTCTCATTCATTGTCTCTTGTTTTCTATCAAGTAAATTAGAAAATAATTCATCAGACATAAAGAGCAACATAGTCTTGGAAGTCATCCAAGTAAAGAAAAGGCTGAAAGCAAATGGAGGTATAGCAAAATATTTGTATTCTTTATTCCAATGTAACCTAACAGATAATATTATCATTTTAATAAAAGCTTAACAATGAACAGTGTTGTTACAGTTTCTGATCATTAAAAATAATGACAGAAATTGTATAAACAATAGGAGTAAAGAGTTGAGAACATTCTTTTATAAGATATCTGAGCTTCCAAAGAAATAGTGTTCCAAACCAATTTTATGTGCTAAATACATTACATTTTTGTGAACTTAAGATACATATGTACAGATTTCAAAAGTAAAATAGAATGAAGATATAAAAATGATGAAATAGAAAATATGCAGAAACATGGTCCATTATAACACCATTACATTGAAGCCTGGAAAAGCAATATGCACTTCAGGTTAATCAGGATTTGTGTCAGAAAATTTAAAAGGGTTACACAGTGAGATGAGCAGATCATTTTCTATGAGGATAGTACAGTGTTTCATATCAGTGTTCATAGATAGAGCATCAGAATATTTAAGAAAAATGCTTACAAAACTGCAAGGATTGCCCAGTGTTTATCAGAACAAATAAATACAATGGTATAAATACCCAACCAGGGGTAATTAATAGTTATCCATATGTCATTGTGCAGATACATCAGCTAACACTAGATGGAGAAAATAAATAAATAAGTAAATAAGGTCACTTCAAGTGTTGAAAAACACAAAAATCAGTATATATGGAAGAAAAGATAGACAATCCATTTTAACTATCAATATTTCCTACAGAAGCACAGTCTATACACAATCTATAACATGACAGCATTTTGCCATGATGTAATAAAAAAGGCCAAGAATTAGCA
Organism: Oryctolagus cuniculus; assembly: GCF_051225735.1. NCBI lineage: Eukaryota > Metazoa > Chordata > Mammalia > Lagomorpha > Leporidae > Oryctolagus > Oryctolagus cuniculus. The sequence continues at coordinate 132,873,015 of NC_142867.1, forward strand.
GATGAGCAACAAAAATCAAGAAGGATATTGTCACAAATACCCAACAAAGCTAGCAAAACTCATGGTTTAGAGAAACAGAAAGTAAGCAAACAAAAACATCAAAGAACCAGGACTTTCCTCTTGGGGGCAGAAGTAGAAGAGATTGGGAAAACACCTGAACTGACCAAGGCCCCTATATTTACCTGAATGTTAGTTCTATGGATGTTAACATTCTTATTCAAATTTAGCAGAAAACAAAGATGTCAACAATTGTCTTCTTTTCAGGTTTTAATACTGTATATTAGGGATCTATGCAAGAGTATATATGTCTAACATGAAATCATGGCACATAATTTCTAAACTGGTGTACTAAGTGCATTTGAAAGGAAGCAACCTATTTATCCCACAGTATCAAGGGACACCAAACTCAGGTTCCCAGACTTTGGGGATCACTCTCAGGAGATGCAGACTAAGGGGATTCACTCTCAGGAACTAAGACAAACCTCGGCAGCCAGAACATTTAATTCTGAGAGTTCCACACTTTTTACTTTTCCCTCCCAACAGTTTGCATTGGTTCCCTCCTCCAAGGTCTTAATTCTCACCAGAAATCAAACACTTAAAATCAGTTTAAGTCTGTGACCTGTGCAGTCATTTTCATGATCACTAACACCAAATGTGTGTTGTTTGCTTAATATCAAACAACACATCTATAACACCTGTGACTCACCAACAGTTCAATTCTGCCATTATATAGAGTTAGTAGACATAATGGATTAAGATTTCCGCGTCAACACATCCCAGGCATATACCAATGAAAAGCATGTATTTGATTTTCTGGCTCCAGTCAAAATTATGAAGTTATCCAGAGATCCCCTCTAAAGCTATCTTATTTGCATGAGCTTAGCTATGGCCTGAAATTTGTGTATTAGACAGAATCATAGCCACTCATATTGCCCATGAAATATCTGAGTCTTAAAATCAAAGGTACAGGAATTGAGGAGAAAAGAATTTTTTTTTCTTTTACCAGTCACAAATGAACTCTCAAATTTATAAACCATTTTATAGCCAGCAGAATCTGATATTCTGAGATATTCTCAAATGCTACAAGCTATCATTTGACTAAACCAAATTTGCATGCATAATGAAACTACTGTGTGCTCAACAGTTTATTTGATTTTCAGTTCTCACACCAGTTAGCTTGGGGTTGGGGAGTGAAGAATGATTGGCCTTTACAAAGATTTTACTCTCCACACAAGGGTGTGAAGGCAGTTAATACCTATTAGGAGAGATTAATCATTGGGAACAGGTGGGACCCTAATGAAGCGATTAGGCTAAATCAATTCATGTGATTATTGAGTGACTGCTTATTCCCAGCTGTGTGCTATAGAAACGACTTCATATTTGAACCTCCTGCAATTTCATTATTTGGTCATATGGTCTCTGTGCCACCCAAACCTCTGCCAACAAGATGACCATCAACAGATACTGCCCTCCGACCTTGGACCCAAACCATGAGACAAATACCATTTCTTTCTAAATTACTGAGTCTGTACTATTCTGTTATTAGCATCAAACAAAACCTGACTCAGAACCTAGGAAGAGCTGTGCTGGCAGGACTGAATCGTAAACTAGTGACCTCGTTTCTCAACCAAAGGATATCAGATCACATGTGGAAGTTCATTTCTCCATGTGGATTCTGTAATCACCATCAGTTTGGAAAGCTGTGCAGCCCCAGGGTTCACACAAACCCTTTTCCTTTAGACACAGGACAGGACACCAGGGTCCTGGCTACTGGCCCAGCTCACCTCCTGTGACCATAGAATACTGGTTTCTGACACTCACCACTTTCCAGCTTCCAATGAGTCCCAGCATCCTCCTGAGGGCTCCTGAGTGTGGTGAGGGAAGTTCACAGAGCAGCAATGGGTGAAACACCTGAGACCTCTCTCAGGAACAAACCCAGAAAGCCTAACATTGGAATGCCAGAAAAGAAGATGCTGTGTGGTTCAGCAGTGTTGCCTTTGAACACCTTTTGATTTTAAAGTCTGCCCTAACAATGAGCATGCATAACATCAGAGAACACACAGCCAATCCAAACGCTCCTAGCATGAGGGCTGTAGCTTGGGGTTGTGGCAGGTGGGGGCAGGTCTGAAACTGCCTCATCTTTGCAGCTTGATCCTCCCAACAGCAGGGGCCGCTCTCACCTCCCTGATGATCATGACATCAGAGCACTGTCCCTCCCTCCTTTTTCCAGGACCCTATCAAAATCTTGTGACCCTTGGACTTTCAATAATGGTCTCATGTGTAACAGAATGCTGAATCTTTCCGGTATTCTGGGTCTTTATCAGGGTCTTTATATTATTTATATTCTTGGCTCTATTTTAAGGTCATCTGACTTTAAAAAAAAATTGACTCCAGGACTATTTTAAGATACTAAAAAATACATTACATAGATTGACCTCTCTTTCTCGTGTTTCTATTACAGATATTCACTTGTAGTTCTGTATTCTGTAATTTAATATTGTTGTCTGTTTCGTTCTTACTGGCATGTCCTAACACATTGGGTTTATATATTGATCTTATACACAGTAATCCTGCATAATTCTCTGGTCAGTTTTTATTTGTTTTGAATTTTATGGGATTATCTCCGTATATAATAGTTTAATTAACCTTTATTGATGGTTTTGCTGCTTAAAAGCATATCCTTATACATAAAGTTTTCTGTTTTTTAAATTTCCTAACTGCACATCTAGGACATTGTTGAAGACAGAAAATAAAAGGAGAGCGGCTTGTACAGCTGTGTTCTGAGGGAAATAGCTTTCAGTGTTCTATGACAATTATGCTCTATATTATAGGTGCATTGCAGCCCATCTTAGTTATAATAAGTAATAACTATTTTTACTGCTTTACTCACAGTTTATTTTTGTGATTAGATGCTTAATTTTATTCAAAACTTTTCATCTTTTAATTGCAGTTACCATGTGATGTTTTTGTGTTTCTCTTCCACATGAATTATTTACATGATTTATTTTGAACTGTTAAACACCTTGGCATCTTTGACTCTATCTTGCTTTTCTATTGATCACTTGTGATTTCATATTTTGCTCTATATTAACATTTTGCTTAAAATATTTGTACCTTTTTTTTTATAAAGATATGTTCTTTAAGTTCCTTTTTAGTTCATGTCTTGATCTGACTGTGGCATCAATGTAATACGGTGTTCAGAAAAGAAATTGAATCATATTCCATATTTATTACCACTTTTTATGAATCTGGGAAATTGAGGAGTGTTTTACTGCCTTGACTATGAGGGAAATTCTACAAATCTAGGCCAGAAATTTTGCTTTTGAATTTGTTCATTGGTTATTTTGATTTTTCAAATACTGAGTCAATTATTTTGTTTATATAGCAGATTCCTATGTTATTGAAGATTTTTGATAAATTTATTTCATAACGTGGTGGCTCTGGGTTTAAGTTTTTAAAAAAAACTATTTCTATGCATTTCAGAATATTCTTTAACATTGTTGCTAAACTTTATTAATTTGGTCAAGAACAATGCTGTTTGGATTTCTGTCACTGGTTATCTCTGTCATATTTTTACTTTTTCTTAAGATTATCCTAGTCTTGATTAATTCTACTCATTTTATAAAAAATATTAATTTATTAGCAAGGAAGAGTTACAGAGAAGCAGAGGCAGAGAGAGAGATTTATTCCATCCAAGATTTACTCCCCAAATGGCTGAAATGACCAGAGCTGGGCAAACCTGAAACCAGGAGTCAGGAGACTCTTCTGGCACTCACATGTGGGTGCAGGGGCCCAAGGATGTGGGCCATCTTCTACTGCTTTTCCAGGCCATAGAAGAGAGCTGTATTGGAAGTGGAGCAGTTGGGACTTGAACTGGCACGTATATTGGATGCCAACGCTGCAGACGGCAGTTTTACCTGATACACCACAGTGCCAACCGTCTGCTCTATGTTTTCAAAACACTTTTCCTTTATTATTTGTTTCTGTGGTACAGTCTTACTAAAGGCATTATATTGATGGTATTCTCCATTTTCACTATCCTATATTGCTGTATAGCTCATCTTAGATCTTAAGAAGGATGTCACGATGATTAGGTCTCTGTCTTCTCACATAATATCTTGAGCCTATAAGTTTATCTGTGCACTGATTTATATGACATCTCCTCTATTTCTTTCTGTGTTTGCCAGTCCTCCATCACTCTGCCAAATATTTGCCTCGTGATGTCTCAAGCCCTATGTGCCTTCCAGCTATGCCAGACTTTATGTATCTCTGATCTTGCTCCTGAAACCATATATTATCAGCAATTTTACCATTTTCTGTGGCTGGGTCTGATGTTCATCCTTGTAATCTTGCATTTAAAAATCTTTGACATCCAAGCCTGCTCTTAGTAGCATATCCTTGTGCCTGCAGCAAGGGCTGGCTTCAGGGTCTGCATCCCTTTTGTTTACACCACATCTTTCCTCAAGTGGCTACTACTGTGCTTGTATCTTATGCCAATCCTCATGAGTCTCCAGCTCCTCTACATGTAGCCATTATCTTCCCCTCACATGCTGACCTCCCTGATTCATACAGCCCATGTCAGGACACCTGTGTCTCCATTCCTTTATACACATTGACTTCACTCCTAATTCCTGGTTATTGCTGCATTCCTCTAAAGAAGGCTAAAATTCCCAATTGGTTTGCAATATTTGTCTCACTGTTGCAAATATATTGAGAATTACTGCCTGGCCTGAAAGTCGGTTGGTGGACAATCAGTTGAGAAATCACACAGATATTCGCTATCAGTACAGCTGCAGTATCCTTTCAGATTTTTCAAAACAAAATGCTAATGTTACACACAAATGGCATAACCATGAACAATGCCTGCCCTGCAACAAGGAAACAGAAACCACTTATTATTGAATGAGACAACTGTGCAGAATAGATATTCAAAATATAACCTATTTAAATACTGGATTTTGAATATAAGTATATATTTGACCCTCAGGTCAAACCAAATCTCCTGGCTCTGATGTCTAACAGCCCCTGAAATTAGGCTCTCACTATCAAAGTGCCCTGGAAAATCCCCAAACACAAGCATCCAAGAAGCGTGCACAGCAGCAGCTTCCTGCCACACTACTGAGTGTACCACCATGTGATGTCCTCCCTGACTTCCCTTTATCCATTATCCACCGGCTGGTACCCAATCTGGCCATCCACAACAAAAGCAGAATACTCTCTACTTGATGCTGTCCTGAAGGGGCTCCTAAGTTGATGGATTTCAGAGAAATCTCATGGGTTCCTCTGGACCTTCCTTGACACTGATGAGGCTCATCCACCCATATAGTCACCAGATAGTCACCAGTGATAGGCCCACTGGCATACTGGGTCTGAAACCCCACAGGCACTCCTCTGGATGACAGTCACCTTTTACTGGCTCATGACATAGATAATTGTGGCCTGATTGGAGACTGAATTATAGGGCATGCTCTCTTCAATTCATATTGCAGTGCATCAGCCCTGCTGGGTCACTGACAGACTTAGGATAATTTCATGGTCAACATTATTAATGCAGGACCCATGTTTTCTCATGAAATCTGGCATTGTTCCTCCCCACCTCTCATTTTCCATTTCTGATCCTTGGCATGCATTGAATTTGTGATAGTCTAATATCAATCTCCAGTATCTGTCTGATTTTAACTATCTAAACTGTTGAATTAAATCTGGATATGTTGGAGTTCACAATCTCTGATTCTTGCCTCATTTATTTTTAAATTTAAAACATAAATCCAGTATCAGTATGCCAACTTTCAAAATTGATAATTTAGTATTATCGAATATTCATTATTTCTGAAATGTAACATAGATTCTGACTTAGGTATAGTTGGAAGGATGATTAGAGGGTTTCATTTGTATCTGCTCTTACATTGTAGGTCACGGAACCAATGTTGTGTCCTTCCCATTACCAAGTATTTTCCCTCCATTTTACAATTTGAGAGCAGAGAAGTTAACCATGTCGGGCTAGGGGAACCAATAGACTCTTTGAAAACTTACCTTGGACTAGAGCACTGTTTTCTACCATAGTCGCTATTATTTTGGAATCTTAATATTCAAGTTGCTATCTGAGTTCCCAGTGTTTATTACATTCCCTACCATGAGGAATGACCCACAGAAAAGATCCACCTCTGTGATTCTCAGCAGTAACAGTGCCCTTCACATCAACACCAATTTTATTGCTTTTGTAAATTGAATGTCTTTGGGCCTCTTGTAGAACATAGTCATTTTATAACTTTTTCAGCTGCATCAGTTTAGCAACTGTAGCATAATTCCTGTGAGATTTTGATTGTTTCTTTCTCTATCGCAGAAATTCAGCTATTTCTACCTCCCTTAGCATGGACTGTTTTTGGTTTAAGTTTTCAAACATCATCGTAGTATTACCATCATCCTTTGGGATCTTTGACAATGGGTTAAAACCTTTGTTGTTGATGAGTGTTCTCACATTGAGAAACCCTCCCTTTTCTAAATTTTTTCCTCCACCCTCAGGACTCAATCTCATGCACACCCTGCCACTCCTGATAATACATATTGGCTAGGCCTTACAACTGTTTCTTTTTAGACACAGCAATTTTTCTCACTTAAAAGATTATACTTCTGTAGCTAGGGTCATTAGCATGAAAAGGTTATTTAGCCTTGAAAGCTACTGTTAGGAAGAGTAGATGCAGTGAAATCCCAAAGTGAAATCTATTTCTGGGTGGCAAACTCCTTTCTTTCTCTAAGGCATATGTGATATGATAAGATTATATTGATGTAAGTTGATTAAGTCAGAGTGGCCACAATTTGAGTGATTTTAGAAAGTCCATTGTCTGGGGACTAGTTTGGCAAGAGAGTATAGTTAAATCTACTAGCCAAAGATCATTTTCCTCAAGAGAAAGGGACATAGCAGGTTATACTATCATCAAGATTATGTAAGTATATTATAAGGCTTCATTGGACTACTATTATAATTTAGACTTTTTTATAGCCTTTCTTGTTTTACCCCCATAACCAACTGTTCAGTTAATATTATCAGCATTAAAATGATAGTTATGTTAAAATGCTTTATAGCCACAGTTATTAATTTTAGATTAATCAGAGATGGAAACTTATTTTCATGGGTGTAAATTATCATAATTTTAGCTAGTTGAATCATTTGGAAGCTTTCTGCACTTTCAGAACAAATTTTTAAAACCAAAAATTAAAGTTTAATATACAGTTTTGTCTTTATTGCATATAGCAATATGTATCAAGTGTTTTATGTCCTAGAATCAGGATGATCATAAAAATGTGCTATATATAGATAGATAGATATAGATTATAGCTGAAAGTGCTTAATATATACCTTAAACTATAAGCCAGTATTCATTGGTGTAGATGTCTATCTGAATTTCAAGATTCTGGGTTATGCTATATAATTCTAGCAATTCATCTCATTCAGAAGAGAACAAGTCCTAGGCTGCTTACATACTCTGCTGGATTTGTGCTAACAGTGTTAAACTTCCTAAGAAACCTCCACTCTAAACTTATTACTTTTTCCCCAAAATACTCTATTTTTAATTGATAGCTGGTGGTAAGTGCTTCTGCTTAAAACAGAAATAATCTTAAGATGATAAAACAAGCTATAATTAACATGTTCCAATCATAAACATCACTAGAATGGAGAACTCAATGCTCTGATAAAGAGTAATGAAGCATCAAGCTATGGATGTATCTCAGTGGATCCCTGGTGGTGGAACATGTTGTGGACAATAAGAGCATTGACAGATTTGAAAGTCTTCAATTAATGACATAAAGTGTATAATAATTCAACTCAATAGACAAGATAGCCAGTTCAAAAACTTCTAATCAAAGTGGAGAAAAATTCCTCTTACATTAGTAAGCACCAAATCACAAGGGTACTTATATCATGCAGGATGCATTTATGAGTAGTAAGCCACTTTTATAATTTAAATCTTACTTTACTAGAAACTATGGACTTTGCATTTGGTTAAACTTAGTTTTTTTAAAAAAGATTTATTCATTTATATGGAAGTCAGAGTTACACAGAGAGAGAAGCAGAGGCAGAGGCGGGGGGTCTTCCATCTGCTGGTTCACTTCCCGATTGGCTGCAACAGCTGGAGCTGTGCTTATCCAAGGCCAGGAGCCAGGAGCTTCTTCCAGGTCTCTCGCATAGATACAGGGGCCCAAGAATTTGGGCTACCCTCTACTGATTTTCCAGGCTATATCCATGAACTGGATTGTAAGTGGAGCAGCTAGGACTCGAACTGGTGCCCATATGGGATGCCAGCACTGCAGGCAGCAGCTTTACCTGCTACACCACAGTGCCACCCCATGCTTAAACTTATAATGAGCAATTTAGAGATGAAATATAAAACATATAAAGAGTGGGGGCTGACATTTTGGTGTAGCGGGTAAAGACATCTCCTGTATTGCTGACATTTCATATGGGTGCCCCATTTGAGTCCCAGTTATTCCATTTCTGATCTGTCCCCCTGATAAGGTGCCTGGGAAAGTTGCAGAGCATTGTCCAAGTGCTTGGGTTGCTGCACCCACATGGGATACCTGGAAGCATCTCTTGGCTTTTGACCAGAAACAGCATCATTTTACCTAGCAGTAGTGCTCAAATAGAATGAAGTACAAGCTATGCATGGATTTCAAAATTTTTGCACCAAAATAAGTCCATCTATTTTTTTCTATGAACTTTTTGAAGCCTCAGTGTATTATAGGACCATATGGACCAAAAATGGCTTTTCCTTTGCTTACATTCATTATTTTAAAGTAAGTTCTAGGGATGGTGCTGTGGTGTAGTGGTTAATGCCAATGCCTGAAGTGCTGGTATACATTATGAGTGCCCATTTGAGACTCAGGTGCTCTACTTCTGACCCAGCTCTTCCTATGGCCTGGGAAAGCAGTAGAAGATGGCCGAAGTGCTTGCAAACATGTACCCATGTGGGAGATCAGCCCAGCTTGAGCTGTTGTGGCCATTTGGGGAGTGAACCAATGGATGGAAGTTCTTTTCCTCTGCCTCTGCCTCTTTGTAAGTCTGCCTTTCAAATAAACAAACCTTTTAAAAAAAAGAATGTTCTGTGGCTGAATAGTGTAGAAATTTCTAGCGCCCCCTCTCTGTCATTGCAATTGGCTCAAGGATAGACATTCCTTGCATGACACAAAGATCCTGGTTCAGGTTGCCAAATGTGACATTTGGAGTTCTAATCATCTCTAGTGCTGGGTGGCAATTCTGTCCTTATTCCCTTAGTTGAACTTCAGGAGGGCCAATGTATTCTGTAACTAAGATGGTTTTAAATTCTGTCTCTTGTCATAATGCCCCAGGCTTCCAGCAGAAGTTCTCCCTTCACAGCAAAGAGATTGTGGCTATATTCTTCCTGGTGCCAGGAAGAAATTGTAGAATTTCCCTCATAGTCAAGGCAGTAAAACACTCCTCAATTTCCCAGATTCATAAAAAGTGGTAATAAATATGGAATATGATTTAATGTCTTTTCTGAACACCGTATTACATTGATGCCCCAGTCAGATCAAGACATGAACTAAAAAGGAACTTAAAGAACATATCTTTATAAAAAAAAGGTACAAATATTTTAAGCAAAATGTTAATATAGAGCAAAATATGAAATCACAAGAGATCAATAAAAAAGCAAGATAGAGTCAAAGATGCCAAGGTGTTTAACAGTTCAAAATAAATCATGTAAATAATTCATGTGGAAGAGAAACACAAAAACATCACATGGTAACTGCAATTAAAAGATGAAAAGTTTTGAATAAAATTAAGCATCTAATCACAAAAATAAACTGTGAGTAAAGCAGTAAAAATAGTTATTACTTATTATAACTAAGATGGGCTGCAATGCACCTATAATATAGAGCATAATTGTCATAGAACACTGAAAGCTATTTCCCTCGGAACACAGCTGTACAAGCCGCTCTCCTTTTATTTTCTGTCTTCAACAATGTCCTAGATGTGCAGTTAGGAAATTTAAAAAACAGAAAACTTTATGTACAAGGATATGCTTTTAAGCAGCAAAACTATCAATAAAGGTTAATTAAACTATTATATACGGAGATAATCCCATAAAATTCAAAACAAATAAAAACTGACCAGAGAATTATGCAGGATTACTGTGTATAAGATCAATATATAAACCCAATGTGTTAGGACATGCCAGTAAGAACGAAACAGACAACAATATTAAATTACAGAATACAGAACTACAAGTGAATATCTGTAACAGAAACACGAGAAAGAGAGGTCAATCTATGTAATGTACTTTTTAGTATCTTAAAATAGTCCTGGAGTCAATTTTTTTAAAGTCAAATGACCTTAAAAAAGAGCCAAGAATATAAATAATATAAAGACCCTGATAAAGACCCAGAATACCGGAAAGATTCAGCATTCTGTTACACATGAGACCATTATTGAAAGTCCAAGGGTCACAAGATTTTGATAGGGTCCTGGAAAAAGGAGGGAGGGACAGTGCTCTGATGTCATGATCATCAGGGAGGTGAGAGCGGCCCCTGCTGTTGGGAGGATCAAGCTGCAAAGATGAGGCAGTTTCAGACCTGAGACCAAGCAGAGTTCCTCTCTGCCCCCACCTGCCACAACCCCAAGCTATGGCCCTCATGCTAGGAGCGTTTGGATTGGCTGTGTGTTCTCTGATGTTATGCATGCTCATTGTTAGGGCAGACTTTACAATCAGGTGTTCAAAGGCAACACTGCTGAACCACACAGCATCTTCTTTTCTGGCATTCCAATGTTAGGCTTTCTGGGTTTGTTCCTGAGAGAGGTCTCAGGTGTTTCACCCATTGCTGCTCTGTGAACTTCCCTCACCACACTCAGGAGCCCTCAGGAGGATTCTGGGACTCATTGGAAGCTGGAAAGTGGTGAGTGTCAGAAACCAGTATTCTATGGTCACAGGAGGTGAGCTGGGCCAGTAGCCAGGACCCTGGTGTCCTGTCCTGTGTCTAAAGGAAAAGGATTTGTGTGAACCCTGGGGCTGCACAGCTTTCCAAACTGATGGTGATTACAGAATCCACATGGAGAAATGAACTTCCACATGTGATCTGATATCCTTTGGTTGAGAAACGAGGTCACTAGTTTACAATTCAGTCCTGCCGGCACAGCTCTTCCTAGGTTCTGAGTCAGGTTTTGTTTGATGCTAATAACAGAATAGTACAGACTCAGTAATTTAGAAAGAAATGGTATTTGTCTCATGGTTTGGGTCCAAGGTCGGAGGGCAGTATCTGTTGATGGTCATCTTGTTGGCAGAGGTTTGGGTGGCACAGAGACCATATGACCAAATAATGAAACTGCAGGAGGTTCAAATATGAAGTAGTTTCTATAGCACACAGCTGGGAATAAGCGGTCACTCAATAATCACATGAATTGATTTAGCCTAATTGCTTCATTAGGGTCCCACCTGTTCCCAATGATTAATCTCTCCTAATAGGTATTAACTGCCTTCACACCCTTGTGTGGAGAGTAAAATCTTTGTAAAGGCCAATCATTCTTCACTCCCCAACCCCAAGCTAACTGGTGTGAGAACTGAAAATCAAATAAACTGTTGAGCACACAGTAGTTTCATTATGCATGCAAATTTGGTTTAGTCAAATGATAGCTTGTAGCATTTGAGAATATCTCAGAATATCAGATTCTGCTGGCTATAAAATGGTTTATAAATTTGAGAGTTCATTTGTGACTGGTAAAAGAAAAAAAAATTCTTTTCTCCTCAATTCCTGTACCTTTGATTTTAAGACTCAGATATTTCATGGGCAATATGAGTGGCTATGATTCTGTCTAATACACAAATTTCAGGCCATAGCTAAGCTCATGCAAATAAGATAGCTTTAGAGGGGATCTCTGGATAACTTCATAATTTTGACTGGAGCCAGAAAATCAAATACATGCTTTTCATTGGTATATGCCTGGGATGTGTTGACGCTAAAATCTTAATCCATTATGTCTACTAACTCTATATAATGGCAGAATTGAACTGTTGGTGAGTCACAGGTGTTATAGATGTGTTGTTTGATATTAAGCAAACAACACACATTTGGTGTTAGTGATCATGAAAATGACTGCACAGGTCACAGACTTAAACTGATTTTAAGTGTTTGATTTCTGGTGAGAATTAAGATCTTGGAGGAGGGAACCAATGCAAACTGTTGGGAGGGAAAAGTAAAAAGTGTGGAACTCTCAGAATTCAATGTTCTGGCTGCTGAGGTTTGTCTTAGTTCCTGAGAGTGAATCCCCTTAGTCTGCATCTCCTGAGAGTGATCCCCAAAGTCTGGGAACCTGAGTTTGGTGTCCCTTGATACTGTGGGATAAATAGGTTGCTTCCTTTCAATTGCACTTAGTACACCAGTTTAGAAATTATGTGCCATGATTTCATGTTAGACATATATACTCTTGCATAGATCCCTAATATACAGTAATAAAACCTGAAAAGAAGACAATTGTTGACATCTTTGTTTTCTGCTACATTTGAATAAGAATGTTAACATCCATAGAACTAATATTCAGGAAAATATAGGGGCCTTGGTCAGTTCAGGTATTTTCCCAATCTCTTCTACTTCTGCCCCCAAGAGGAAAGTCCTGGTTCTTTGATGTTTTTGTTTGCTTACTTTCTGTTTCTCTAAACCATGAGTTTTGCTAGCTTTGTTGGGTATTTGTGACAATATCCTTCTTGATTTTTGTTGCTCATCTGCTAATTCTTGGCCTTTTTTATTACATCATGGCAAAATGCTGTCATGTTATAGATTGTGTATAGACTGTGCTTCTGTAGGAAATATTGATAGTTAAAATGGATTGTCTATCTTTTCTTCCATATATACTGATTTTTGTGCTTTTTAAACACTTGAAGTGACCTTATTTATTTATCTATTTATTTTCTCCATCTAGTGTTAGCTGATGTATCTGCACAATGACATATGGATAACTATTAATTACCCCTGGTTGGGTATTTATACCATGGTATTTATTTGTTCTGATAAACACTGGGCAATCCTTGCAGTTTTGTAAGCATTTTTCTTAAATATTCTGATGCTCTGTCTATGAACACTGATATGAAACACTGTACTATCCTCATAGAAAATGATCTGCTCATCTCACTGTGTAACCCTTTTAAATTTTCTGACACAAATCCTGATTAACCTGAAGTGCATATTGCTTTTCCAGGCTTCAATGTAATGGTGTTATAATGGACCATGTTTCTGCATATTTTCTATTTAATCATTTTTATATCTTCATTCTATTTTACTTTTGAAATCTGTACATATGTATCTTAAGTTCACAAAAAATGTAATGTATTTAGCACATAAAATTGGTTTGGAACACTATTTCTTTGGAAGCTCAGATATCTTATAAAAGAATGTTCTCAACTCTTTACTCCTATTGTTTATACAATTTCTGTCATTATTTTTAATGATCAGAAACTGTAACAACACTGTTCATTGTTAAGCTTTTATTAAAATGATAATATTATCTGTTAGGTTACATTGGAATAAAGAATACAAATATTTTGCTATACCTCCATTTGCTTTCAGCCTTTTCTTTACTTGGATGACTTCCAAGACTATGTTGCTCTTTATGTCTGATGAATTATTTTCTAATTTACTTGATAGAAAACAAGAGACAATGAATGAGAGAAAGAGCTCCTATTCACAAGTTCACTTTGCAAATGCTCACATCTTCCAGGGAGGGATCAGATCTAAACCTGAGAGCAGGTAACTCACTTCAGGTTTTCCATGTGGGTGGCACAAACCACATGTCTTGAGACATCATCATGACTTCCCAGGGTCTGCTTTAATTGGAAGCTGGAGTTAGGATCAGAATCAGGAAATGCACCCGGGTCCTCAATTGTGGAATACAGTTTTATTAAACTTAACAGTTACCCTAAGCCTTTTTTTAAACTGAGATACATGGATCCAAGTTTGAACATCATGCCTGTAATTTGACAACAGTATTAAGAATGAATGAAACAGTATAAAGGGATGGGGTCATGAGCAGTGAGTTAAGCCACGACTTGGGATGCCCTCTTCTCATATTTATCCTCCTCATTCAGGTCCTGGCCATTCCCCACTTCCATTCCAGATTCTTGCTACAATGTATCTGAGGGGCATTTGATGATGTCTTAAGTACCCATGTACCTTCTGCCTACATTGGAGATACAAAAAGTGTTCCTGGCTCCTAGATTAAACTGGAACCAGTCCCAGGTTTTGCAAACATTGACAAGTGAACTAGTGGATGGAAGATCTATCCACTACTGTCCCTCCTCCTTTCAAGTAAATAAATACATATTAAAACCTTACAACTATTCTTCCATTTAGGTTCAAGTTTAGCTTTGCAACAATGGCATTCATAGAATATCAGAAAGGCATGCAAGGGATGAGCAGAAAGTTCAATGGGAAAGGCAACCTTGATGTTTAGATTTTAAGATTATTTAAATAATCCTTAGCAGGACTGGAGATTATTGCCTTATTACTTTCTTATGCTTTGTAAATGATGCAGTTTGGTTAATCACATATTGCAGACAGTTCATTGAGAGAATATAGAGACATTTCTGATTTTTAAAATTTTGCTCAGTCTTTGATTAACACTACTTTTATGTTATCACAGGATACAGTGCAACATTTGAGTAAGCACACAACATAATTTAATCAATCTAGAAAATGAGGATTTTCCTTGCATATTTTGTGTTTAAGGCCCACAAGCTCCTCCATTCCAATTTCTTATACAGTGTATCTTATCATGAACTAAAGTCACAACACTGTATTATGGAACACTGCCAGTGGTTCGTTCTTTCTAACTCTGTTTCTATATCTGTTATCGTACCACCCAGTATCTTCAGTAATGAATCTTCCCATCCTAATTAAAAACATTTATATTTATATCCACCATTTTTTAGAAACCCATATATCAGAGAACATGTGAAATTTACTTCTTCCTATGCCAGTCTTACTTCACTTAAGGATCTCCAGTTCCATGCATTTTCAAGCAAATAATATTTCAATCCTTTTTAATCACTGAATTAGGACTGGAAAACCTGTAACACATTGATAGATTCCTAGGTTGGTTCCGAATATTTACTACTATGAATACTGCTGTAGTCAAAACAGAAAGCGGAAATCTCTTTTGCATGCAGATTGAATTTCCTTCTGATACATACACAATGGTTGGAGAGGTTTATCCCTTCTCATTTTTTGAGGGATGGCCATACTAAGTCTTCATAATGCTCAGGCTAACTTGCATTCTCATCAATATCTTATATTTTAAAATATTTATTTATTTGAAAGTCATAGTTACAGATAGAAAGCGAGAGATCTTCCCTCCACTGGTTCACTCCCCAAATGGCTGCAATGGCTAGAGCTGGGCCAAAACAAAGCCAGGAACCAGAAGCTTCCTCCTGGGTCTCCCATGTGGGAGCAGAGGCCTAAAGACTTGGGCCACCTTCCACTGATTTCCCAGGCCACAGAAGAGAGCTGGATCAGAAGTGGAGCAGCTGGGACTCAAGTCCCCATATGGGATTTTGGCACTGCAGGTGGTGGCTTTAATTGCTACACAACAGTGCAGTCTCCAATAACATATTAAAGTTTTCTTTTCTTCATACCCCGCTAGCATTTGTTAGTGAGGTGACACCTAGTGTGTTTTGATTTGCATTTTCCTATATAATAATTATATTGCATTTTTCCCATTTTTGTTGACCATGGGTATTTCTTCTTTACAGAAATGCCTGTTCAGATCCTTTCCCAATTCTTGGATATATTTGTGCATAATTTCAGCAGTTGCATATGTATTCTGAATTTCAGTTCTTCATGAAATGCAGAATTGGCAAATACGTTATCCCAGTCTACTGGGGTATTAAAATAATTTTATTCATATAAGGTGAACAAATTTTATGTATTTCATATACACAGACTTAAGAGCATAATATTTCCCACCCTAACCTCCCTCTTGCCCATGCTCCGACCCTCTGTCCTCCTTCCTCTCTTATTTTTTATTTTTATATCTATAATTGCATAATTTCAATTTATTTTATAATCACAAGCTGAACTCTGCACCAAATAAAGAATTGAATGGAACAAGTAGAAAAATCACTGCTTATCAAGAGTACAGACAAGGATTGTAAGCAATAACCAAAACTCAACATTGCATTTTTGTGCTTTGTTTCTTTGTGCTTTGTTTATTTGTTTATTTTGTGCTGGTTTATTTGACTGAGAATAATGGCTTCCATATGCATATACTTTGTTGTAAAAGACAAGATCTTATTAATTTATATAGCTGAGTAGTTTTGCATAGTGTATATATACCACATTTTCTTTAACCATTATTCAGTTGATGAATCTCTTGGTTGATGTCAGATCTTAGCTATTGATCTGCAATAAACATAAGGTGCAGACAACTCTTCCTTATGCTGATTTCATTCCCTTTGGGTAAATATTTAGGAGTGGGATGGCTGTGTATACGGTAGAACAATTTTCAGATTACTGAAAAATTACCAGACTGTGTTCCATAATGGTTGTACTCTTTTACAATTTAACCAGCAGTGGATTATAGTATTTTATCACCCATATATTTGCTAACATGTATTGTTTTATAATTTTTGAAAGATAGCCACTCTAATTGGGGTGAGGTTTCACCCTCATCATCCTTTTGGTTTGCATTTCCTGATGGCTAATGATCCTGAGCATTTTTAAATGTTTCTGTTGACCATTTGAATGTCATCCTTCAAAAATGTCTGTTTTGTCCTTTGCCCATTGCTTGACAGGATTTTTGTTGTTTTTGCTGTTCTGGATTACTTGAACTCTTTGTAGATTCTGGATATCAGACCTTTAACCATTGCAAGATTTGCAAATATTTTCTCCTGTTCTCTTGGATGCCTCTACAATATGTTGAGCAATTCCTTTGCAGTGCATAAGCATCTTAGCTTAATGCAATCCTATTTGTTTATTTTTGCTTTGATTGCCTATCATTCTGGGGTATTTAACAAGAATTCCGTGTGTATGCCAATGTCTTGCTGAGTTTCCCAATATTTTCATCTAGTAATTTGATGTTATCAGGTTATTGTTTTATATCATTGATCCATCTATAGTTCATTTCTGTATAAATTGTAAGGTGGTGGTCTTGTTTCATACTTCTACATGCAGAATCCAAGTTTTCCAGTAACATTTGTTGAAGAGTACCTTTTTTTCAGGCATTGATTTTGGCTCCTTTGTCAAAGATCGGTTGGGTGTACACGAGTGTATTAAGTTCTGGAATTTCTACTCCAGTCCATTGGTCTACATGTCTATTTTTGTGCCAGTATTAGGCTTTTTTGATTCTAACTGACCTGTAGTTGTCATGAAATCTGATATTGCGATGACTCTGGTTTTGTTTTATTCTTTAAGTTTGCTCTAGCTATTCAGGATCTCTTGGGCTTCCATATGAATTTTAGCATCAATTTTTCTATCTTTCTTTTTCAGAAGAATGTCGTTACTATTTTGATTGGGATCATATTGAACATGTAAATTGCTTTCAGTAGTATGGACATTTTGATTCTATTAATTCTTCTAATCCATGAACATGACAGATATTTCCCTTTTTATGTTCTCCTATTTATTTTAAAAATGTTTTGTAATTATCATTGTAGAGATATTTGACCTCTTTATTTAAATTTATTCCAATTTGTTTGGCTATTGTGAATTGAACTGATCTTGCATGTCCTTCTCAGCCATAGCATTGTCTTTTTATGCAAATGCTATTGAATTTTGTGTATTGATTTTATCTTGCAAATTTACCAACCTCTCTTGAGTTCCAATAGTCTCTTGGTGGAGTCTTTTGGCTTCCCTATATATAAAATCATATCTTCTATCAACAGTAATAATTTGACTTCAACCTTTCCAATTTGTATCCCTTTGCTTGGATTTTGCTTGCTGGTGGCTCTCAGTAAGCCTTCTAGAACTATATTGAATAGCAATTATGGGGGTGAGCATCCTTGTAGATCTTAGTGGAAATGCTTCCAATTTACCCACACAATTTGATGGTGGCTCTGTGTTTGTCATAAACTACCTTGAATGTGTTCATGAATATTCCTTCTATTCCCAGTTCAAGGTTTTTATCAAGGACATATTTTATCTAGTGCATTCCCACTTGGTCTGGGTGAATTATATTTCTAATGTGTTGTTATGTTTGATTAGCAAGTATTTTGAGGATTGTTTGCATCTGTATTTATCAAATATATTGGTCTTAGTTTGCTTTGTACATATACCTGGTTTTAGAATTAAAGTGATGCTGGTTTTATAGGAGTTAAGGGGGGTTTTATCTTCACTCTGATGATTGTCTTCTTTGTTGCGAATTATCTTGTTAGTTTGATATAAGGTTTCTCTATTAGTTTTTTATTGCCTGTTCTTAGGGTATCTTATCAAGAAGCCATTCCTTATGTCAATGTCTTATAGTTTTCTCTATATTTTGTAAGTTTCAGTTCTTACATTTACATCCATGACTCACTTTCAGTTGACTTTGTATAGGAAAAGAGGGGTGGTCATCTGGGTTTAGCCATGTCCATATGGATATCCCATTGCCTCTGGACAATTTACTGAATAGACTATACCTTTTCCAGTGTATTTTTGTTTGCTTTGTAAAAGATCCATTGTCTGTATGTATCGGTATTTCTTTTTGGGAGCCTCTATCCTCTTACACTGGTCTATTCATCAGTTTTTATGCCAGGGTTTACCATACATCTATGGTATGTATTGAACTCATTTGTTGTGACCCCAGACGTGTTCTGTTTCTCAAGAGTTACTTTTCTATGTGGAACTTTGTTTAATATATGTGAAGATATGAGGTTTAGGTTTATTTTTCTAGATACATGATGAATTCCATTGATTTTGATGGAAAGCATATTGTATCTGTAAATTAACTTGGATAATATGGAAATATTAGAAAGTATTTCAATCTGTGAATATGAGCGGTCTTTTTGATCTCAGATTCTTTATCATGGCTTTAGAATTGATGCTGTAGAGGCATTTTACATCACAAGTCAAATTTATCCAGGGTATTTTATTTCTTATTGTGAATTTAATTTCTTCTTTAATTTATTTTTTCAGTGGGTTCACAATAGTATAGGTATATAAAACTTATTCTGATTTTTTGTGCTTACTTTGTATCCTACAAATCTACCAGTCATTTACCAGTTCAGGTGGCCTGTTGTTGAACTCATTGCATTTCCATAAAATCATCTGGAAAAATAAATAATTTCAATTTCTTCTTTTCTATATCTATGTCTTTTATTTCCTTCCCTTTTCTTTTTGTTTCGCCTAGACCTTACATTGCAGTATTGAATATAAAAGTAAAAAATGTGCATCATTTTATGGTTCCAATTATAGGGTAAATGCTTTCATTTTGTTAGCATTCAATAGAATCTGGCTCAGGTTCCTCAAATGCAAGGGTTTTGTAATTGAATTATATACAATCTGTAAGTGTTCTGCTCAATTTACTTCTCATAAGTGAATGTATAATTTTATACAAAATGTTTTCTGCATCTAGTTTATTATATTGATGTTTATTTTTGATTGATGTGAATTATTGGAATTATGAATTACATTCATATTTTCCCTGTTCCTATATTACATCTAACTTGATTATGATATCTGACCATTTTATTTTATTTTATTTTATTTTTTTGGATTCCAAACTGGATTCAATTACTATCAAATTTTCCACCTATATTCTAATATAAATTCTATTAGGATGACAGTGTTGCATTATATTCAGCAGGGACTCTGCTGTGTAAGTTTTTATTTGAAAAAAGAGAATCAGAGATAAACAGAGATCTTGCATCTATCAGGTCACTTTAGGAAAAACTGGCCTTATATGAGTTTGGAAAAGTTACCTCCCTAACAATTTGTATAATACTTTTCAAAAAATTGGTGTTTGTTTAATTTTGTAGATTTTAGCAATGATGACATTTGTTGTTGATCTTTCATTTGAACACATTATTCCTCATTTAATGTTCTCAGTATTGCTCTATTCAGAGATGTTATTATTATTATAGAAAACTTTTTATAATTCCCTTAATTAAACTTAGGTTTATTTATTTATTTTTTAACTTTTATTTCATAAATATAAATGTCCAAAGTACAACTTTTGGATTATACTGGCTTCCCCCCCCATAACCTCCCTCCCACCTGCAACCATCCCATCTCCCACTCCCTCTCCCATACCATTCACACCAAGATTCATTTTTTCAATTATTTTTATATACAGGAGATCAATTTAGTATATGCTAAGGAAAGATTTCAACAGTTTGCACATACACAGAAACACAAAGTATAGAGTACTGTTTTAGTAGTAGTTTTACCATTAATTCACATAGTACAACACATTAAGGACAGAGAGTCTACATGGGGAGTAAGTGCACAGTGACTCCTGTTGTTGACTTAACAATTGACAATCTAATTGATGACATCAGTAATCACCAGAGGCTCTTGTCATGAGCTGTCAAGGCTGTGGAAGCCTCTTGAGTTCACCACCTCTGATCTTATTTAGACAAGGCCATAGTGAAAGTGGAAGTTCTCTCCTCCCTTCAGAGAAAGGTACCTCCTTCTTTGATGGCCCCATTCTTTCCACTGGGATCTCACTCACAGAGATCTTTCATTTAGTTTTTTTTTTCCCCACAGAGTGTCTTGGCTTTCCATGCCTAAAATACTCTCATGGGCTCTTCAGCCAGATCCAAGTGCCTTAAGGGCTGATTCTGAGGCCAGAGTGCTGTTTAGGACAGCTGCCATTCTATGAGTCACTTCCCATCTTAGGTTGTTCTCTCCTTTTTAATTCTATCAGTCAGTATTATCAGATACTAGTCTTGTTTAGGTGATCCCTTTGACTCTCAATCCTGTCGTTATGATCAATTATGAATTGAAAGTGATCACTTTGACTAGTGAGCTGGCATTGGTACATGCCACCTTAATGGGATTGAATTGGAATCCCCTGGCATGTTTCTAACTCTACCACTAGGGGTATGTCTGATGAGCATGGGCCAAACTGTACATCTCCCCCCTCTCTTATTTCCACTCTTATATTTAACAGAGATCACTTTTCAGTTAAATTTAAACACCTAAGAGTAATTGCATGTTAATTAACGAGTTCAACCAATGGCATTAAGTAGAACAAAAAATACTAAAAGGAACAAAATAGTAAGTTGTTCTTCAACAGTCAGGACAAGGGCTGATCAAGTCATTTTTTCTCATAGTGTACACTTCACTTCAACAGGTTTCCTCTTAGGTGCTCAGTCAGTTGTCACTGCTCAAGAACATATGATATTTGTCCCTTTGGGACTGGCTTATTTCACTCAGCATGATGTATTCCAGATTCCTCCATTTTGTTGCAAATGAACAGATTTCATTTCTTTACTGCTGTATAGTATTCTATAGAGTGCATATCCCATAATTTCTTTATCCAGTCTTTTGTTGATGGGCATTTAGGTTGATTCCAGGTCTTAGCTATTGTGAATTGAGCTGCAATACACATTAAGATATAGACAGCTCTTTTATTTGCCAACTTAATTTCCTTTGGGTAAATTCCAAGGAATGGGATGGCTGGGTTGCATGGTAGGGTTATATTCAGGTTTCTGAGGAATCTCCAGACAGACTTCCATAATGGCTTTACCAGCTGGCCTCATATGATGAGTTTGGAAAAGTTACCTCTCTAACTTTTCAAAAGATTGGTGTTATTTTTTTAATTTTGTAGATTTTATTAATGAAGATATTTGTTGCTGATCTTTCATTTGAACACATTTTTCCTGATTTAATGTTCTTACTCAGTATTGCTCTATTCAGATATGTTATAATTATAGAAAACTTTTATTTAATAAATATAAATTTCAAAAGTACAACCTTTGGATTATAGTGATTCTTTGCTCTATAACCACCCTTCCACCCACAAACCATCCCATCTCCTACTCCCTCTCAATCCCATTCTTCATTAAGGTTCATTTTAAATATCTTTATATACAGAAGATCAACTCTATACTAAGTAAAGATTTCAACAGGTTGCACCCACACAGAAAGACAAAGTATAATGCATGCTTTGAGAACTAGTTATAGTGTTAATTCTCATAGTAAAAAACATTAAGTACACAGGTCCCAATATAGGGAGCAAGTGCACAGTGACTCCTGTTGATGATTTAACAGTTCAGACTTTCATTTATGATGTCAGTAATCCTCTGAGGCTCTTTTCATGAGCTGCCAAGGCTATGGAAGCCTCTTGAGTTCACAAAGTCCAACATTATTTATACAAGGTCATAATCAAACTGGAAGTTCTCTCCTCCCTTCAGAGAAAGGTACCTCATTCCTTAATGTCTGCTTCTTTCTGCTGGAATCTCACTCACAGAGGTCTTTCTTTAAGGTCATTTTTGCCACATTTTGTCCTGTGTTTCCATGTCTGAACTACTCTCATGTGCTTTGTAGCCAGATCCAAATGCCTTAAGGTGTGATTCTGAGGCCAGAGTTCTGTTTACGGCATTTGTCATTCTAAGAGTCTGCTCTGTGACCTGCTTCCCATCCTGGGTTGTTATCTCCTCTTTAATTCTGCAATTATTAGCAGACACTGGTCTTATTTGTGTGCTCCCTTGACACTTAATCCTCTTTGTGATCAGTCATGGACTTAAACTGATCACTTTAATTAGTAAGGTGGCATTGGCACATGCCAATTTTTAGTATTTCGAGTCCCATGGCAAGTTTTAAGCTTTACCCTTAGGGGTAAATACCTGGGAGCATGTGCCAAACTGTATATCCCCTCCATCTCTTATTCCAACTCTTATTTTTTTATTTCAATTTGATTTAAACACCTAAGAATAATTCTGTGTTAAGTAAAAAGCTCAACCAATGGTATTAAGTAGAAAAAGAAAATACTAAAATGAATAAAATAGTAAGCTGTTCCTTGACAGTCATCACAAGGGCTGATCAAGTCACTGCTTCTCATAGTGTCAGTTTCACTGGCTTATTTCACTCAGTATGATGTTTTCCAGATTCCTCCATTTTGTTGCAAATGACCAGATTTCATTTCTTTTACCACTGTGTAGTATTCTGTAGAATACATAACATATCACTTAACTTCTTTATCCAGTCTTCTGTTGATGGGCATTTAGGTTGATTCCATGTCTTAGCCATTCTGAATTGCACTGCAATAAACATTGAGGTGTAGACAGCTCTTTTATTTGCCAATTTAATACTCCTTGGGTAAATTCCAAAGAATGGAATTGCTGGGTCATGTGGTAGGGATACATTCAGATTTATGAGGTATCTCCAAACTGTATCCATAGTGGCTTTACCAGTCTGCATTCCCACCAACAGTGGGTTATTGTGCCTTTGCCCCCACCACCTCACCATCATCTGTTGTTAGTTGATTTCTGTATGAAAGCCATACTAACTGGAGTGAGGTGAAACCTCATTGTGGTTTTGCTTTGCATTTCCCTGATGGCTAGTGATCCTGAACATTTTTTCATGTGTCTGATGGCCATTTGGATTTCCTCTTGAAAAATGTCTATTTAGGCTCTTGGCCCATCTCTTAAGTGGGTTGTTTGTTTTGCTGTTGTGAAGTTTCTTGATCTCTTTGTAGATTCTGGTTATTTTTTTTACAGGCAGAGTTATACAGTGAGAGAGAGAGAGAGACAGAGAGAAAAGTCTTCATTTTCCGTCGGTTCACCCCCCAAATGGCTGCTACACTGGCACGCTGCACCGATCCGAAGCAAGCAGCCAGATGCTCCCTCTGGTCCCCCATGTGGGTGCAGGGCCTAACCACTTGGGACATCCTTCACTGCCTTCCCAGGCCACAGCAGGGAGCTGGACTGGAAGAGGAGCAACTGGGACAGTACCTGGCACCTGAACCAGGACTATATCCCAGGGTGCCAGCTCCACAGGCTGAAGATTAGCCAAGTGAGCTGTGGTGCCTGCCAGATTTGGGTTATTAATCCTTTATCAGTTGCATAATTTGCAAAGATTTTCTCCCATTTTTTTTCATTTACCTCTTCACTTTGATGACTTTTTTTTTTTGCAGACAAGAAACTTTTCAATTTGATGTAATCCCTGTTGTTAATTTTGGCTTTGACTGCCTATGCCATGCCACTGGAGATTTTTCCAAGAAGTCTTCCCTGTGCCTATATCTTGCAGACTTTCTCCAATGTTCTGTAATAATTTTATGGTGTTGGGTCATAGATTTAGATCTTTAATCCATGCTGAGTGGATTTTTGTGTAAGGTGTAACATAGGTATCTTGCTTCATACTTCTGCTTGTGGAAATCCTGTTTTCCCAACAATATTTGTTTAAAAGACTCTCCTTGCTCCAGAAATTGGTTTTAGCTCCTTGATCAAATATAAATTGGTTGTAGATGTTTGGATTGATTTCTGGTGTTCCTATTCTGTTCTATTGCCTATCCATCTGTTTCTCTACAGTACCATGCTGTTTTGATTATAATGGCCCTGTAGTATGTCTTGAAATCTGGTATTCTGATGCCTCCAGCTCTGTTTTTGTTGTATAAGACTCGTTTATC
The DNA here is from genome assembly GCF_051225735.1 of Oryctolagus cuniculus. Classification (NCBI taxonomy): domain Eukaryota; kingdom Metazoa; phylum Chordata; class Mammalia; order Lagomorpha; family Leporidae; genus Oryctolagus; species Oryctolagus cuniculus. The sequence goes on from NC_142867.1 coordinate 132,897,562, forward strand.
TATTTGAGGTCTCCTGTGCCTCGATATATGTTTCTATATGAATATCAGCATCGTTTTTTCTAGATCTGATAAGAATATGTTTGATATTTTCATTGGTATCACATTGAATCTATAAATTGCTTTTGGAGGAATGGACATTTTGATGATATTAATTCTTCCAATCAGTGAGCATGGAATATTTTCCCATTTTTTGGTATCCTCTTCTAGTTCTTTAAGATTTTGTAATTCTCATTATAGAAATATTTGACATCCTTGGTTAAGTTTTTTCCAAGTTATTTGGTTTTTTTCTGGTAGCTGTTGTGAATGGGATTGACCTTAGAAGTTATTTTTCAGTTCTGGCAGTGTCTGTATACAA